>NC_092168.1:12003795-12323795 GCF_045791955.1 Oncorhynchus clarkii lewisi
TAATGTAAGGCTATCTGTCCGCCAATTGAAGCTCAACAGAAGTTGGGTGATGCAACAGGACAACGACTCAAAACACAGAAGTAAATCAACAGAATGGCTTCAACAGAAGAACATGTGCCTTCTGGAGTGGCCCAGTCAGAGTCCTGACCTGAACCCAATTGAGATGCTGTGGCATGAACTCGAGAGCGGTTCACACCAGACATCCCAAGAATATTGCATAACTGAAACAGTTTTGTAAAGAGGAATGGTCCAAAATTCCTCCTGACCGTTGTGCAGTTCTGATATAACTACAGAAAACATTTAGTTGAGGTTATTGCTGCCAAAGGAGGGTCAACCAGTTATTAAATCCAAGGGTTCACATACTTTTCCACCCTGCACTGTGAATGTTTACACGGTGTGTTCAATAAAGACATGAAAACATATAATTGTTTGTGTGTTATTAGCTTAAGCAGACTATTTGTCTATTGTTACGACTTAGATGAAGATCAGATAAAATTTTATTCCAAAGGGTTTTCTTTATTTGTGCTATTTTCTACACTGTAGAATAATAGTGAAGACATCAAAACTATGAAATAACACATATAGAATCATGTCACTTTAATAATGTAACTTTAATAATGTTTACATATCTTGCATTACTCATTTCATGTGTGTATACTGTGTTCTATACTATCTACTATCTTAGTCTATGCCGCTCTGACATTGCTCATCCATATATTTATATGTATATATGCTTACTTCCATTCCTTTACTTAGATTTGTGTGTATTAGGTATTTGTTGTGAAATTGTTAAATATTACTTGTTAGATATTGCTGCACTGTCGGAACTAGAAGCACAAACATTTCGCAACACCAGCAATAACATCTGCTAAACACGTGTATGTGACCAATAAAATCTGATTTGATGTAGTAACCAAAAAAGTGTTAAACAAATCAAAATATATTTTAGATTTTAGATTTTTCAAAGTAGCCACTCTTTGCCTTGATGACAGCTTTGCACACTCCTGGCATTCTCTCAATCATATTCACGAGGTAGTCACCTGGAATGCGTTTCAATTAACAGGTGTGCCTTGTTAAAAGTTAATTTTGTGGAATTTCCTTCTTAATGCATTTGAGCCAAGAAACACAAGCAACAGACATTAGACCGGTGGAAATCTGTCCTTCGGTCTGATGAGTCCAAATTTAACAATTTTGGTTCCAACGGCCGTGTCTTGAGCTGCAGAGTAGGTGAACTCAGCATGTGTGGTTCCCACCGTGAAGCATGGAGGAGGAGGTGGGATGGTATGGGGGTGTTTTGCTGATGACACTGTCAGTGATTTATTTAGAATTCAAGGCACACTTAACCAGCATGGCTACCACAGCATTCTATAGCGATACGCCACCCCATCGGGTTTGCGCTTAGCAGGACTTTAATTTGTTTTTCAACTATTTGACCAAAGAGAGTGCTGCATCAGATGACCTGTTCTCCACAATCACCCGACCTCAACCGAATTGAGATGGTTTGGGATGAGTTGGACCGCAGCATGAAGGAAAAGCAGCCAACAAGTGCTTAGCATATGTAGGAACTCCTTCATGAGCATTCCTCATGAAGCTGGTTGAGAAAATGCCAAGAGTGTGCAAAGCTGTCATCAAGGCAAACAAACGGTGGCTACTAAAATATAAAATATATTTTGATTAACACTTTTTTGGATACTACATGATTCCATATGTGTTATGTCATATTTTTGATGTCTTCACTGTTATTACACAATGTAGAAAATAGTCCAATTAAAGAAAAACCCTTGAACGAGTAGGTGTGTCCAAACTTTTGACTGGTACTTTATACATATCACAGGAGGTACCTTAATTGGGGAGGAGGGTCTCGTAGTAATGGCTGCAGTGGAATAGGTGGAACGGTTTCAAACACATGGTTTTCTATCACGTTGCAGGAGAAGACCCAGATGAGGACAGTGTTGAAGTAACAAAAGTTTATTACTAGAACAGGGGGCAGGCAAAACAGTAATCAGTAATCCAGGGTGGTGTGACAAGGTACAGAACAGCAGGCAGGCTCAGGGAAAGCAGAATGGTTAAAACCGGGAAGACTAGAAAACAGGAACTAGAAAAAGACAGGAGCAAGGGGTAACCGCTGGAAGGCTTAAAGTTTCCAAAACTGTAAAAATATTGTCTGTGAGTATAACATAACTGATATTGCAGGCGAAAACATGAGGAAAATCCAATCAAGGATGCATGCCTATCCTCCATTTAAAGGGATATCAACCAGATTCATTTTTCTATGGCTTCCCTAAGGTGCTCCAATGTCTCAGCATATTGCTGGGGCTATTGTGTGAGTCATCACCCACATCAGCTGTTTATTTTTTATCTGTCAATATTGCTGTTCGCTTCAGCAAACGCACCGTTTACACCAGATGACTGAGAACGAAGACGATGAGAGAATCAGAGTTATTTTTGGAATCAGAGACAGCGCTCAAATGGACAAACAGTACCAACCATACTGTTCAAATGTTACAGCCTTCTTATAAAATAGTTTTTTTTTATCCCCTCAATCGACACACACAATACACTTTAATGACAAAGTAAATACTTTTTTTAATTAAAAAAAACATATATATATATATATATATATAACCAAAATTTAAATCAGATTTACATAAGTATTCAGATCCTTTACTCAGTACTTGTTGAAGCACCTTTGGCAGCGATTATAGCCTTGAGTCTTCTTCACTATGACGCTACAAGTTTGGCACACCTGTATGTGGGGAGTTTCTCCCATTCTTCTCTGCAGATCCTCTCAAACTCTGTCAGGTTGGATGGGGAGCTTCGCTGCACAGCTATTTTCAGGTCTCTCCAGATATGTTAAATCGGGTTCAAGTCCGGGCTCTGGCTGGGCCACTCAAGGACATTCAGAGAATGTCACTCCTGCGTTGTATTGGCTGTGTGCTTAGGGTCCTTGTCCTGTTGGAAGGTGAACCTTCACCCCAGTCTGAGGTCCAGAGCACTCTGGAGCAGGTTTTCATCAAGGATCTCTATACTGAAATGATTTGCTACCCTTCCCCAGATTTGTGCCTCAACACAATCCTGTCTTGGAGCTCTACGGACAATTCCTTCGACCTCATGGCTTGGTTTTTGCTCTGACATGCACTGTCAACTGTCGGACCTTATATAGACAGGTGGTTGCCTTTCTAAATCAATGTCCAATCAATTTACAACAGGTGAATTCCAATCAAGTTGTATAAACCTCTCAAGGATGATCAATGGAAACAGGATGCACCTGAGCTCAATTTCAAATCTCATAGCAAAAGGGTCTGAATACCTATGTAGATAGTTATTCAAAATAAAAAACATAAATACCTTATGTAAAAATGTCTAAAAACCTGTGGTATTGTTTGTAGATTGAGGAGGATTTAATTTAATACATTTTAGAATAAGACTGTAACACTCCACGTGGAAAAAGTCAAGGGGTCTGAATACTTTCTGAATGCACTGTAAATGTAAATCTGAGACACTTTATTTTCAAGGACAAAAATATAATTTCTTTGCTTTATCTTTTTCATGATTCGTTTGTTGAGTTATTGCAAACAGGATGCATGTTCTGTAAAGGCTTCCTTCTTTTCACTCGTATTAGTATTGTGTAGTAACTACAATGTTTTTGATCCTTCCTCAGTTATCTCCTGTCCGGAAACTGAGTTAGGAAGGACGCCTATATCTTTGTATTGTCTGGGTGTATTGAAACACCATCCAAAGTAATTAATAACTGTACTATGCCCAAAGGGATATTCAATGTCTGCATCTTTTTGTTTTACCTAAAGGTGCCCTTCTTCACGAACCATTGTAAAACCTATATGGTTGGATCTGCGCTTGAAATTCACTGCTCGACTGAAGGACCTTGTAAATAATTGATTTTATGGGCAGGGTTTAAAATATATATATATATTTCACTTTTATTTAGCCAAGTAGGCAAGTTCTCATTTACAACTGTGACCTGGCCAAGAATAAAGCAAAGCAGTTCGACACATACAACAACACAGAGTTACATATGCAATAAACAAAACATACAGTCAATAATACAGTTGAAGAAAATCTTTATACAATGTGTGCAAATGAGGTAAGAAAAGGGAGATAATGCAATAAATAGGCCATGGTGGTGAAGTAATTACAATATACCAATTAGACACTAGAGTGATTGATGTGCAGAAGATGAATGGGCAAGTAGAGATACGGCGGTGCAAAGGAGCATGCAAAGAAGCATGTAAAGGAGCATGGGATACAGATATAGGGTCATTTAAAAATCATGTTAAACACTTTTTTTGCAAACAGAGTCCATGCAATTTTTTATGTGACTTGTTATGCCCATTTTTACTCCTGAACTTATTTAGACTTGCCATATCAAAAAATGTAATTCCACTTCAGCTTTATGGTGTTTTGTGTGTAGATCAGTGACTCAAAATCTCAATTTAATCACTTTTAAATTCAGGCTGTAACACAACAAAATGTGGGAAAAGTCAAGGCATATGCATACTTTCTGTATGTATGGAATGACCAAATCGGAGAGATATGTAGGAGCAAGTCCATGTAATGCTTTATAGGTTACCAGTAAAACCTTGAAATCAGCCCTAGCCTTAACAAGAACCCAGTTCCGAGGCTATCACTGGACTAATATGATCACATTTTGAGATTCTATCTGCCATATTTTGCACTAGCTGAAGTTTATTTAGTGTCTTATCTGAGTAGAGCATTGCAGTAGTCTAATCTTGAAGTGACAAAAGCATGGAGTAGCTTTTTTGCAAACTTTTTTTGACAAAGTTTCAGATTCTTGCAATGCTACAAAGATCCTTATCCTTATCTAAAAGGTGCTTTTGAAATTATATGTTTGATATTTTTGTCAAAAGATAGATCAGGTTCCAGAGCCTTTCACTTTTATTTGAGAAGACTGTACAACCATAAATATTCATTGTCAGATCCACAGCAGATCTCTTTGTTTCTTGGGACCTAGAACTAGCATCTCTATTTTGTCAGAGTTTAAAAGTAAAACATTTGACGCCATTTACTTCCTTTTGGCAATTTTTGATCTTCACCATTTTTCAAAGAAATTGAACAGTGTGTTGTCTGCATAGCAGTGAAAGTTGATATTGTGTTTTTAAGATATATAGTGAAAACAATAGTGGTCCTAGAATGGAACCTTGAGGAACACCATAACCAGTGTTGTACTAGCACAAACTGAGGGTCTCGGTCTTGTCTCGGTGTCAGATAGAGTTTTACTAGGTCTTGGCTCGGTCCCGGACAATGAGTACTCACCAGTCAAAACCATCAAAGTACTCGAGTACTCGAGGACTGGAGTTGGGAAACACTGCTTCAGATGGACCTGGGGCAGGGTACAGCATGTACAACACAAGTTTGATTTGTAACCTGCACAAGTACCGTGAAATGCTTAACTTGCAAGCCCTGCCCAACAGTACAGTATTCAATATCAAATAGTATAACTAATAATAAACATAAAAAATACAAGAAATAAGTGAGGAAGCTACAGTGCATTTGGAAAGTATTCAAACCCCTAGATTTTTTATTTTTGTTACGTTACAGCCTTATTATAAAATTGATTAAATAAAACATGATCCTTTATTTTAATTTATTAGAAATAAAAAACAGAAAAACATTATTTACATAACTATTCCAAATCAAATCAAATGTTATTTGTCACATGCGCTGAATGCAACGGGTGAAATACAGTGAAATGCTGACTTACAAGCCCTTAACTAACAATGCAGTTTCAAGAAGAATAAATAAAAAAAAGTAAGAGATAAGAATAACAAATACTAGCCCTTATGCACATTCCATGACCGAACGTTCTAAGCATACTTCCTACTGGTGTGGCAATTTCCGGTGACGCATACTATAGAACGGAAGTCAGTCTAGTTGTTATCGATGATGAAATATCACCACGATGTCGCAGTTTGTTGCTAGGTGTCTTCAGGACTTGCCTCAAATTAATATTAATGATCGAATTGTTAAATCAGCCTCCGAGACTCCAGCAGGCAAGAACGAAAAGAGGTTCAAGATGTTGTGGCAGACCAGGGGGTTGGGTCAAGACGTTTACACAGATCAGACACGGACAGAGTATGATTAGCTCGGTTTCAATGGTGTTTATTAAATAATAAATCAAAAGTAAAGGATAGGTCTCCCCCACGAGACCCTCTCCGGGATACCATCCTCTGGGCTCTGGGTCTTGCTGTATCCTGTCGGGCACATAAACTCAAACTCCCTCATCTTAGCTCGGGCACCGTCTCCAACTACACGGAAGTCACCTTCCTTCCCCCAGTCCTCTCCTGTGTGCTGCCCTTCTGGCAGCTTTATGGGGCTTGTACAGCCTTTGATTACTCACCAACTCCTCAATCAGCCCGTCGAGACCTGGCACGTCCAGCAGATGGAGCCATCGCCTCGTGATGTATACTCCGTCTGTCACCAGGCCTCGACGAATCTCCCCCTGGTGGCTGACCTGCTGTATGCCACAATGTATGTAGGAGGCTACATAGACAACTATGAAGGTGAGTACCAAGACAGTGACAGATATCACGTTAGCTAGCTACAATCATATTAGCTAGCTAGCTAATTTAACTAGTAACTGTAGCCAGCTAGTTACTTTGTAAAATTATGTAACGTTGACAGAATCTACCTGAGAATGTATGTATTTTCGTTAGCTTGCTAGCTAAAAATATTTGTTATGCATGTCTTCTACACAGTATCCAACAAAGATACATTGACAGGGGAGATCACCGTTTGGGCTGCATGTCACAGGTCCACAAGGAAGAGTGAAACGCCGCACAGCATGAGAGCAGGGAAAGGTTATAGATAGCTACTAGAGACCTTGTTAAACATCTCCTTTGGGACACTGTCATCATGGTCAAAATGTGTTGGAGACAGTGTCAGTGTTTAATCTTGTCAATAGATACCTATTAATGATGGGTCCGAATTTAGAATTGCCCCCTTACAGGTTATTTGGCAAAGATCTATTGATGCGGTGTTTGGTCATTTTGTTACTGAGACACAATGTATTCCTTTATAGTTAAATGAGCCCCCAGTTAAGAAGACTAGACACTACTATGTTTATTGTTATTTATGGGCCACATCATTCTTGTTTCTCACTTCAGTCTTTCATAACACTTATCTTTACTTCACAGATGGTGTTAAAGCACTGCGTACCAGTGATAGAGGTCCAAAGGAGAATAACCTCACACTCAACATCAAAAAAACAAAGGAGATGATTGTGGACTTCAGGAAACCGCAGAGGGAGCACCCCCCCTATCCACATCGACGGGACAGTAGTGGAGAAGGTAGTAAGTTTTAAGTTCCTCGGCGTGCACATCACGGACACACTGAATTGGTCCACCCACACAGACAGCGTTGTGAAGAAGGTGAAGCAGCGCCTCTTCAACCTCAGGAGGCTGAAGAAATTCGGCTTGTCACCAAAAGCACTCACAAACTTCTACAGATGCACAATTGAGAGCGTCCTGTCGGGCTGTATCACCGCCTGGTACGACAACTGCTCCGCCCACAACCGTTAGGCTCTCCAGAGGGTAGTGAGGTCTGCACAATGCATCACCGGGGGCAAACTACCTGCCCTCCAGGACATCTACACCACCCGATGTCATAGGAAGGCCATAAAGATCATCAAGGACAACAACCACCCGAGCCACTGCCTAGCCACTGCCTGTTCACCCCGCTATCATCCAAAAGGCGAGGTCAGTACAGGTGCATCAAAGCAGGGACCTAGAGACTGAAAAACAGCTTCTATCTCAAGGCCATCAGACTGTTAAACAGCCACCACTAACATTGAGTGGCTGCTGCCAACATACTGTCTCAACTCCAGCCACTTTAATAATGGAAATTGTTGGAAATTGAATCATTAGCCACTTTAAACAATGCCACTTAATAATGTTTACATACCCTACATTACTCATCTCATATGTATATACTGTACTCGATACCATCTACTGCATCTTGCCTATGCCGTTCTGTACCATCACTCATTCATATATCTTTATGTACATATTCTTTATCCCTTTACACTTGTGTGTATAAGGTAGTAGTTGTGGAATTGTTAGGTTAGATTACTCGTTGGTTATTACTGCATTGTCAAAACTAGAAGCACAAGAATTTCGCTACACTCGCATTAACATCTGCTAACCATGTGTATGTGACAAATACAATTTGATTTGATTTGAAAGCCACTGCTACTGTGTTGCAGGAAGTGCTATGTGCAATCATCTGGTGGCCCTTCTTTACCAGACAGCACACTACTCTAACTAAACATTCCTGCTGCACCAACAGCTGCACAGACACAGAACAGCATTGGCACAAGCCAAGAACACTTTGTGAGTCTATCAATATCCATAAAAAATGCACCTGAAAAGTATTCAGCCTGTGTAACAGTAAATCCTGGTTAATTAGGGTGTGAAGTCAGGTCCGGTTGATGTGATAGAGTTCTGTAAACCTACTAACTCGTGTGCTGATGGAATAAGGTAAATTGTTGGTCCCTAGAATGGAAAAAATTTTGAAAAAATGTTCTTATGATTTTTTGTAACCAGATGACTAGCCTAAACAGTGGCGTCTTTACGATGTAATGACAAATATTTGGGACAAAGACTGGGGGGAATATATATAATAATCTATAAATCTGTATATTTTAATTCATGTTATTTGAACTTTCGGGCTTGTGCTGTTTCTGGAAAAGTTACATAAGTCTGTTATAGCAATCTCTCCAACCTGATGTTAAGGTTTTAAAATGTTTTGCAGAAGTTCTCTCTACAAAGCACTTTATGGATACATGCCTGATATGGACCTTCTCCGCGTCTCAGCTACGTATGCCAACTTTTCTCCACTTACTGGCCCTCTTGTGACAACAATGGAAATGTCAGCTGGTTGAGTCCGCCTTTGGGCCAGTGCAAGCTGGCAGTGTGCTGTCCTATCAACTTCCACAGCCAAAGACCCGTGAAATTGTGAAGATTGCAGATGCCTCTTCTCCACCAATACTTCTATTAGATGGCTACAGGCTACAGTCTTCCCAGTGTGCTTGCATCCTTAGCCATCACGAGCAGTTCCACGTCAAGATATAGAGACAACCTATGAGATGTCACACAAAGTCGAGGTTGCTACAAGGGAGCAGAGCAGCAGCCCAGAATGGCATCAGCTCAGGAAAATGAGAATAACATCCTCTCATTTCTGAGATGTTTGCCATGTACTGGGAGAGACCTCAGCTGGCCGCCTAGCTAAGCAGATGTTCAAGGGATCTGGTATGCAGACCATGGAGATGAAGAGGGGGCCATGGAGCCAGTGGCTGTACAGGAGTACTGCACACTGAAGAATGTTAACTTCTTTCCATGTGGCTTCGTAGTGCACCCAGAAGCCTCGTGGTTCGGATCCTCTCCAGATGGCATCATATTTGATCGCAGTGTGAGACCACACTGTGGACTCTTAGCAGTCATGTGCCCAAATGTACCAAGTTATGTTGACCACCCTTACCTGAAGATACAGAATGGAGAGCTGAAGTTGAAGAGATCTCATGCCTACTACTGGCAGGTGCAAGGTCAAATCCTTCTCACAGGTTGTAGCTGGTGTGACTTTGTCATCTCTGCACAGGAGGACATCCTAGTTGAAAGGATATACAGTGCCTTGCGAAAGTATTCGGCCCCCTTGAACTTTGCGACCTTTTGCCACATTTCAGGCTTCAAACATAAAGATATAAAACTGTATTTTTTTTGTGAAGAATCAACAACAAGTGGGACACAATCATGAAGTGGAACGACATTTATTGGATATTTCAAACTTTTTTAACAAATCAAAAACTGAAAAATTGGGCGTGCAAAATTATTCAGCCCCCTTAAGTTAATACTTTGTAGCGCCACCTTTTGCTGCGATTACAGCTGTAAGTCGCTTGGGGTATGTCTCTATCAGTTTTGCACATCGAGAGACTGAATTTTTTTCCCATTCCTCCTTGCAAAACAGCTCGAGCTCAGTGAGGTTGGATGGAGAGCATTTGTGAACAGCAGTTTTCAGTTCTTTCCACAGATTCTCGATTGGATTCAGGTCTGGACTTTGACTTGGCCATTCTAACACCTGGATATGTTTATTTTTGAACCATTCCATTGTAGATTTTGCTTTATGTTTTGGATCATTGTCTTGTTGAAAGACAAATCTCCGTCCCAGTCTCAGGTCTTTTGCAGACTCCATCAGGTTTTCTTCCAGAATGGTCCTGTATTTGGCTCCATCCATCTTCCCATCAATTTTAACCATCTTCGCTGTCCCTGCTGAAGAAAAGCAGGCCCAAACCATGATGCTGCCACCACCATGTTTGACAGTGGGGATGGTGTGTTCAGCTGTGTTGCTTTTACGCCAAACATAACGTTTTGCATTTTTGTTAAAAAGTTCAATTTTGTTTTTTTCTGACCAAAGCACCTTCTTCCACATGTTTGGTGTGTCTCCCAGGTGGCTTGTGGCAAACTTTAAACAACAGTTTTTATGGATATCTTTAAGAAATGGCTTTCTTCTTGCCACTCTTCCATAAAGGCCAGATTTGTGCAATATACGACTGATTGTTGTCCTATGGACAGAGTCTCCCACCTCAGCTGTAGATCTCTGCAGTTCATCCAGAGTGATCATGGGCCTCTTGGCTGCATCTCTGATCAGTCTCCTCCTTGTATGTGCTGAAAGTTTAGAGGGACGGCCAGGTCTTGGTAGATTTGCAGTGGTCTGATACTCCTTCCATTTCAATATTATCGCTTGCACAGTGCTCCTTGGGATGTTTAAAGCTTGGGAAATCTTTTTGTATCCAAATCCGGCTTTAAACTTCTTCACAACAGTATCTCGGACCTGCCTGGTGTGTTCCTTGTTCTTCATGATGCTCTCTGCGCTTTTAACGGACCTCTGAGACTATCACAGTGCAGGTGCATTTATACGGAGACTTGATTACACACAGGTGGATTGTATTTATCATCATTAGTCATTTAGGTCAACATTGGATCATTCAGAGATCCTCACTGAACTTCTGGAGAGAGTTTGCTGCACTGAAAGTAAAGGGGCTGAATAATTTTGCACGCCCAATTTTTCAGTTTTTGAAAAAAATACAGTTTTATGTCTTTATGTTTGAAGCCTGAAATGTGGCAAAAGGTCGCAAAGTTCAAGGGGGCCGAATACTTTCGCAAGGCACTGTATGAAGATCTACAGGTTTCAAAAACTATAAGAGAGAAGGTTGACGCCCTTTTTTTTTTTTTTACCACTACTTGCAAAAGTATCTATCTTGCACCTGAATGGATCCCCTGCATGGGTGCCAAGTTTAGTGGCATTATGAAGTATTGATGTTGATGTTCTTGTGAAAACTACAGTGGAATAGATTTGTTTCAAAAAATAAAATTCAGCAAATGTTCAACAGTTAATCAATTTCACATCTCTAACATTGTATTCAAGCTTGCTGTAACGACGTTCGTCTGTAGGAGGAGAAGCGGACCAAAAAGCAGCGTGGTGGTTACTCATGTTCTTTAATGGAAAATGAACGATACATGAAATAACTTATCTACAAAACAACAAACGGAACGTGAAAAAACCTATACAGCCTATCCTGTGACAACAAACACAGTGACAGGAACAATCACCCACAAACACACAGTGAAACCCAGGCTACCTAAGTATGATTCTCAATCAGAGACAACTAATGACACCTGCCTCTGATTGAGAACCATACTAGGCCGAAAACATAGAAATGCCCCAAAACATAGAAAAACAAACGTAGACTGCCCACCCAACTCACGCCCTGACCATACTAAATAAATACAAAACAACGGAAATAGAGGTCAGAACGTGACACTTGCATTCTGGCTATTCTGTGTTTACGTGATTTCTTTCCCCCACCCCTAAACTCCTTGCCTAATTAAAGCCAATACAAGCTCCACACAAACTTATATTCACTAAAACACAAATGATTGATACATGTCATTGATAAATTAATATTTTGCTGCAAGCAAATAAACACATGTACATTTACACTGGCTTGGCCCAAGCTCTGACCAAAGGTCCGTTTTGATAGTTGACCAACAGGCACGCCACTGCAAATAATTGATTGATGATGCCTGAGATGGTCAGGGGATGACTGTCAAACAGCTTGTGCTCCTTTACTCTCAGCCTGACAATGGATTGGGTCTCCCTAACCTCATGCGCTGGCATCTGTGTGCGTCTTGACAGAAAAGCTGGCCGGTAGACCTTGCACGGAACAATGTCATCTACGAGAATGCCCTCCTCCACCATAATGGCCATGTAAGGGGTGAGAAAGGAAATAATTCCAGACTGTTTGAAGATCTCCTTGTCACTTATAGATCCAGCAGACAACGATGACATAAAAGTGACAGCTCCATGTGGTGACATTCCCAACGTGCCTTTAAAAGTACAGTGTGACTTGTAGGAAGAAAACACCTCACTCTGCAGTAGTAGTGAAGATGGTGTCTGTTCAGTGCAGTCGATCACTACCTGGGTGTCTGGGTAGTCCTTGAACTCAGGTGGCAGGTGGGCTTTGATGGTTTCCTTGGGGATTCATATCTGTGCTGATCCAAGCAGACAGTAGAGGAAGTTGGCCCAAGAGAGGATAATCCAGTTCACTTTCGATTGGTGGATGCTGAACCAATGGGCCAAATCCTTCTGCTTCAGACCCAACGACAGATGAGTCATAAACAAGAAGAACTCGTCGATTGATGGCAGTGTCTGAACATAAAGAAAACCATTTTAGTACAATATAGTCTTTACATTCGGTCCATAACACAAAAAGTAAATCATGTTTAACAATTACAGTAAGATCAAATAATATTCTCTTAAGTACCGTATTTAATGAAGTTGCCCCTCACTGGTTTTCTTCGAGTAACACTTGTATCTAAAGACGGACCCAGAGTATTTGAATACCAAAAAAAACGATTATTATTACTACTATTATTGCCCATCTTCTCTGAGCATCAAGTAGTACTAGACATGACCTAGCTGTTATTGTAGCCTGTTTTCTTGTTACTGCAATTCGTAATGTAATTCACAGCAGCTATCATCACAGCAGTGAATTTGTTTTAAATGTTCCGTTATTTAAACTGGGAAGTGGACTAAGAACCAAATCTTATTTGCAGCAACGACCTGGGAGCATTTTTTGGGGTTAACTGAAAACTAATGTAAAGACAATATACATTCAACGAGGCTACTTATGCTAAGATATACTAGCCTAGTTTTAAATAACAATGAACATGTTCTTTAAAGGTAAGATGACCTTGGGGTTAATAATAATAATTAATAGTAAATAATAAACAATAGTAATGCTGGATAATAATAAATCATTACTGTACCTTGTGTAAATCATGTATCCTTGTCAGAACCAGCAAATCGCTGTAGACCAAAGCCGTGTTGTGTGGTCAGTTTCTCTAGCTTGGCTCGAAGCTCCTCAATTTATCTTACGTGCTCGTGGTTTGCCATCAGGGCCATGTCCAGAGCTGCAGGTTCAGCGACTGCACAGTTATCATGTTTCTGGACCAGATCAGAGGCGGCAGCTCACCTTGTTCTTCATCCTTCTCAGTTGAGGCAGCGGCCATGTTGAACTGTTTAAAGGTCTTACTCACATTGGCTGCGGAGAGCGTGATCACACAGTCGTCTGGAACAGCTGATGCTCTCATGCATGTTTCAGTGCTACTTGCCTCGAAGCGAGCATATAAGTTATTTAGCTAGTCTGGTAGGCTTGTGTCACGGTGCAGCTCTCGGCTGTGCTTCCCTTTGTAATCTGTAATAGTTTGCAAGCCCTGCCACATCCAACGAGCGTCGGAGCTGGTTAAGTACAGTCACTGTTTGGATGACGTCCTCAATGCACTTATTGACTGATGTGACTGATGTGGAGTACTCCTCAATGCGGAGAATCCCGGAACATATTTCAGTCTGTGCTAGCAAAACAGTCCTGTAGTTTAGCATCTGCTTCATCTGACCACTTTTTTATAGACCGAGTCACTGGTGCTTCCTACTTAAATTTTTGCTTGTAAGCAGGAATCAGGAGGATAGAGTTATGGTCAGTTATGGTCTCCTCCTGTTTGCTTATGGCGGAATACAGCTCATTGAGAGCGGTTTTAGTGCCAGCCTCGGTCTCTGGTGGTATGTAGACAGCTATGAAAAATACAGATGAAAACTCTCTAGGTAGATAGTGTGGTCTACAGTTTATCATGAGATACTCTACCTTGAGACTCCCTTAGATATCTTGCACCAGCTGTTGTTTACATAAATACACTGGCCCCCGTTGTTCAGCCACGACTCGGTGAAATATAAGATATAACAGTTTTTAAATGTCCCGTTGGTAGGATATACGTGCTCTCAGTTTATCCCATTTAATTTCCAGCGATTGAACATTAGCTAGCAGAACGGAAGGCAAGGGCAGATTAGCCACTCGTCGCCTGATCCACACAAGACATCCCAACCTTTTTCCGCGAAAACCTACGTTTCCCTTTCCAACTAATCACGGCGATCTGGGTCTGATCGGGCGTCCGTAGTATATCCCTTGCATCCGACTCATTGAAGAAGAACTCCTCATCCAACTTGAGGTGAGTAATCCCAGTTCTGATGTCCAGAAGTTATTTTTGGTCATAAGAGATGGTAGCAGCAACATTATGTACAAAAGAAGTTACGAACAACGCGAAAATACAAACAAAATGGCATGGTTGGTTAAGAGCCAATAAGATGGCAGCCTTACCCTCCAGCGCCATCTTTAGCCAATTCAGACCATTTTCTATCAGACTCGAAATTGAGCTCAGGTGCATCCTGTTTCCATTGATCATCTTTGAGATGTTTATACAGCTTGATTGGAGTCCACCTGTGGTAAATTCAATTGATTGGACATGATTTGGAGAGGCATACAACTGTGGGTCCAAATCAGGACCCACAGTTGATAGTGCATGTCAGAGAAATAACCAAGCCATGAGGTCAAATGAATTGTCTGTAGAGCTCTGAGACAGGATTGTGTCGAGGCAAAGATCTGGGGAAGGGTACCAAAAGATTTCTGCAGCATTGAAGGTTCCTAAGAACACAGTGGCCTACATCATTCTTAAATGAGCTATGTTCTTCTATGCAGCTCTCCACCAATTAGGCCTTTATGGTAGAGTGGCCAGACGGAAGCCACTACTTAGTAAAAGGCACACGACAGCCCGCTTGGAGTTTTCCAAAAGGCACCTAAAGACTCTCAGACCATGAGAAACAAAATTCTCTGGTCTGAAGAAACCAAGATTGAACTCTTTGGCCTGAATGCCAAGCGTCACGTCTGTAGGATACCTGACACCAACCCTAGAGTGAAGCATGGTAGTGATAGCATCATGCTGTGGGGATGTTTTTCAGTGGCAGGGACTGGGAGACTTGTCAGGATTGAGGGATCGATGAACGGAGCAAAGTACAGAGACCCTTGATGAAAACCTGCTCCAGAGTGCTCAGGACCTCAGACTGGGGCGAAGGTTCGCCTTCCAACAAAACAATGACCCTAAACACACTGCCAAGACAACGCAGGAGTGGCTTCAGAACAAGTCACTGAATGTCCTTGTCATGTTTCCTCCTGGCACCAGAGGGTGGCAGAGACCGCCCTAAAGACTTTTATTGGACTTAGGTGTGTCTTATTATTTCATGTTTGTGTCCCTGTTAAAAGAGGTGTGTTTTCTGTGCTAGCCAGAGCCCGTACCTGAACCCAATTGAACATCTCTGGAGAGACCTGAAAATAGCTGTGTAGCAATGCTCCCCATCTAACCTGACAAAGCCTGAGAGGATCTGCAGATAAGAATGGAAGAGACTCCCCAAATGCAGGTGTGCCAAGCTTGTAGCGTCATACCCAAGAAGACTCGAGGCTGTAATTGCTGCCAAAGGTGCTTCTACAAAGTACTGAGTAAATGGTCTGAATACTTATATAAATGATATTTAAGTTTTTTATTTTGTAATGAGCAAACTAAAAAAAAACAGATTTTTTCTTTGTCATTATGTGGTATTGTGTGTAGATGAGGGGGAAAAACAATTGAATCCATTTTAGAATAAGGCTGTAACGTAACAAAATGTGGAAAAGGTCAAGTAGTCTGAATACTTTACGAATGCCCTGTATATACAGGGTCAGTGCCAGCAACAAATGTACAATGTGCAGGGATACTGGAGTATTTGAGGTAGATATGTACATGTAGGATAAATAATAAACTGTATAGCAGCAGCATCAGTGGTTGGTGAGTGTTCATTTGGTGGGTGTGAGTGGGTGGGTGTTCAAGAGTGTCAGTGTACAGTAGCTACTTTATTGAGAAAAAATTTACTTACTATGACTGTCATATGAGGTTGTCCCACCTAGCTACCCTAAGGTGAATTAACTAACTGTAAGTTGCTCTGGATAAGAGCGTCTGCTAAATGACTAAAATGTCAAATGTGATAGGCAGATATACATGTAAACAGGGCTGAAAAGTGACTGGTAGCAGGAAAATATAAATATGGTAATATATTAGTTGTTAGCCATTTAACAGTCTTGTGGCCAGGGGATGTCTTGGGTGGCTGGAGGCAATTTTTGGGGGCCTTTTTCAGACACTGCCTGGCATGTACGTCCTGAATGGCTGGGTCTCTCACCCCCAGTGATACGCTGGGCTGTCCTCACCACCCGCTGTAAAGCCTTCCGGTCGAGGGCGGTGCAGTTGCCATAACAGACAGTGGTACAACCGGTCACGATGCTCTTGATGGTGCAGCTGTAAAGTTCTTAAGGATCTGAGGGGCCATGCCAAATCATTTCAGCCTCCTTCTTCACAACTGTGCTGGTGTGAGAGTGCCACGTTAAATCCTCAATGATGTGGACACTGAGGAACTTGGAGCTCTTGACCCATCAATGTGGATGGGGGCGTGCATCCGCCCCCGTTTCCTATAGTCCACAATCAGCTACTTGGTCTTACTGATGTTGAGGGTGAGATCCTGGCACCACACTGCCATTGGTGATCAGTCCTACCACCGTCGTGTCATCAGCAAACTTGATGATGGAGTTGTGCGTGGCCGCACAGTCATGGGTGAAAATGGAATAGAGCACACACCCCTGGGAGGGCCCATGTTGAGGTTCAGCGTGTTCAGTCACAGGATCCCGCCACAATTAGATTGCCTCATTTCTCTCTCCATCTCTAATCCTCTATCTGTCTATCAATTCTGTCTCTACAGCACTATCTTTTTCCTTTTCTATCCCTTCCCTCTAACAGTCTCTTTCTCTGTCTATCCCTTCTGTCTCTCTACATCTATCTTACCTAATCTCTCAAGTTCTCACATTCTCACTATCCTTCTTCATCTACACTCAAGAAAAAAATGCTAGCTATAACCTAAAAGGTAGAACCCTTTGCACAGAGGGTTCTACATGGAACCCAAAAGAGTTCTACCTGGAAACAAAAAGGGTTCTCCAACCTATGGGGAGTTCTGAAGAACACTTTTGGAACCCTTTTGGAACCCTTTTTTCTAAGTGTATCCCCCCCAACTGTGCAATCACCCCCTCCCGCTTTCTCCCTTTCCCTCCCTCGGCATCTGTCTCCATCCCTCTATAGCAGTCATGAGTTCATTCGCTGGACTAGCTGACGTAGGGATCGGCGAGAAGTTTGCTTTCCCATTCATGCATGTCTCTTCACAGTCAATTTCGAGTCTCATAGCAAAGGGTCTGAATACTTACAGGATGTAAATAAGGTACTTCAGTTTTTTGTTTTAATAAAATTAGCAACAATTCTGAACCTGTTTTTGCTTTGTCATTATGGGGTATTGTGTGTAGATTGAAAAAAATATTTTATCCATTTTAGAATATGGCTGTAACATAACAAAATGTGGAAAAAGTGAAGGGGTCTGAATACTTTTTGAATGCACTGTAAAAAAAAAACACTTGGTCAGGCCAAATATCCCAAATCCTTTCATA
Organism: Oncorhynchus clarkii lewisi; assembly: GCF_045791955.1. Lineage (NCBI taxonomy): Eukaryota > Metazoa > Chordata > Actinopteri > Salmoniformes > Salmonidae > Oncorhynchus > Oncorhynchus clarkii. The sequence continues at coordinate 12,021,728 of NC_092168.1, forward strand.
ACACAGTAACATGGGGTGTAGCGGTTAGGGGTCAATGTGGAATTAGATTATTCAATATTAGAATGTGGCATGGAGAAAATCTGGGAAGAACCTTGCTTGCTAAGCTATTAAATTAACCTCCACTGTCCTCCAAGATGTTGTATTTGGAGGAGACTTTCGGATAAGGTCCCTAGGGGTTTCACTGGCTGCTCGGGACGTTCAAATGTCCCTAGTCTGGAAAAGCCATCTGTGATGTGGGAGGAAAGTGAACAGGGCGTTCTTTAGTTCTTTAGTGTCACATTATTCAGATTTATACTTCTCGTGTATTTTGTTCAACACTCCACAAGTGCCACCTCGGCTGATTATTTTTCCATGTTTAGCCGACGTTTGCCAAATGTTACCTTGGAGAGAGTTCACGCTGCATTAGGAAGCCTAATATTGGGCTTTCCACACTGAACGTTAAAGCTTATGGGTGATTTCACACCACATAAACACAGCCTATTTAGAATGTTCAATGTCCCTGTGACTGAAACGTGCTTGATTTCCTTCAAATATATATTGTTTTTTGGCTTGGGACAATCCCTCTAGTCCATCTAGAGCCTCTAGTCCCCCCTTTGTTGGGGTCTCAACTTAATGGTGAATACACAAGGTACAATTTTTTTAATTTGGTTGTGCATCAGCAGTTTCTCTTTTTATGTCAGTCACTGACAGTCACTCATTTAGCCCATGTCAGCTAACATTTTTTTTATTGGTAAGTTAGCTGGCTAGACTAAGTAAACTTGTAGTAATCATGGCCCAATTATCGACCGAGGGGCCCCATTGATTTTGTTATTCATTCTCACTCAGATATCATATTCAAAACGACAAACATTTCTCTCCACCCTATGGCAAAATGAGTAGAATTACAGGGTATTAGCTGTAAAACTGCTAAAGTTTAACCCCACCCCATGGCAAAATGAGTAGAATTACAGGGTATTAGCTGTAAAACTGCAAAAGTTTCTCCCCACCCCATGGCAAAATGACTAGAATTGCATGAAATTTCTTATAAAATTGCTAAATCATATCTCCACCCCATGGCAATAAAAAAGTGTAGAATTGCCACAAACTTGCTTTAAAACGGCAACATTTTCCCTGCACCTCTTTGAATTCCCATGTGTGTTTGGGTACGAAATGTGCTAACATGATGCATTATCAAATAAAATAAAATGGTATTTGTCACATTTTTGTGAACAACAAGTGTACACTAAAGTGAAATGCTTACTTCAGGGTCCTTTTTAAACAATGCAGTTAAATAAAAATATAAAAAATAGCAAATAAAAATATAAATAGTGACACAAGGAATAAATACACAATGAATAACAAATAACAATAACAAGTACAAATAACTATATACACTCACAGTTGTGTCAAGTTGGCTGGATGTCCTCTGGGTAGTGGTACCGTAAAAACTTTTTTCTCCCCAATTTCATGATCTCCAATTTGTGGTTACAGTTTTGTCCTATCGCTGCAACTCCCATACGGACTCGGGAGAGGCGAAGGTCGAGAGCCATGCTTCCTCCGAAACACGACCGCACTGCCGCACTGCCGCACAAGCCGCACTGCTTCTTGACACACTGCTAGCTTAACCCGGAAGCCAGAAGCTCTAGTGTGTCAGAGGAAACACCGTACAACTGGTGACCGAAGTCAGCGTACATGCGCCCGGCCCGCCACAAGGAGTCGCTAGAGCGTGATGGGACAAGGACATCCCGGCCGGCCAAACCCTTCCCTAACCCGGAAGATGCTGGGCCAATTGTGCGCCGTCTCACGAACTGCGAGGCAGTGCCTTAGACCGCGTACTGTACATTCTTGATACACACAGGAAACTGTTTAGCGTGAAAAACACAGAGTGTTGCAGTTCTTGACACAACTCAAACCGGTGCGCCTGACACCTACTATCATACCCCTGTTCAAAAGCACTTCAATTTTTTGTCTTGCCCACTCAACCTCTGAATGGCACACACATACAATCTCAATTGTCTCAAGGCTTAAAAATCCTTCTTTAACCTGACTCCTCCTCTTCATCTACACTGGTTGAAGTGGATTTAACAAGTAACATCAGTAAGGGATCTTAGACTGACCAGGGAAATCCAGATGAATGCTATGTCATGGAAAGAGCAGGTGTTCCTAATGTTTTGTACACTCAGTGTAGCTGTCTATGTAAAGCGGTGTATGAAAACAGAGCTGAGAATATGCATGAAGGTGTTACGGCACAGCATGTGGGTGGGTGTGCTAACAGCAGTACCGGATATATATATATATATATATATATACACTATATATATACACACACATGTGAAGGCCCCATTTTATTTTCGTTGTTTGGTAACACCTAATTTGAATAATAGTCACTTACATCTAAGTGGAAGGGTAGGGATTGTATCAGAGCGGAGGATGGTGTGTGTGGGTGCCTGAGGTGTGTGATAGGGAATGGAGACAGGCTGTGAGGTGATGATTGGGCACCGGTGAGGGATCGTTCTGGCAGCTACTCTCAACTACTCTATCTCTGCCCTCATCGGCTCCCAGCAGGGAGACAGAAGCAGGTTAAGGTTGCATTCCGCAAGCCTGGCTGGATCTGACAGAGCTGCAAGATGTTTTCCGATGAGGTAATGGTAGCCAAGCTCACCTGGAAATGAGAGAGTCACGTTAAACTAGGTCAGACTGGCAGAAATATACCCCATATACACAATACCATAATGACAACGTAAAAACATATTTTTAGAATTTTAGTAAAATACAGAAATGTCTCATTTACATTAAAATTCAGACCCCTGAGTCAATTAAATTTGTACACAATATTTGCACATTATTCTTTAACAAATTCTTCAAGTTCTGTTAAATTGGTTGTTGGTCATTGCTAGACAGCCATTTTCAAGTCTTGCCATAGATCTTCAAGCCAATTTAAGTCCAAAATTGAACTAGGCCACTCAGAAACATTCAATTTCCATCCTCAGGTTTCTCTTATCACAAACATTAAACTCTGTAAGTGTTTTAACGTCACAATTGGCCTCATCCCCAGGAGCTTTGGTCCAGTTGCTGTACCAGCGAGCACGCCTGGCATCTGCCGTCCGCTCGGGATGTGAACCCGCGAACCTCCGCTTTGATAGTTCCACAAAGCGTGCCACTCAGTGCCATTGTCATATATCCTAAACATCAGGTGCCTGCTTGGCACGGGGAAAGACTAAACAAAACCAAGCACTGCTTCATTCACTTTCATCCCCTTGTCTCTAGTTGGAGGTCCCCAGGGTGCTTGTTACAGCCAGCCGAGAAGATAAACTTCTATCAGAGGGAATTTAATTGGATCAATTTAATTACAGTCCCACTATGCCGGGTGCCACCTGGTTAGTTGGCGCATGTATGGACAGGTGCCCAAGTGAATTTGACTTTTCACCTCCTAGAGAAAGGAGGTGTTTTTCTTTCTCTTCTCTGACCGGTTTCTTATTGCATTAGACACACCCGGGCCTTAATGGTGATGTTAAGGTATCTTCATAACTTTTTTCATGGCCTTATTTCTGCTGGCTTATTGTGTTCTTCCATTTCACATCTTGTGTTGTCTCCTCTGATGTTACAATTCACAGCTTTGGTATAACAAAAAAAAGGTATCAAGATCAGTCTTGTCTCTCGGCGCGTTCCTGCCATGCAAAACTCCAAATCAGACAATAAGCTGTACATTGGTCGCAGTGGCGACTGCTGGGAGGAACAATAGGAGGGCGGGCTCATTGTAATTAGCTGGAACGGAATAAATGGAACTGCATCAAGCACATCAAACATATGGAAACCATGTTCGACTCCGTCCCAATATTCCATTCAAGCCATTACTGAAATGTAGTGATGATCACACTGGTGACTTGTGAATGGATGATACACCATTTAAGAAGTGGGGAGCATGATTTCCTTGTGGATACGTTTGGTATGAGCATACTGATTGTTCTTGTGCACATTCCATGGTGTTCTCCTTGTTCCCGTCTAAGCCAAACCTCCGTCCGTCACCCCTTCTCCTCTCCTCCAAGGATTCCTGTGGTCAGCCGCTGATTGGCAGTGTATGTGTAATCCACTCGTTCTTCCCTCTCTCTCTCTCTCTCTCTCTCTCTCTCTCTCTCTCTCTCTCATTAGTCACGCCAGCTTTTGTTTTGATTCATGCGTATTCTAATTATGCCAGAGCACAGGCAATTTATAACATTACCGCTACAAGGTCATGCCAGAGCTTTCCCATAGCGCTCCAGCAAAGTGCTTTGCAAAACAAATTCCTCTGACTAAGTTCCTAAGCCAGGGAAAACCACACAGCTCATTGCCATTGGTTATAGCAACTCCTACCATGTAAACAGACACATTAGTGTTGTTGCAGTAGTTGACTATTTATCCAAAAGCCATGTGCAAAGCACTCAAAAGAGTTCAATCCTGCGTGAGTCAGGAAGAGGGGTAGCTCTATGTTTTTGGGCAAGCTCCTTAAACGACACGGATAGGGAAAGGGATATGCTGCATGTCTTGCTGCCCAGCACCCAGCAAAGCTGAGAGTAAACATTATAGGATGGTTTCTCCCTGAATGGCGTAGTCTGGAAGATGATCAAATCTGTGAGTCTGTGCGTGTGTGTGTGCGTGTGTGCGTGCGTGCGTGCGTGCGTGTGTGTGTGTGTGTGTGAGAGCTGCATCAAACACCTTTGCTATAATGACTCGGCAGCTCTGGGGGGAATATTATCTTTGAAAGCCGTGCCTTAAAATCGGATCTAGGGAAGCACCCCTGCACATATCCTTAAAATACTATTTTGTTTATAGAGCTCACAAGGTATTAATTTCTCCTTATCTTCAAAATGACATTTAATATCAATAATTCCAAACAGGTACTCATTTTTCAAAACCTAATTTATCTGAGGTTTGACTGTGAGGGTGTGTTTATCTGACAGTGTGTGTGTGTGTGTGTGTGTGTGTGGGGAGGGGGGGGGGGGAATAAATATAAGATCATGTGTATCTTCTTCTGCCCTTTGTAGTAGCTTCTGAGTCATTGGAATAGCACGGTGAATCTCAAATGCTACATAACAGCCCTTATTTCTCATTTGAGCATCTGTGTTTGGTGGGTTACACAAGGATCATCCTGTTGGCGGGCAGGCTAATGCTTTGTGACGGATGACATTTTGTGGTTGAAAAGGAGGGCCGGTTTCTCTCATTACGTTTCCAACAAAAAAAAACAAGATGATGCACAATTTGAACATAATTCCCTTCAACGTCAACCCAGTTTCTCTCCGGTCTGTTTCACATCATCACATGTAAAAGATGAGCATTCCCCAAAAAATTAAAGGAGGACAGAACAGCTTCTGTTGACTGTGAGGCTCCACATAATTAACACATCCATAGCTATTGCGTAACCACTGTCTCTTTCATTCAAGTTTGACTGCTCTTGGGCTACAGCACCCAAAGATGCTTTACATCAGCACGCCAGAAGATCCACAGCACAAACTGCCCTTCAATATCAGCTATCCATCAGCTATGTTCCCTGTCCCTCAGTCAATCCTCCATTTAACCTAAAGATCATCATAATCTCAACCACTTGTCCACGTGGCATTGAAGAGAGGAGGAAAGAGAAAAGAAGCGACCGTGTCCTGAAGTAGATGAGAGTCCAGGACTACTGATTGGAGAGGGGGTTATCAACTTTGCCTGTAGCACTGCCCAGAGTGGTGGGTACTCCTGGGGGTCCTGAGGACAAATTTCCAGCCCATCAGGTTTTTGGCTGGATCACCGTCAGAGGTCGACCTACTGTAGTGGTCCCTGCCAGATGCCTATCTGTTCTCCTAGGCTGCTGCAGGACAGAGAGGGTGTGTTGTTTTCTATAACCCCGGCGGCTGATAAGGAGCTTGTAGTGAAGAAATATTTTGTAATATAGGCTATGCAATTAGCCTATTAAAATGTTTATCTGACTCAATAAAGATAAGTATCAGTGTGCAAGCAAGTAATGTGCGTTTAGCTAACTAAGATCAAGGAATGGGCATGAGAAGCGAATGCAAAACGCAAGTATTATTTAATAATAATGAAAGAAAACACATACAAGGCATAAAGCTTAAGTTTCAAATCATTAAGCATTCCAAGGCATTATTCTTTTTACTCTAGGCATAACAAAACAAACATGTACAAAACAGGAAATTTGATTTGATCCTACAACCTTATTCTATGGGCAGGATACATTTATACCATTTGAAGGTGTGACTCTTTCAAACCAAAACCAACCACGGTTGACCAATCATATGAAACCAAGTTACTGATCAACCAGGCCCAATCTCCATAGGATGTCATAGCATCTAAAGGCTTGTGTGAGTAATGAGACCAAAGCAAATAAGGCAGAATTCCTTAAGATAATAAAACCCCTTTGCATGCAGTAGTTTAGAGTTCTGTCACGGTCGTTATATGGAGGAGACCAAGGCGCAGCGTGATGTGAATACATGTTACTTTTAATGAAGACGGCCACTAAACAAACTATACAAAACAACCGTGACGCTATAGTATAAATGTGCATACACAGGCAATAACCCACAAAATACCCAAGGAATATGGCTGCCTAAATATGGTTCCCAATCAGAGACAACGATAAACAGCTGCCTCTAATTGAGAACCATTCTAGGCAACCATACATACATAACACCTAGACTAGTAAACACCCATAGACATACAACACCCCTAGACAGGAACAAAAACACATACATCACCCATGTCACACCCTGACCTAACCAAAAAAGTAAAGAAAACTAAGGTCAGGGCGTGACAAGTTCACACATGTTACCACAGAGATCATACATCCATATGTTTCAAGGTTTCAAATAGATACTAAACATGTCTGTAGTAATATTATTCTATCACACATTCCGATAGTCAGTCTGCTAGGGAGGGAGACTGACTACTGGTCCTACATCCAGACCACAGCACCACAGCACCACCAGCCACATCCACACCCCCACCCCAACCCCAACAAATCATCAACCCCCAAAGTCAATCATGCCCACCAGGTCCCCTCAGATCAGACTTATGCCACTCCTGCCCACCCCATGCCCCCCCCCAGTCTTGCAAAGAGGGCCTCAACATGAAAGTCACATATATGCCCAGGCCATGAGCAGGCAAACAGGCTCAACCCCAAGTCTTACACTAGCCCAAGCCAATGGCATGTACCAGATGCTCAGCAGGCTCTGCTCACACTTGCTGGTCTGAGGCAAACCACACGACTAACAACATTGGACACTTTACGGAACACAAAGCCTTCACTATCTCATCCTGGAATCATCCGAGGTCATCCAAGGTCATCTGACTTTGGCCTAAAGAACAGGAACCTGGAAAAACAGACATTGTCATACTACAAGAAACATGGTATAGAGGAGATGGGCCCACTGGTTGCCCCCTAGGTTACAGAGAGATGGAAGTCCCATTCACCAAACTACCAGGTGTGAAACAGGGAAGGGACTCAGGGTGTATGCTAATTTGGTATAGAGCAGACATAACTCACTCTATTAAATGAATCAAAACAGAACATTTTACATTTGGCTAGAAATTCCAAATTATATTATCTTAACAGAGAAAAATGTCCTCCTGTGTGCTACCTACAGCATATCCCCCCACTAGAATCCCCATACTTAAATGAAGACAGCTTCTCCACCCTGAAGGGGGAAATCTATCATTTCCAGGCCCAGGGACATGTATTAGTCTGTGTCGACCTAAATGCCAGATCCGTACAAGAACCTGACACCCTCAGCACACAGGGGGACAAGCACCTACCTGGAGGTGACAGCATTCCCTCCCCCATATGCCCCCCTAGGCACAACTACGATAACATAATCAACAAAAACCGGTAACAACTCTTGCAGCTCTGTCACACATTGGGTATGTACATAGTCAATGGTAGGTTTCGAGGGCACTCCTATGGTAGGTACACCTATAGCTCATATTTTGGCAGTAGTACTGTAGACTACTTTTTCACTGACTTCAACCCAGAGTCTCTCAGAGTGTTCACAGTCAGCCCACTGACACCCCTATCAGATCACAGCAAAATCACAGTACTTGAACAGAGCAATACTCAATCATGACACATCAAAGCCAAAGGAATTGAATAATATTAAGAAATGCTATAGATGGAAGGAAAGTAGTGTGGAAACCTACCAAAAAACAATTAGGCAACAACAAATTCAATCCCTTTTAGACAACTTCCTCGACAAAACGTTCCACTGTAATTTTTTTAAACTAGGAAAATGAACAACAATGACAAATGGTTTGATGAAGAATGAAAAAATCTAAGAAAGAAAATTAGAAGCCTATTCAACCAAAAACATAGAGACCCAGAAAACCTGAGCCTACGCCTTCACTATAGTGACTCACCAAAACAGTACAGAAATACACTACGGAAAAAGAAGGAACAGTAAGTCAGAAATCAGCTCAATGTAATTGAAGAATGCATAGACTAACTACTTCTGGGAAAATTTGAAAACACTAAACAAACAACACGAAGAGTTATCTATCCAAAACAGAGATGTATGGGTAAACCCCTTCTCCAATATTTTTGGCCCTATAACAAAGAACAAACAGCCAAAAAAGATATGCTCAAATACAAATCTTAGAATCAACTATTAAAGACTACCAGAACTCACTGGATTCTCCAATTACATTGAATGAACTACATGTAAGGACAGGCGCTGGAGACGAGAAGCAAGTACAGGGAATGAACATTTAATGAAACAATGGACATATAACAAAACAAGAACAGCGTCTGGACAGGGGGAACAAAATGACATTACGACAATAATGCTGACACGGGGAACCAACTGAGGAACAGACAGATATAGAGGGGCAATCAACAAAGTGAAGGAGTCCAGGTGAGTCCAATGAGCAAATGACAAATTGGCCTTTTACCAAATTATCGTATGACAGATCACGTATTCAATTTGCACACCCTAATTGACAAACAAACAAACCAAAACAAAGACAAAAAGTCTCCTCATGCTTTGTTGATTTCAAAAAAGCTTTTGACTCAATTTGGCATGAGGGTCTGCTATACAAATTGATGGAAAGTGGTGTTGGGGGAAAAACATGTGACATTATAAAATCCATGTACACAAACAACAAGTGGCATCCTATGACGGTGCCACGTTGAAAGCCACTGAGCTCTTCAGTAAGGCCATTCTACTGCCAATGTTTGTCTATGGAGATTGCATGTCGTTGTGTTCAATTGTATACACCTGTCAGCAACGGGTGTGGCTGAAATAGCCGAATCCACTAATTTGAAGGTGTGCCCACGTACTTTTGCATATAGTGTACAGTGCATTCGGAAAGTATTCAGACCCCATCACTTTTTCCACATTTTTTTTTACGTTAGAGCCTTATTCTAAAATGGATTAAAGTTTGTTTTTTTCTCATAAATGTATACATAATACCCCATAATGACAAAGCGAATGTATAACAAATAAACAACAGAAATACCTTATTTACAGAAGTATTCAGACCCTTTGCTATGAGACTGAGGCCAGATGGAAGCCACTCCTCAGTAGAATTACATGACAGCCCGCTCGGAGTTTGCCAAAAGCACTTAAAGGACTCTCAGACCATGAGAAACAAGATTCTCTGGTCTGATGAAACCAAGACTGAACTCTTTGGCCTGAATGCCAAGCGGAGGCAACCTGGCACCAGCCTTACGGTGAAGCATGGTGGTGGCAGCATCATGCTGAGGGGATGGGCAACTTCGCCCCAGTCATGACCTCGGATTGGGGCGAAGGTTCACCTTCCAGCAGCACATCCATTTTAGAATAAGGCTGTAACGTAACAAAATGTGAAAAAAGTGAAGGGGTCTGAATAGGGTCTGATAATAGATAATTTGTTGTATTACTTGTGAGGCACAGCTGAGTGAGCATAATAAGGAGCTTTTTTATTTAATCTTACTGGACTGATGGCCTGCATCTCATGGTCAGTCTGAGAGGAGGGAGGGAGAGCAGAGGTGACGCTGCCTCTCACCCGACTCCCTGCCTCCGCTCTCCCTCCCTCCACTGAGAAAAGGGGACACAGTCTTCCAGTTGATGGTAAAACTTGCACTTCATTCTTTCTGCCTCATGCACCAATTCATTCGGTTACTCCTATGACCAGAGAAAGTGAAATGTTCCTCCATATTAAAAAAGACACACGCAGCTAATAATAACAATGCAAGCTTAACAAAACACTTTGCTATACTCATTCGTTCCAAATCTAATCAAAACACATTTTACTTTACCTTACCGTGAAATGCTGACTTACAAGCCCTTAACCAACAATGCAGTTACCAACAAAGAAATATTTACTAAATAAACTAAAGTAAATAATAAAATAAAAAGTAACACAATAAAATAACAATAACGAGGCTATATACAGGGGGTACTGGTACAGAGTTAATGTGCGGGGGTACAGGTTAGTCAATGTAATATGTACATGTAGGTAGGGGTGAAATGACTCTGCATAGATAATAATCAGTGTAAAAACAAATGGGGGGGGCAATGTAAATAGTACAGATGGCCATTTGATTAATTGTTCAGCAGTCTTATGGCTTGGGGGTAGAAGCTGTTTTAAGGAGCCTTGGTGCTCTGGTACCGCTTGCCGTGTGGTAGCAGAGGGAACAGTTTTTGACTTGGGTGGCTGGAGTCTTTGACAATTTTTTGTGCCTTCCTCTGACAGCTGTAGTGCTGGTTGTAGTGTGAGTGGAAGTAAGGAGAACACACATTATACAGTGTTGAACAAAGTGTTGACAGTGTTGAATAACAACTTAAAAATGAACATACTTATAAAAACAACAGATCTTTGCTGTATTCATTGAGTCTCTCTCTAGTCATGGTAAAGGTTTTGAAACCTCACAGTATCAACTTTGCTGTGCGCTTCTGAGGCTTATTTTTCCAGCCTATGGTTTGAGGAAACTGTGCAGACACATTGATCTGAGCTATCTGATTGGCCAACAGTAGGTCTGTAGGTGCACTTGATTTGCTCTCTGGGCCCGCAGAGTTCTACCTTCAGACATATGAAATGGTTCAAAATGGCGCTAGGGTTGCTGAATCAAGTGCATTACATTTACATTTTAGTCTTTTGGCAGACGCTCTTATCCAGAGCGACTTACAGGAGCAATTAGGGTTAAGTGCCTTGCTCAAGGGCACATCGACAGATTTTTCACCTAGTCATGGATTCGAAACAACAACCTTTCGGTTATTGTCCCAACACTCTTAACCGCTAGGCTCCCTGCACCCACAGCCAACAACGCTAAAGAAAGAAAAATAATTGTTATTGTTGTTTTTAAGGAAATGTTTGGTGATCGACTATGAATGCCTTGGAGATTGACCTAATTAGCCTGACAACACTATTCTCTTACCCTTCGAAAGTTCTCAAGCCGTGCTGGGAAAAGTCACCGTTGATCAGTGAGGCCTCATGCAAGTCTCCCACAAACTCTCTCAGGACTTATTTGGTCTTACGCCTATTAGATGCTCACCCAGTGCTCACTTAGCACTTGTTACTGTAATACTGGCTCACTGAGGAAGACCATGCCAGGTTTGACTTTTGCCAAAGGAAAGGACAGAATCCATCCACAGTCCAAGGCATTTTCAAAGTGGAGCAGCCACTGTGACTTAATGTGATGGGACTCAAAGGGACAGATTCACCAAGCATTTGCACCACCAGTTGCAACGTTTTACACCTCTTTTTCAAAAGGGAATCGTTGAGAACCGAACAAAGAAAATAACTTGAATAAGGAAATGCCTTACAAAGTTCCATCACATTTCTTAGCCCCCATATAATAAACAATCCTTTTCATGTTTGACTTCCTAGAAGAAGGTCACAGGGAAGCACTGAGTTGAGAGTTCACTGGGTTATTTTCTATTGGCAGTCTATCCGCAGTCCCGGTAGAATCCGTCTGGGGACATTCATTGTTCAGCTACAGTCCCCCTTTGTTTATACTCCTACAAGACTGATTGCTGTGACTTCTTGCCAGGACTATTAATTTGAAAGACTTCCGCAAGGGATTCCAGTTTAGCTTTATTGAAATGTGTCACTTCCTCGCAATCTCAGTGCTTACCCACTTCTTTTCCCTCTGAGGAGCAATTTCAGTTTCACCCATCAGCGAAAGCCCAGCAATATCCACTGCAATAAAATGACCAACCTACATACTGATGAAATTTCATGACCAGAGAACGCTTGAGACTATTGGATTGTCTTTCTGTTTGTTTTTGTTGTCTTTGCTGTATTTTTGTGTGTAGAAAATCCAATAGATACAAAACAAATTGTACCTGTTGTTGTTTTTGTTAACTTCCTGGTTTGTGATAAGCGTACCTCTCCCTTACCCCCTGTAGTCATTAGAGCAAGCCATTTGCTGTGTCCTTGGGGCTGCAATTCCTCTAATCTGTTTATAATGCTGATGCACCAGAACTTCTCCTCAAAATACCTCGCGGCACTGCCGTTTTTTCATTGCAGTGGCCCTGTTTTCCAAGCTGTTGCTGTTGCTGTTGCTGAAAAAACCCACTACGACTTTGTTTAAGGAAAGTGGGCGGAAAGTGGATCCACTCCCAAAGACCTTTCCTAGCCTAATGGTATGAAATGGCTGATTCGTTATAAGTATAATACATCATAATTACAGTAATTGATTGGATATATAGTGCTTTTCCAGGTGTTCAAAGTGGGGGGAATCTCACCTTATTCACCACCAATGTGATACAAATACTTATTTTCCACCATAATCTGCAAATAAATTCATTAAAAATCCTACAATGTGATTTTCTGGATTTTTTTTTTCTCATTTTGTCTGTCATATTTGAAGTCTACCTATGATGAAAATTACAGGCCTCTCTCATCTTTTTAAGTGGGAGAACTTGCACAATTGGTGGCTGACTAAATACTTTTTTGCCCCACTGTAGGACCTGTTTGAAATGATCACTTTTATGCTCAACATAGCCACTTCATATGCGCACTCTTGCTCCGGAATGAAAATAAATATCCTTTCAATTTCATTCAGCTAAGGTCGATTATATTCTTCTTACTATAAAATCATATAAAATAAAATAATGGCTAATTGAACAAGCCTACAGCCTATGGCATGGCGCATAGCCAGAAAACATACAGTTGGCCAACGAATACTGTTCTTCAGAAATACATTTTCTTCATATCATAATGCTTTTTTCTACCTGCCTAAAATAAATAACGTCTTTAATGCGATAGTGGATATTAAATAGATTTATTTTAAAAAACATTTTTCAAATGTATATGTTTCAAATGCGCATCTTTTACGAGGCTTTAGAGATGCTTAATGAGTTTATGTTAATTACCGTGAGACCGGCAGGCTGTTGCATGACAATAATCCCAAAAAATGTCTTATCCATGCCCATCTTTTTTTTTAAGGTGTCTGTGACCCGGCCACATGAAATCTATAGATACATTTATCTCAATTGGCTGATTTCCTTGTATAAACTGTAACTCAGTAAAATCTTAGAATTTGTTGCGTGTTGAGTTTATAGTTTGGTTCAGTGTGGCTTTAATAGAATAGCAGGCTACCCTAGTGAGGATGGTGTGGTATACTGAGCCACTTCTCTTTGTCCCCCCCCCCCTCTTCCCCCCTTTCTCTGTCTGTTTGTCTCTCTCTCTCTCTCAATTCAATTCAATTCAAGGGGCTTTATTGGCATGGGAAACATGTGTTAACATTGCCAAAGAAAGTGAGGTAGATAATATACAAAAGTGAAATAATCAATACAAATTTACAGTAAACATGACACATAAAGACGTTTCAAAACAATAAAGACATTACAAATGTCATTATGTATATATACAGTGTTGTAACAATGTACAAATGGTTAAAGTACACAAATGGTTAAAGTACTCTCCCTCTCTCTCTGTCTCTGTCTCACAGTACCTTCTCTCTCATTTCTCTCTGTATGGCTCCTAAACGTTCTGTCTCTCTACCTCTATCCCTATCTCGTGGAACCTTCTCTCTCATTTCTCTCTATTCTCTCCATCGCTCGCTCTATCTTTCTCGCTCTCCCTTTTTCCCTCCTCATCTCAGTGATGGACAGTTGTATCGATCCAAATGACCTCTGTGCCCATCGAACTTCATTGGCTAATGACGGTCCCAATCCCTGTGTCACTGCCCTGCAGACAGTAACAATTAAAGAGGCCATCAATACTGTTTCCATTAGAGTCAAGTCACAGCAAATGTATGTTTAAGCACATTTTTTTTATTGCATATGACCTCTGTGCTCTTATGTGAACATTGTATGTATAGTGCATTGATTGAATTCTGGCCATCGTTCTTATATTCCAAACTCAATACAGCAGGGTTGGGATTGAAGTCAGAAATTAAATGAACATTGGCTTTTAGTAATAATGTGCACATACAGATCAGTGATATCAGTAAAAATGGCTTAGTATACTGCATAGGTTACAAAGAATGCAGCTAAACACATAATCGGCCATTACAGTTATTTTATCCCAAGTAACCTATGAGCTAGATTACGTAACTCTGCATGTACCTTTACTCGGGTTTGAGAAACACTGACTAAGGAAACATTTATTAATGACTAACATTCTGAAAATGTATGACATTGAGAGCTCCATTCAATTAAGCCCAAAACAACGTTCTTCTGGCACAGCAATAATGCACATGTATACACACATTCAACAAGTCAATGTTAACTGTGTCAAAGGAAAGCAATTCAGCTGTATAGGAAATAAATAAGGATGTAATGATAGAACCGATGCGGCGATTCACATATTTCTTGTTGTTGCTCATATTACTTTCTTTCTACGTTCCTTTTGACAACCGATGCGTCCTCGTCCTTCAGTGTCAAACTAAACATGTGACCTTCTGAACTGGGTAAACAATAGATTGGATTCAGATTGTTCAGGTTCACCATCAACAATAGTTTTGGAAGTTTTGCATGAAACTATCAGTGTATATGGTCATTTGTACGTACACAGGGTAAAGCTGATCATTTCATAACGAGGAATCACTTTTGCGAGGCACACTGCATGGTCAAAGCAGGAGGAGAAAGAAGATCACTAAAATCATCCAAATGGTCAAAACCATTCGGTTTTGAGATGGGACGAAATCCAAAGTTGTGCTATGCAGTCTATTCATTGGCTATGTCATAGCTCATTTGTAAACAATACATATTGATACATTAGTAGCTCAAACACTTAATCTTCTAAAATGACAAGTTAATTAGTGGGTAATGATGACTTCAGAACCAAAGTGAGCCGACAAAAACAGGCTACATCCCCCACCACCACCACCACCACCCCGCCGCCCAATCTCATAATGGTAGTGGGGTGGCAGATGCCTAGTCTCCCTTGTGGCTCAGATTAGGTGCCTTCAGTACACAGTATACCCCATAGGCATGCATCATTTACGCACGCACGCACACACACAGTCAGCTCCGACAGATCCAGCCCAGCCCGTGAGCTCCATCAGCAGCAGATTTGAATTTAGAACAAAATAATGTCTTCATGTAACTAATGTAAGTGCATTGAATCTTATCGCATCAAACCAAATCACATCGATTCGATCTCTAATCAAATTGAGTGGCACCGAATTGTTACAAACTAAAACGTATCATTCCTGTAACGTATCAGAGCCAAGTATCTAGATGCGTATCAAATCATCTTGAAAGGGAAAGATGCATATCCCTAGAAATGAGGTGTCTTTATTCCACAGGAAGAATGTTTTTTTTTTGTCCTGTCCTGTAATTCGACAAGGTTCAATGTTGATAGGCTAGGATAAGTGGTTCCATATGGCTCAGTTTGTAGAACAAGGCACTTGCAATGCCAGGGTTGTGGGCTCGATTCCTAAGGTGCAACGAGTGCGCTGAGAGTCGGGGAGCAAGTTCAGGGAGTGAGTATTTTAACAAGTAAACACAACTAAATACAAAACAAGAAACACAAACAGTGTACAGACATGACACTGGAACAGAAACAATGACGGCTGGGGAAGGAACCAAAGGGAGTGACATATATAGGGCAGGCAATCAAGGAGGTGATGGAGTCCAGGTGAGTCTGAAGATGCTCAGGTGCGTGAAAAGATGGTGACAGGTGTGCGTAACGATCGTGACAGGTGTGCGCCATAACGACCAGCCTGGTGACCTAGAGGCTGGAGAGGGAGCACACATGACAGTACTCCTTCCCTGACACGCGGCTCCAGCCGCAGGACGCCAATCAAAATGACGATCCCGGGGATCAGGAATGGACCGGTCACCTCTGCAGAGGCGCGGGAAACCTGTCAATCCGGCTGAGACGCAGGAGTATGGCGACTTAGAGCGCCGGAGAGAGAGCATACGTGTTGGTACCCTCTCCCTGGTGCCTTCGGCTCCAGCCGCAGGATGCCATCCAAAGGGATGATCCCAGGGATCCGGAGCAGACCGGTCGCCTCCGCCGAGGCGCAGAAACCTAACAAACTGGCTGAGGCGTGAGAGCCTGATGGGACGGCAGAGACCTCCCCGGTTTCCTCGGTCGAGGCATGGAAGCCGTTGGAACCCATTGAGGCATGGCAGCCTGTCGAGATAGCTGAGGCATGGGAGCCTATCGTTCCCGCTGAGGTATGGAAACCCCCAGCTGAGGCAGGGGAATCCGACAAACCGTCTGAGGCCTCCCAGGAAGCTCTGGTTCGGACACCTGGACCCGACATCACCTCCGACACAAAAAACAAAAAAACACCCCCTGATGCTTCCCTTTGGTGAGGCGTCATTCTGTAACAAGTGCGCTGAGAGTCAGGAAGCAAGTTCAGGGAGTGAGTGTTTTAATAAATAAACACAACTAAATACAAAACAAGAAACACAAACAACTCACAAACATGACACTGGAACAGAAACAATGATGCCTGGGGAAGGAACCAAAAGGAGTGACATATATATATATATATAGGGCAGGTAATCAAGGAGGGGATGGAGTCCAGGTGAGTCTGAAGATGCACCTGTGCGTAAAGATGGTGACCGGTGTTGCGCCATAAAGAGCAGCCTGGTGACCTAGAGGCCGGAGAGGGAGCACGTGTGACACATGGGGGACCAGTACGAATGAAAATGTATGCACTCACTACTGTAAGTCGATCTGGAGAAGAGTGTCTGCTAAATGATTAAAATGCAAATCATTTAGCTTAACTTCTTCATAAATGTCACTCATCTGGCCATTTAGTGCTAATGATATGTGAAGTGTTATAATCACAGACCCTATGAGACTCAACTGCTCCTATAATATGTCCCAAATGAGACTCTTTTCCCTTTATAGTGCAATACTTTTGACTTGGGTCCATTCAAAAGTAGTGGACTACAGTATAAAGGGAATAGGATGCCATTTAGAATGCATGTTTAGCAGCAGCATTGATCACAATGCAAAACAAGGCAGAGAAAGCTTGAGTTTACACTGCCAATTCTGTGCCAAATGAACTTGATCAATGAGAGCTGGCAAGTCCATAAGGAGAACAGTATCATGCCAAGATTTAGGTAGGTCGCTTAAGACCAAGACGTGAGACAAAAACACTTTGGAGATTATGTTCTTGATCCATGCCTCACACATCTCTTTTTTTAGCCTTCCCACGGCACATATCGCAAGCAAATCCCTTTCCAAACCAAAAAGCTGCAGGGATTAACTTGTCATCACGGCTTTTTGGGTGCTCTGTCATTTCCCTTTTTGTCAAATTATTTTTAAACATGACATGTTGGAACCAACATGCACATTCTACACACATCAAAACCTCTGCATCTCCATCCTCTATCTGCCTACAACAGTGCACTCGTATTTCTCGCTCCCCTATGTGTTTTGTTCTTCTTGCACTTGTCAACAACTGCCTGTCTATTCTCCCTTTGAGTCATCCTCTCTTCATCTCTCTTCATCAATCCCTATTGTTGAGGGATGGCTCCTATTGAAGAGACAAACTCCACAGTGGATATCTGTTAACACAAGTGGTTTTACATAATGCTACGTGCACTTCAATGGCAAATCGTCCAGGCTATGATACCACTGCTCTTTTCTAGTGTTGTCATGAGAGGCTAATGTGGTTCAAAAAGCACTCCAACGGCCCCATGGGAGCCACTTATGCACCCGATGAGAGACAATGCTGCTTTTAATGTGCGGGGAGTCCAGTCACGACGGCTAAACGCCAACCCTCGTGGGAAGCGGACGTAAATAATGGCTGATATTAGTGTAGCGCCCTGTTAAACATCGGTAATATGGTTAACGTCGGTTCGGCTGATGCCCTTACTTTGCGCATACAAGTGGTTCCCCTAGTATTGTTCTGTAATTGGCAGGTTTACAATACATTTGAATGAATAATGCAATGATGTTGCGTTAATCAATGTACCATGGCAGTGTGTCAATGAGTTGGCTTGCATGCCGTCATAGTGTGGAAACTATTGGATAGTAATTTGTAACTGGGAATGGGACCATCATTGTGCTAGCATGTGTTGGGCTAGCTTTGAGTCATATTAGCTTGGAACTCTATGGGTTATACTGCAGGTTACTGCTAACACTGGACTTTTGGCTGGGGGGGGGTCAGATAGATTCATGTCCTGTCCACTTCTGGCCAAGAGGTTTTGTTTCTGTCTGTGTCATAGAGAGAAGGCTTTGATGGGAGAGAGACAGATGGGAGAGAGCCAGAAGAAGGGGGCTGTTGATTAATAGAAGACTCTGTTTGTGTGTGTGTGTGTGTGTGTGCGTTTGTGCAGCCAAATGCTGCAGGTCAGGAAAATCGTTTTAAAGACCACATCAAGGACCGGCTGAATCGCTGCGACATCAATCCCTCAACCTTGGGAACCCTTGCACTTGATAGGTCCACCTGGCAGGGGTCAGCCAGAGGGGTTTATCATCTCGAAGGTGCCATCTTACAGAGGAAAAGCGAGAAACACACCCAGAGACACCAACGCGAAGCTGATCATGCCATCCGACTGCAAATATACCTGTCCCGCGTGCAGCAGAGCGTGCGGCTCCTGCATTGGCCTCCACAGCCACATTAAGTGCACCGGCACCACAGCCATAAGCGCTAACCCACCCCTATCCCCATCCACAAGAGGAGCATCATCATCATAATCGTTGATGGACAGCCAAGGTGGTGTGTGTGCGCGTGTGCAGACAAACAGACAGACATAGAGAACGAGTGCTCCGACAAACCGGCAGACAGACAAACATATAAAGACCCTCTTGTTTATGAGCTCTTGGCAGTGATGTGGCTGCTTACTGGCAAAGGGCCTCACTCTGATGTTAAAAGGCCCGCTGAGGATCTTGTTTTAGGTGGTGGTTGTCATGGCGACTCCCTGGTTTCCAGAGGGGCCCTGGTTTACCACGGCAGGGGAATTACTTAGTCTGTCAAATAGCAGAGGCTCGCAGGACGCAGTCTTCAATATAAATATAGTTAAAGATGGTTTGTTTCTATAAATATTTTGTAGTATACAGTCATACTACTTACCCAATCAACAGAGACAATCACTGTATCTCCTGGTAGTGGATGGATGCTATGGCCTTTCTGACATATTCAGCCCATTCATGTGAATATTGGAATGAGCTTTTCCTGTATGTCAACAATAAGGGGTTCAAATTTGACCCTCGCTCACTGCAGAAAATAACAGAACTTAGGATACTCACTTTAACGCGTTTTAGATGGCCCCTAATACGGCTTTGTGTATGGCATGTTAAGACTCATCACTAACAGCCTCTCTGGCGAGGGGAGACAGACTTTTCCCCTTTACTTGGGGCCTGTCTTACTCTTAGCCCATTGCTCCACTCTGTCCATCCCTTCATACCGCTTGACCTCCCTCTCCCTCTGTTTATCTGCTATTCGATACGCTTCCCAATCATTTCCATGAGGATTTCATTTCACTGGCCCACGCTCTAGTTAGAAAATCATATTGGATTACAATCTGTGCTCCTTCCCTGTCTGCATCAGCCTGTGTTAAAATTATTATGGAATATCTCTCATGCTGGTGTTTTGGTTGAGTAGCTGTCCAATGAAGTTAAATCGAACTCATGCATGATGTCACTCAGCCTCCTGTTTTTATTTTTTTCCTCCTCATCATTCCAGTCCCTTGATATCATGATGTGTTTTTTCCATTTGTCGTTTTACAGGTTGGACAAGGCGGAGTTCACTGAACGGTGTGGAAACTTGTAGACTTGGAGGGCTTGTGATATGACTGGACACGACTGGATCATCTCCTGATCTGCCTATGAGGTCCCAGAGGGCCTTGGTGAGTCACTCTGGTACAGGGACATAGAGCTAAGTCCTCAGTGATTGACCTCAAAGTCACCTATGTGTCCAAGGTGACTTTGAGTTGGAGTTGGAGGATACACGACAGCAGTAATCCCATGGTAGTAGTCCTAAGTGGGCTCCATCAATAAGTTAATCAAATGGTTTCTATAGCATCCTCCTCTGGCTGTACTAGGTAGAAGTTTTGGAGTACATAGTCTATATAAGAAGCAATGACTAACTAAAAACACTCTGCACCATGGAGACACAAACACAAGGGTACGAAAGCAGCAATGCATTATTTTCATCTGTCCTTCTCCGGCTCCCCTCAATCGTACAGGGTCAGTCACCTGTGTCTTGCTCATGTCAAGGTTGTCCCGCTCTCCCTTCCTCCCCCGTACTGCCCTCGAAGTAGCACAGAATACATACACAGTACACTGAACACGCTAATTGTACTCCTGACGCATGCGTTCCCAGAGTAAATTATTTGTATCGACTGATAAAGACCAAACAATGTCGCCTGCATTCAGTGTAGGTATGCATAGAATGATAGCCTGACAGGCTATTTTCCCAAGACCGCATTATGAGCCAGTATGAAAAGTCATCAGTGAAAAGTAATCAAACTGAAGTTGTGGCCTTACAGTGCGAAAGAGTACTGCAGTGCACTGGCATAGCATGTCTTTATCAATGTGTGTGTTGAGCGAAGACATTGGAAAAAGATCTCAGCCACTGTCCTCAAAACTTCTTATGGCTGCAATCCCGTTAACGGGATCGATTCAAAACAACAGAAATCTCATAATTAAAATTCCTCCAACATACATGTATCTTATACTGTTTTAAAGGTAATCTTGTTGTTAATCCCATCACCGTGTCTGATTTCAAATAGGCTTAACAGCGAAAGCACACCAAACGATTATGTTAGGTCACCCCCAACTCACAGAAAAACAGCCATTTTTTCCAGCCAAAGAGAGGAGTCACAAAAAGCACAAATAGAGATAAAATGAATCACTAACCTTTGATGATCTTCATCAGATGACACTCATAGGACTTCATGTTACACAATACATGTATGTTTTGTTTGATAAAGTTCATATTTATATCAAAAGGTCTGAGTTTACATTGGCGCGTTACGTTCACTAGTTCCAAAAACATCCAGTGAATTTGCATAGCCACATCAATTCAACAGAAATACTCATCATAAATGCAAATGAAAATACAAGTTATACACATGGAATTATAGCTATACCTCTCCTTAATGCAACCGCTGTGTCAGATTTCAAAAAAACTTTACGGAAAAAGCAAACCATGCAATAATCTGAGAAGGCGCTCAGAAGAAAAAAAAAATATCCGCCATGTTGGAGTCAACAGAAATCAGAAATAACATTATAAATATTCCCTTACCTTTGATGATCTTCATCAGAATGCATTCCCAGGAATCCTAGTTCCTCAATAAATGCTTGATTTGTTCGATAATGTCCATTATTTATGTCCAAGTAGCTACTTTTGTTAGGGCTTAGGTATACAAATCCAAACGCACATGCAGGTCGAGCATAACGTCGGACAAAAACTTCAAAAAAGTTATATTACAGGTCTTAGAAAAATTTCAAATTAAGTATAGAATCAATCTTTAGGATGTTGTTATCATAAATCTTCAATAATGTTCCAACCGGAGAATTCCTTTGTGTGTAGAGAAGCCATGGAACGCAGGTCGCTATCATGTGAAATGCGTATGACCAGGAAATGGCTCTCTGCCAGTAACCTGACTCATTCAGCTCTCATTCAGCCCCACAACACAGTAGAAGCCTCATTCAAGTTTCTAAAGACGGTTGACATCTAGTGGAAGCCCTAGGTAGTGCAACTTAATCCATATCCCACTGTGAATAGGGGCTGGGTTGATAATCGACTCAGATTTCTCACTTCCAGTTTGGATTTCTTCTCAGGTTATGCCTGCCATATGAGTTCTGTTATACTCACAGACATCATTCAAACAGTGTTAGAAACTTCAGAGTGTTTTCTATCCAATACTAATCATATGTATATATTAGTAACTGGGACTGAGGAGCAGGCCGTTTACTCTGGGCACCTCTGGGCACCTTTCATCCAAGCTACTCAATACTGCCCCTGCAGCCATTAGAAGTTAATACGTCTCCGAAAGGATCGCTGATCTACAGTAATAGAGCTGCATGGGTGTAAGCAAGGTTCCCATTATATTACTTACTTATATCTGATTATGTTTTAAATGTACCCAATTATTTATCCAATCAGTGGTCTAATGATGAAGGACAGAAGGATGCATCTCTCATGTGGGTTGCTTTCTGTTGCATTAGTTTAGCTTTTGCAAATCTCAAGTGGCTTGATACTGCTTTGAATAGACTTCACGTTTCAGATGTCCTGACAAACCTGCATGTAATGCTACAGTGGCATCAGATTTATTCAATGAAAATCAGTACCTGGGAATGTCTGTCACACCCTGACCATAGTTTACTTTGTATGTTTCTATGTTTTGGTTGGTCAGGGTGTGATCTGAGTGGGCATTCTATGTTACATGTCTAGTTTGTCTAGTTCTATGTTCGGCCTGATATGGTTCTCAATCAGAGGCAGGTGTTCGTCATTGTCTCTGATTGGGAACCATATTTAGGTAGCCTGGGTTTCACTGTGTGTTTGTGGGTGATTGTCCCTGTCTATGTGTTTTCACCAGATAGGCTGTTTAGGTTTTCATTACGTTCTTTATTTTGTAGTGTTTGTATTGATTCGTGTTTTACGTTTGTTTATTAAAACATGGATCGCAATCGACACGCTGCATTTTGGTCCGACTCTCCTTCTCATACGGAAAACCGTTACAGAATCACCCACCACCAACGGACCAAGCAGCGTGTCAACAGGCAGCAACAGCAGCGTAAAGAGGAATGGACATGGGAGGACGTTATGGACAGCAGGAGTATGGACTATACTACTTGGGAGGAGATCGACAGGTGGGCGGCCGACCCAGGGAGAGTGCCGGAGCCCGCCTGGGATTCGCTGGAGCAGTGCGAGGAAGGTTATCGTAGAATGGAGGCGGTGAAAGCAGAGAGGTGCTGGTATGAGAAGGCAGCACGGCGACGCGGATGGAAGCCCGAGAGGCAGCCCCAAAAATTTATTGGGGGGGGGCTAACAGGGAGTATGGCTACGCCAGGTAGGAGACCTGCGCAAACTCCCTGTGCTTACCGGGGGGCTAGAGAGACCGGACAGGCACCGTGTTATGCAGTGGTGCGCACGGTGTCTCCAGTGCGGGTGCATAGCCCGGTGCGGTATATTCCAGCTCCGCGTGTCGGCCGGGCTAGATTGAGCGTCGAGCCTAATGCCATGAAGCCGGCTCTACGCAGCTGGTCCCCAGTGCGTCTCCTTGGGCCGGCTTACATGGCACCAGCCTTGCGCTCGGTGTCTCCGGTTCGCCTGCATAGCCCAGTGCGGGCTATTCCACCTCGCCGCACTGGCAGGGCGACCGTGAGCATTCAACCAGGTAAGGTTGGGCAGGCTCGGTGCTCAAGAGCTCCAGTGCGCCTGCACGGTCCGGTCTTTCCAGTACCACCTCCACACCCCAGCCCTCCGGTAGCAGCTCCCCGCACCAGGCTTCCTGTGCGTGTCCTTGGCCCAGTACCACCAGTGCCAGCACCACGCATCAGGTCTACAGTGCGCCTCGCCTGTCCAGCGCTGCCAGGGCCTTCCTCCTCTTCAGCGCTGTCGGAGTCTCCCGCCTCTACAGCGCTGTTAGAGCTTTCCGCCTCTACAGCGCTGCCGGAGTCTCCCGCCTGTTCAGAACTGCCAGTCTGCAAGGAGCTGCCAGTCTGCAAGGAGCTGCCAGTCTGCAAGGAGCTGCCAGTCTGCAAGGAGCTGCCAGTCTGCATGGAGCTGCCAGTCAGCATGGAGCTGCCAGTCAGCATAGAGCTGCCAGTCTGCAAGGAGCTGCCAGTCTGCATAAACCTGCCAGTCTGCAAGGAGCTGCCAGTCTGCAAGGAGCTGCCAGTCTGCATAGAGCTGCCAGTCTGCAAGGAGCTGCCAGTCTGCATAAACCTGCCAGTCTGCAAGGAGCTGCCAGTCTGCAAGGAGCCGCCAGAGCTGCCAGTCTGCAGGATGCCGCCAGAGCTGCCAGTCTGCAAGGAGCCGCCAGAGCTGCCAGTCTGCAAGGAGCCGCCAGAGCTGCCAGTTAGCATGGAGCAGCCAGAGCCGCCAGTCAGCATGGAGCAGCCAGAGCCGCCAGTCAGCATGGAGCAGCCAGGACCGCCAGTCAGCATGGAGCAGCCAGGGCCGCCAGTCAGCATGGAGCAGCCAGGGCCGCCAGTCAGCATGGAGCAGCCAGGCAGCATGGAGCAGCCAGAGCAGCCAGTCAGCATGGAGCAGCCAGTCAGCATGGAGCAGCCAGAGCTGCCAGTCAGCATGGAGCAGCCAGTCAGCATGGAGCAGCCAGAGCTGCCAGTCAGCAGGGAGCAGCCAGTCAGCATGGAGCAGCCAGAGCTGCCAGTCAGCATGGAGCAGCCAGTCAGCATGGAGCAGCCAGAGCTGCCAGTCGACCAGACTCTTCCAGATCTGCCAGTCGACCAGACTCTTCCAGATCTGCCAGTCGACCAGACTCTTCCAGATCTGCCAGTCGACCAGACTCTTCCAGATCTGCCAGTCGACCAGACTCTTCCAGATCTGCCAGTCGACCAGACTCTTCCAGATCTGCCAGTCGACCAGACTCTTCCAGATCTGCCAGTCGACCAGACTCTGCCAGATCTGCCAGTCGACCAGACTCTGCCAGATCTGCCAGTCGACCAGACTCTGCCAGATCTGCCAGTCGACCAGACTCTGCCAGATCTGCCAGTCAGCCAGACTCTGCCAGATCTGCCAGTCAGCCAGACTCTGCCAGATCTGCCAGTCAGCCAGGATCTGCCAGATCTGCCAGTCAGTCAGGATCTGCCAGAACCGCCAGCCAGCCAGGATCTGCCGGATCCAACTACCTGCCTGAGCTTCCTCTCAGTGCTGAGCTTCCTCTCAGTGCTGAGCTTCCTCTCAGTGCTGAGCTTCCTCTCAGTGCTGAGCTACCCATCAGTCCCGAGCTACCTCTGTCCCGAGCTGTCCTTCTGTTCCGAGCTGCCCCTCTGTCCCGAGCTGTCATTTAGGAGGGTAACCTATCTAGGGACGCTAAGGAGGTGGACTAAGACTATTATGGAGTGGGGTCCACGTCCAGCGCCAGAGCCGCCACCGCGGACAGATGCCCACCCAGACCCTCCCCTATAGGTTCAGGTTTTGCGGCCGGAGTCCGCACCTTGGGGGGGGGGGGTACTGTCACACCCTGACCATAGTTTACTTTGTATGTTTCTATGTTTTGGTTGGTCAGGGTGTGATCTGAGTGGGCATTCTATGTTACATGTCTAGTTTGTCTAGTTCTATGTTCGGCCTGATATGGTTCTCAATCAGAGGCAGGTGTTCGTCATTGTCTCTGATTGGGAACCATATTTAGGTAGCCTGGGTTTCACTGTGTGTTTGTGGGTGATTGTCCCTGTCTATGTGTTTTCACCAGATAGGCTGTTTAGGTTTTCATTACGTTCTTTATTTTGTAGTGTTTGTATTGATTCGTGTTTTACGTTTGTTTATTAAAACATGGATCGCAATCGACACGCTGCATTTTGGTCCGACTCTCCTTCTCATACGGAAAACCGTTACAATGTCCTTGATGAGAATGCATAGTGTGAATGCAATAGTCATGGTCATTCAATGAATTAAACTGTGTTTATCATTGAAAGGTAAAAAGCATTCAAATACATTATTTCCCCTCTTGTAAAAAATACATCTTTGCCTCAAGAAACTCACAGTTACTAGTATTGATTGAGCAGGGCCTACCACAACACTCTGTAGCCAAGTAGCAAGAGTGAAATCTCGAGGTGATCTTGAGACAAAAGTAACCCATTCTCTTTTGAGGACTTACCAGACCCACCCCAACGTACTTAGCTACCAGTTCTAGACTGTCACTGTACCCTGCCTCAATTTAAAGGCAGTTCTTGGAAAGTAATTTTAAATGCAGTTTTTGACAATTGAGAGGTCATGTCCGGTTTGTGTTTGTGCTGCTTGAGAGTCCCGGCAGAATTCCCCCTCTGTTGAATTATTGAGAGGAAGGCCTGGCCCATCCATCACAACAGAGCAATGCTCTGAGACTCCTGTCATAATCCTGACTGGAATGTCGCAGGAAGGCGTGGTGGGATTGGGGTGGCAGGGAAGAAGGAGTGGGACGCTCTTGATGAAAGGGTGGAGGATGAGGAGAAGGGTTGTGTGTCACCTCTGTGCTCATCGATAGGTCATTGGAGAGCTATTTTGCCTGCTCGTCTTGTCTCGTCTCTCTCTCCCTCTCATTGGACATCTCTGAACTGACTGTGACATGACTGGCAGTCAATAGACAGGCCTCTGTGTTATTTCAGCAGGGGATCCATGTGGAATAGCAAGCAAGCTAGCCGTCTGGCTGTATAATCATCACTCTGAGTCTACCGGAGCAGAAATGACAGCAATATGGATTAAGTTATTCCCTGACAATGGAGTGATCATTTCAAAAGTAACAAAGGTCAGTCAATGCGATCCCTCATGCGATCTTCACCACTAGTGTACCGTCATCGTGGCTATCGGCTTGAAGACAACAACAAACCCAACCCAACTCAACCCCCAGCCACCAACCACAACACATCACTGCACTTTAAAACATTTCTCAATTATTATTCACGCTCGCGGACTTGTCAGTCCTTGAGAATTCATAATATTTGTAACTAAGAGAGGGCGATACACTAGGCAGCATATCTCATGTGAAAATCCGGTCACTAAATGAAATTGGCTATTGGCAGGGTTAGCCAAGTGTTCCTGTATTGTTTGTTAGCACAGGACCCCCATGTGTTTTCCATACAGGGAAGCAGGTTTTGGAAGGAGAGGGAGAGGGGTTCTCCTCAGTATTATGTCTCCCTACACACATGCATGGACGCACATGAATGCACGCACACACACATGTGCACACACATGCACATTCCCCTGCTCCAAATGAACTACAGCGTCTCATTAATAGTAGCAGCTGAACTGTGCAAATCGCCGTGTCGGTGCACCTTGGCCCCATTTGTCCCAATTACAGTGGTATAATTAGCCATTTTGCACCTTAAATTGCCTCCCAGCGAGGCCTCTCGGGAAAGGACAGCGACAGCTTTGAGCTGGTTGACCCCTACAAGATCAAGGTGACGTCTCATCAAAAACGTACGGTTTAGTCCAGTTCACCGGATAGGTGCAGTGAAATGTGTTATTTTACAGGGTTAGGCATAGTAGTACGGCACCCCTGGAGCAAAGGAAGGTTAAGTGCCTTGATCAAAAGGCACATCGCCCTGTCGGTTCAGGTATTTGAACCAGCGACCTTTCGGTTACTCTAACCAATGACCCAACACTCTAACCGATGATGATAATGATTTGGGTAATATTCAATTTGATCTAATTTGAAATCTGCTCCTGTTAAATATTTCAACTTGATTTGTATTCACCATAGGTGTAGAGAGCTCTGAGCTTAGCAAAATAATATTTTGTTGTTTACATGTTGCAATGCTATTGTTCATTATCCAATAAATGACATTCTCCCGCTCTCCCTCTCTGGCGCTCGAGGGCACCAGGCTGCCTTTCATTACGCACACCTGTCACCATCATTACGTGCATCTGAGCTCACTAAACTCACCTGGACTCCCTCACATTGTTGATTGCCCCTCTATATCTATCTGTCCTCAGTTTTGTTCCCCGTGTCAGCGTTATTGTCGTAATGTCGTTTTGTCCCCCCCCCCCGTCCAGACATTGTTCTTGCTTTGTTATATGTCCATTGTTTCATTAAATGTTCACTCCTTGTACTTGCTTCTCGTCTCCAGCGTCTGTCCTTACAAACATGAAACACGGATAGGACAACAATGATGTCATAGAAGAGACTTGGAGTGATACTCATGGGAGCCTAAGGATCAATTTTGTTTGTTTTAATGGCATTCACCATGTGAACCTTCCGGACATCTCTGCTGCCCTTTTTAAACTTATACCATGGCATGTTACTGTGTCAACTTGACAGCCAAAGTGGTTTTAACAGAATAAGCACCAGCAGCATTTCATCAAATTTTGATTAACATTAGAAACCACATCAGGATCTACGAGATCTTCATTTGGATCTTGATCCAAAACTCCAAAACCTCTGAGAATTGTATTGATTAACATGTGGTTGGTTGTCAGCCAGTGCAGCCAGATCTGGAGTAATGGATTAGCCATGCAGTTGAAAGTGAATGACTGGCTCAGGCTATCTTCACATCTTGACGGTTCTAATGAGCCTGTAAATTTCATGGGAGCCTGTGTTCCAAAGCCAGGAACTTGGGTGCCATTGTGCATTTGTCGTGTGTTGTTTTCTTGCACCTAACAGAAAGCCTCCTTGCCTCTTTCCGTCACATCTTGTGCGATGCTGTCTCTTCACAAGGGGACTTGTCCCGCTGGGCACCTCAACTGTGGAGGATGGAGATGGTGGCAGATAGAGCAGCTGAGTTAGACAAAGGGAATGTTTGACCTTGATATAGGAAGGTCGTGTGACGCCAGAACACAGCGCTCTGAGTCACGGTCCGTAAACAGAGAGCCGTGAGGGTGTTTAACAGCACCATGCCTTTAGTCCCTTCTTCCTGTTTCATCATCAGGAGCTGTCAGTCACACTCAGGGAGTTAGGGAGAGATACAGATACAGAGAGAGCAAAAGAGAGTGAGAGAGAAAGAAAGCGAAAAAGAGAGAGAGTGCAATTTCCTTTGTGAGAGGCACTCTTTGGGTCAACCATAAACTACTACTGAGTTTTTCAGACACCTGCGGGAGAGGGAGATGGTTTTCATTTTTACAGGAGTGAATCAATTCAGAAAGCTATTGCATTAAACACTGTTTATTATCTTTCTCTGCAATCTCTCTAACACACCCACCCACTGGTTATTTTAGTCTTATTTTTCTGTGTCATTTGGTGATGTTTTCGTCAGATGTTATCTGAAGGTGACTGCTTCAAACTGCTGGGAAGGAAAATGATCTAAATAGTCTGTGCACATGACACGAGGAGTGAGGAGAGAAACTTCTTCAGACGGTCTTATTACCTGAAGGTATGTGACTGAGAGTTGGAGAGATAGCTAAGACTTGACAATAAGGCTACATGAATTGGCTCGCAGTACTTAGTTAACAAATAAGTCACACACATACACACACATCAGTACATACTTAAGTATCATCTCAAGGACAGAACTGCATACATTTAAAATAAGACTACACACTTTTATACACTTAAGCTTAACATTCCATTTATCAATACCACTCTGCTCTACTGAGGCAGTCCCTGATATTGTAATATCACGGCACCAATGTTCTTTAAAAAAAAACCTGAGAGATTCTCCTAGCATCAGTTGGTCAGTGAGCTGACCAGAGTATCATATCAATGGGAGCACGACCAAAATCCTTACTCTACTGAAGCTTTGCTTATAATTGCTGAATAAATGATAAATCAAATCAAAACAAATAAATAAATAATACATAGACAAAGCATTATAGTAGTATGTGACTTGGTTTATAGTGGTATGTGATTGGTCTTCCCCAATCCAATGTGGTCTTCTGTGATTGGTCTTCCCCAATCCAATGTGACAGTGGACTAACCTTTTGAACTTGTCATTCTATTCACTATCAAGTATGTGCAAAATGGCCATTTCTGCTGTGTTTTACAGTATACCATTTGATTGAATAAGCCTCTCACAGTTTGCACAGTGAGATGGATGTTTCAGATCAATCGGATTGTCAATATTGGCCTACTGAGAGGTCACTGAGAGATAGGCCATTTAGTTAAACACTGCACTAAGGGTCAACTCTTGGCTACGTTCATGTAATGCTGACATGGTTTGTTGATTTTATGAAAATGAAAATTCAACATGGTGTTCTATTGTAATACATGGTAGTCCAACATAGCATACCATATTTGTTTTTATTTACATAGTAGAATAGATCTGCTTTTATAGCCAACTTGATTTTGGACCATTCTTCAGTGGCTTCCTAATCCATCCTTATTTTCTGATGGCATAAGCCTATCATAACCATAACTCCTAATCAGTATTCCTGTGCATTTTCCCCACAGTTAATCGAAACAGGCAACTTGGTGCATCACTCAAGCATGTCGCTATGTTATGGGATTATTCGTGCTGAGGCCAGCACTTTGTCAATATCTACATGACAAATATAATCTGTCCATGGCAACCTTCATTTACAGTGTTTTACGTCATAATGGGAAAATCTCATCTGACGTTTCGCTCCCTGCCTGGGAAGAAGCAGTGAAATCCCAGTCGCTGCTTAGCCACACGGGATAAAGTGAGACAGATATTGTTGTGTTCGTCAGGATCCAGAATTACTCCAGAGAGAGAGAGAAAGAGAGAGAGAGAGAGAGAGAGAGAGAGAGAGTGCGGGAGGAGGTTGGGCCGGGTGCTGAGGCAGAGGAAGAAGGCTAGTGATATATCTATGGAGGACATAAATCTTTTGTCCTGACATACACCAGTTTATGTGGGTTTGGGACATGGTTGGCCACAGAAGGAGAGGAGGACGGAGAAAGAGGAGTGTGGTTGAGATGAGGAGTGAAAAACAGGGGGTTGTGTTGGGGTCTTCATCTTCAAGAAGTTTTTTTTCCAACACGTGGGGGCAAATGAGGAGATATGGAGCAGTGGGAGGGGGAAGGCTGTCTGTCGGGGCTGTTATCATGACGAATGGTCTGTGTGTGACTGAGATACATGTTTATTCTGCTAGTGTACACAATGTTCCATTCCGTTCATCTAGTTAAGTGTTTTACAGCTCCTTTGCACCTGTTCATTTCATTGTGAAAGTAATAACAATGAGGAAAAAAATCTACTCCCTCATAGTCTTGAGATCAGAGCTCTATTCTGGGGCGGTAGATATTCTACGTGTAACCAATTTCTCTTTGGTTGCAGACACAAACATGTAATAGATTTAGCACATCGCGCCGTTGCTTTTCAATTTACAACCCTCTCAACATGGTTGCGGCACCTTTACCGAAGCTATTCCTAGTGTTTTGCTCTCTTTACTCTCAGAGGAGAGCAGACCTTTTTGCCGAGAAACAACTACGAGTAGATGTGTTTTCCCCATTGCAGTAAAAATAGTGTTCCATCAATTATACAGTGTGTTTCCGCAACATTTAGTTTTTCTTCCCTTTGAACTCGGTGCTCCCTCTCCCCTGTCCCTGCGATACGTTTATTGCGGTTTCACAGTCATGATTGCCAACCCTGGAAGCATGTGTTTCAGACAGAAGGAAGTAGAGGACGACGGCAAATGTTTTACTTTTGAACTCTGACAGAACAGAGATGCTAGTCCTAGGTCCCAAGAAACAAAGAGATCTGCTGTTTGATCTGATGATTCATCTCAAGGGTTGTACAGTCGTCTCAAATACCACTGAAGGACCTCGGCGTAGTCTGTACCCTGAACTAATCCATGCTTTTGTCATTTCAGAATTAGATTTACGCAATGCTGTACTCTCTGGCTACCCAGACAAGGCACTAAATAAACTTCAGCTAGTGCTAAATACGGCTGCAAGAATCTTGACTAGAACCCCAAAATATATAATTTTGATCATATTACTATAGTGCTGGCCTCTCTACAACGGCTTCCTGTTAAGGCTAGGGCTGATTTCAAGGTTTTACTGCTAACCTATAAAGCTTTCTCCTAAAGAGCTACAATTTTTGGGGAGTGGTCTGCCAATCCTTGTGAGAGACGCAGACTCGGTCTCAACCTTAATTTCTTTACTGAAGTCTATCTTCAGTAGGTCCTATGATTGAGTGTAGTCTGGGCCAGGGGTGCGAAGGTGAATGGCAAGGCACTGGAGTTATGAACCACCATTACTTTCTCTGCCTGGCCGGCACCCTTTTCTCCACTGGGATTTTCTGCCTCTGACCCTATAACAGGGGCTGAGTCACTGGCTTGTTAGTGCTCTCACATGCCGTCCCTATATCTTGCCAGGCTTTTTTAGCTATACTCGACTTGAGTGGGTTGAGTCACTGACGTGACCTTCCTGTCCGGTTTTGCACCCCCTCGGGCTCGTGCGGTGGGGTAGATCTTTGTGGGTTATACTCCGCCTTGTCTCAGGGTAGTAAGTTGGGGGTCTGTTGAGATACCTGTGGTGGTGTGGGGGCTGTGCTTTGGCAAAGTGGGTGGGGTTATATCCTGTCTGGTTGGCTCTGTCCCGGGGTATAGTCAGACGGGGATACAGTCCCCCCCAAGTCTCCAGTATCTATACTGCAATAGCCTATGTGCCAGGGGGCTAGTGTCAGTCTGTCCTATCTGGTGTAATTCTCCTTATCCGGCGTCCTGTGTGTTCTTAAGTGTGCTCACTCTAATGCTCCCATCTCTCTCTCTCTTCTCTCCATCCCCTCCCCCCCACTCTCCTGGAGGACCTGAGCCCTAGGACCATGCCTCAAGGCCTGACGACTCCTGGCTGTCCCTTCCCCAGTCCACCTGGTCGTGCTGCTGCTCCAGTTTCTGCTGCTCTGCCTGCAGCTATGGAACCCTGACCTGTTCACAGGACTTGCTACCTTATCCCAGTCCTGCTGTTTTGACCCCCCCTCTCTCTCTTGCATCTGCTGTCTCGACCTCTGAATGCTTGGCTATGAAAAACCAACTGACATTTACTCTTGAGGTGCTGACCTGTTGCACCATCTATAACCACAGATTATTATTTGACCCTCTATTAACGTTTGAACATCTTGAAGAACGATCTGGCCTTAATGGCCATGTACTCTTATAATCTCCACCGGGCACAGCCTGAAAAGGACTGGCCATCCCTCAGAGCTTGGTTTCTCTCGATGTTTCTTCGTAGGTTTCTGCCTTTCTAGGGAGTTTTTCCTAGCCACCATGCTTCTACTGTACATCTGAATTGCTTGCTCTTTGCGGTTTTAGACTGGGTTTCTGTATAAGCACTTTGTGACATCTACTGATGTAAAAAAGGGCTTTATACATAAATCCATTTATGAAGCATGTACTTTTTGGATCAAAGCAAGAAATATTATATCTGTGATTGTTCTAAAAACAAATCAATGCCACAAATGTATCTGATGGCTGGATGGTAATAATGAATTAATAAATCATGAAACATTTAAAATCCTATCATACACAGAATCCGCATTCTGGTGCCTTGACCTTTGTCCTTTCCCTGACCTAAGTTTGACCTCCCCCAAACATGAAACACCTGCTGCACTCCTGTTAATCATTTGTCTCCATAGTCAATGCATTGTTAGCATTGAAGCTAACTAGCTAATTGTGGTATTTACGAGCTAGCACGTACTCTGCTCTGTAATTAGCCTTCACAGGGGGGCTCTCTTTGTACAGACCTCAGTGTGTGACATCAAAGAACCATGCACATTTCTTGACAATCGTCCAGGTATGGTTCACTCAGAGGTTTTTCACCAGCTTTGTAGTGCATGGCTAATGGCGAATCCCATTGAAGCAGGCCGTTGTAAGGATGTTCTCATTGACCTTTTCATGAAATCTTCTTTGATAATGAGGTACTGAAAGGTCCCTTCATCTTTACAGAAGAATTGGACAGGAAAGTGGATTGTGTCTTACACGCTTTGTAGAAAATATTCTCTGGCTTTAAGTAATACGCAGTTGGTAGAGGAAATTGTTTAAATGTCACGTTTAAGATGTAAATGGTCATGGGACTTGCTATACAGTATTGTTAATCCAGAGTAATTCCTATCATCATACAGAAAGATACTGTAGGTATGCTAAATCAATGACAAACTATGTTTATCGATGCAAGTGTGTGACGATGACTCTGTCATCCTCACTAATTATCTTCTGTAAGGCTCTGACGAAAGCCAGGGTTTGGCTTGTGGTAGTAATTGCTTGGTCTGAGAGAGAGAGAGAGAGAAGAAGAAGAAGAAAAACCAGGACGATGAAAAATACTGTAAGAGATGGACTGAAAGGAATGGAGGGACCAACACGCCGAGGGGAGGACGGAGAGAGAACAAGAGTCAGCGATGGAAAAGTCCCCAAAAAGGAATAGAGATGGAGTGATAAAGAAGATAATGGAAGTGAGAATAGGAAAGAGCTGCCTGCTTCACCTACTGCAGTAGCAGTGTGGTCTGTAGACCAAGGGCACTATCATAACCGACTCCATAAATCAAAGTGACCTGGATTATGACACACATGCGCACGCAATGCAATTAAGAGACCAGAGCCTGGTTTGGGAAAAAAGAGAGGGAGAACAGTCATGGACAGAGAGAATATGGTGAGGGAAAGGGAGGGAGGGTTTCATATTGAATTCCATTTAATGGAAAACCTATTCTATTTCAGTTGGTTTCCTTTCTGAGAACTTTCAGCTGGTCTGAATCTTCTTATTTTACTGAGAACAATTAACCCACACTGCCCAATCTATAATATTGCATACCAATCAGGTCAAATGTTACAGAACATCAATTGGACCACAAACTAACCAATCCATCTTCAACATCCTGAACTTAAAATGTATTTGGGACTGGGGGGCAGTATTGAGTAGCTTGGATGAATAAGGTGCCCAGATTAAACTGCCTGCTACTCAGGCCCAGTTGCTAATATGCATATTATTAGTAGATTTGGATAGAAAACAGTCTGAAGTTTCTAAAACTTTTTTTAGTTTCTAAAACTAAAAATGATGTCTGTGAGTATAACAGAACTCATATGGCAGGCAAAAACCTAAGAGAAAATTTAACCAGGAAGTGTGAAATCTGAGTTTTGTAGTTTTTCAAGTCATTGTCTATCGAATATACAGTGTCTATTGGGTCATATTGCACTTCCGAAGGCTTCCACTAGATGTCAATAGTCTTTAGAACCTTGTTTGATGCTTCTACTGTGAAGGAGGGGCTGATTGAATAAGAGCTGATTGAGTCAGGGCTCTGCCAGAGTGCCATAAGCTGATCAAGTGCACTCACGTGAGAGCGACGTGCGTTCCATCGCATTTCTAAGGAATTCTCCGGTTGGAACAGTATTGAAGTTAAAAACATCCTAAAGATTGATTCTATACATCGTTTGACATGTTTCTACGAACTGTAATATGACTTTTCGTCTGAAATTTCGCCTGGACTTGCCGGTGCCTTGTGAGTTTGGATTGTGTACTAAACACGCAAACAAAAATGAGGTATTTGGACATAAATTATGGACTTTATCGAACAAATAAAACATTTATTGTGGAACTGGGATTCCATTCTGTGCATTCTGATGAGGATAATTAAAGGTAAGTGAATATTTATAATGCTATTTCTGACTTCACAACATGGCGGATATCTGTATGGCTTGTTTTGTTGTCTGAGCCCTGTACTCAGATTATTGCATGGTGTGCTTTTTTGGTAAAGCTTTTTTGAAATATGAGACAGCGGTTGCATTAAGGAGAAGTTTATCTAAAGTTCCATGCATAACACTTGTATTTTCATCAACATTTATGATGAGTATTTCTGTAAATTGTAAATCACCGGATGTTTTGGAAGCAAAACATTACTGAACGTAACGCGCCAATGTAAACTGAGATTTTTGGATATAAATATGAACTTTATCGAACAAACATACATGTATTGTGTAACATGAAGTCCTATGAGTGTCATCTGACACATGAAGTCACATAAAGTCCTATGAGCGTCATCTGATGAAGATCATCAAAAGTAGATTTTTATCCCTATTTGTGCTTTTTGTGACTCCTCTCTTTGGCTGGAAAAATGGCAGTGACCTAACATAATCGTTTGGTGTGCTTTCGTCGTAAAGCCTTTTTGAAATCGGACACTGTGGCTGGATATAGAACAAGTGTATCTTTAAAATGGTGTAAAATACTTGTATGTTTGAGGAATTTTAATTCTGTTGTTTTGATTTTGCAATTTCACTGGCTGTTGGCGAGGTGGGACGTTGTTTTTGCTGAGGAGCGTGGCGCAGCAAGGTAAAACAAATTGCGCGCATGCAATGATGTCCAAGGGGAAGAGACAGTTTGCAATTTGCAGTTTGCAGTTTGTTGTTTGCAATAACTTATTTGTTGTTGCATCGCAAACGGACATGGCTATTTCACCATTAAGGATTCCAGCTTTTTAACCTCAACCGCTCCACTTCATCTTATAGACTTCAACTTAACCTTCACTCCATCACTTCCTGACAGTATCTTGACCTCAATCCCAACCACTTCTCCTGAGTGGCTCTGTTCCTTGGCGTAGCATTGAAAGGTTTCCAGTATCCAGTAGACAAAAGCCAATGGCCAGGCCTTACTTATTCCACCCACGGCATCTGCTCTGACCTCTTCCGCAGCATGCCAAGGTGACAGATGGCATGGTCAGCTGGTCTTAGATAAATGCCTGGCACCTCTGCCAACCTGCACCACCATTCAACTATCCCGTACCGTGGCACCGTTGCACTCATACTGTCTTAGAGAAATAATAACCCTGGTACGCTATTGGAATACCCAAATCATGTTTGTGTTAGTATGTGATGATGTTTCAATCGTAGAAAGAGAAATTTCACGTGCTCAGCTCAAATGTTTGTAGTGACAATAGGTCTTCGGGTGCTGTGTTCAAAAGTCATATAAAGTACCTTCAGAAAGTATTCACACCCCTTGACCTTTTCCACATTTTCATGTGTTACAGCCTTAATTTAAAATGGATTACATTTTGATTTGGTGTCCTTTTGTGTCACACAATACCCCATAATAAATTAAAAATGAAACACTAAAATGTCTTGAGTCAATAAGTATTCAACCCTTTTGTTATGACAAGTCTAAATAAGTTCAGGGGTACAAATGTGCTTAACAAGCCACATAATAAGTTGCATGTGCTTAACATGTTTTTTAAGTGTGTCACGAGTCCGACCGAGGGTGTTTCCCTTTCCCGGGCAGGTGGCGCTCGGCGGTCGTCGTCACCGGCCTATTAGCTGCCACTGATTGTTTTTCCTTCCCCTCCTTGTTTGTTGAGTGGTAGCACCTGTGAGTGTGTAATTAGTTTGTCTTTATTAGACAGCCGGCCCGCCTGGTTGTTGTGCGGGATTATTTCATTGTAAACCTTCGGCTCTGTGGTATAGGCACGTTGTGTCCCATTTGTACATTTTGATTCCCTGTGTTTTGGGAACGTAACGTTTTGTGAGCATCCTGTGGTGCATTGGTGCGATTAAAGGACGCGCAGCATTGAACTCTCTGTCTCCTGCATTTGACTCCACACCCACGACACCCGGAGCATTACAGAATCCCGCACCTATCAAATTGATGGAGTCAGCAGGAGCAGCGGACAACCCTCTCCCATCGATGGAGGAACGGGTTCTCCACCACACCACCGTCCTTCATCGGATCGGATCCGCGATGGATCAAGTGATGGAGAGAATGGACAGATGGGAGAGGAGTGGGCTCCTCTCTCCACCTTCGGCACCCACGGTTCCGGACTCCCCATCTCCCGACTCCAGCACCCTCCGTCTGACGCTACCGAGGGCTTATGATGGAGCGGCGGCGGGTTGCCAGGGGTTTCTGCTCCAGCTGGAGCTATACCTGGCCACCATCAGACCCACTCCCTCAGGAGAAGAGAGGGTGAGTGTCCTCATCTCCTGCCTCACGGGTCGTGCCCTGGAATGGGCGAACGCGGTCTGGAATGGTCCAGACTCAGCGCGGGAGCACTACCCAGAGTTTTCCCGTCGCTTCCGCGCCGTGTTTGATCACCCTCTAGACGGCCGAGTGGCGGGAGAACGACTATTTCACCTCAGGCAGGAGAAGAGGAGCGCCCAGGATTACGCGCTGGAGTTCCGGACCTTGGCAGCCGGATCTGGGTGGAACGACAGGGCTCTCATGGACCACTACAGGTGTAGTCTCCGAGAGGATGTCCGCCGGGAGTTAGCGTGTCGGGACACCACTCTGTCACTGGATCAGCTGATTGACATGTCCATTCGACTGGATAATCTGCTGGCTGCCCGCGGGCGTTCAGAGAGGGTCCTGTGCGTTCCACCACCCAGCCCCTCCGCTCCCATTCCGATGGAGTTGGGAGGGGCTGCGCCGAGGGGTACCGGAGGAGGAGGCCTTCCCTGCACCAACTGTGGTCGGAGAGGACACACGTCTGATCGGTGCTGGGGGGGTCCGTCTGGGAGTAGAGATGGCAGGCGGAACGCTTCTCGGTCACCCCAGGTGAGTCAGCATCAAACTCACCCAGAACCCCCTGTTGGCCACATGTTTGTCTTAACTTTTTTCCTTCGCTTTTTTCCCTCTTCCCAGCATAGGGCGCTCGTCGATTCAGGCGCAGCTGGGAACTTTATGGATCGCGGACTCGCCCTTAAGTTAGGGGTTCCGCTGGTGCCGATAGATTCTCCTTTCCCCGTGCACTCCCTAGATAGCCGGCCATTAGGGTCAGGGATGGTCAGGGAGACCACGGTCCCACTGGACATGGTGACGCAGGGGAATCATAGGGAGCGTATCAGTTTCTTTATTATTGACTCGCCTGCGTTTCCAGTGGTGCTGGGAACTCCCTGGCTGGCCCGGCACAATCCTAAAATTTCGTGGAAACAGGGGGTTCTCCAGGGGTGGTCAGAGGAGTGTTCTGGAAGGTGTTTGGGAGTTTCCATCGGTGCCACGTCGGTGGAGAGTCCAGACCAGGGTTCCACGGTGTGCATTCCCCCCGAGTATGCCGATTTGGCAATCGCTTTCAGTAAAGTGAAAGCGACTAAATTACCACCTTATCGACCGGGAAGGGATTGTACGATAGATCTCCAGGTAGACGCTGCGCTTCCCAAGAGTCACGTGTACCCGCTGTCCCAGGAGGAGACGTTGGCAATGGAGACATATGTCACGGAGGCGCTGGGACAGGGGTACATTCGGTCCTCCATTTCACCCGTCTCCTCAAGTTTCTTTTTTGTGAGGAAAAAGGAGGGAGGCTTGCGTCCGTGTATCGATTATAGAGGTCTAAACGCCATCACAGTGGGGTATAGTTACCCTCTACCTCTCATCGCTACGGCGGTGGAATCGTTCCACGGAGCGCAGTTCTTCACAAAACTGGATCTCAGGAGCGCGTATAGTTTGGTGCGTATTCGGAAGGGAGACGAGTGGAAAACCGCATTTAGTACTACATCAGGCCACTATGAGTACCTCGTCATGCCGTATGGGTTAAAGAATGCTCCAGCCGTTTTCCAATCCTTTGTAGACGAGATTCTCAGGGACCTGTGCGGGCAGGGAGTGGTGGTTTATATCGATGACATTCTGATCTACTCGGCCACTCACACCGCGCATGTGTCTCTGGTGCGCAAGGTGCTTGGTAGACTGCTGGAGCATGACCTATACGTCAAGGCTGAGAAATGCGTGTTCTCTAAACGAGCCGTCTCTTTTCTGGGATATCGCATTTCCACCTCGGGGGTAGTGATGGAGGGTGACCGCATTAGGGCCGTGCGTAATTGGCCGACTCCGACCACGGTAAAGGAGGTGCAGCGTTTTCTGGGTTTTGCCAACTACTACCGGAGGTTTATCCGGGGTTTTGGCCAGGTAGCGGCTCCCATCACCTCACTGCTGAAGGGGGGCCCGGTGCGTTTGCAGTGGTCAGCAGAGGCGGACGGAGCATTCAACAAGTTGAAGGCGCTGTTTACTGATACGCCCGTGTTGGCGCATCCGGACCCCTCTCTAGCATTCATAGTGGAGGTGGACGCGTCCGAGGCTGGGGTGGGTGCCGTGCTATCACAGCGCTCGGGTACGCCACCAAAACTCCGACCCTGCGCTTTCTTCTCAAGGAAGCTCAGCCCAGCGGAGCGTAACTATGATGTGGGGGACCGGGAGTTGCTAGCGGTGGTTAGAGCTCTGAAGGTGTGGAGACACTGGCTTGAGGGGGCTAAACACCCCTTTCTCATCTGGACCGACCACCAGAATCTGGAGTATATTCGGGCAGCTAGGAGACTTAACCCACGTCAGGCAAGGTGGGCCATGTTCTTCACCCGGTTCCGATTTACTTTGTCTTATAGACCGGGCTCCCAGAACGTGAAGGCTGACGCACTGTCCCGCCTTTATGACACGGAGGATGGGTCCACCGAACCTACTCCCATCCTTCCCGCATCGAAGCTGGTAGCCCCAGTGGTATGGGAGGTGGACTCGGACATCGAGCGGGCGTTACGGGCTGAACCCGCGCCTTCTCAGTGTCCAGCGGGGCGAAGGTACGTGCCGCTTGGTGTTCGGGACAAACTGATTCGGTGGGCTCACGTTCTACCCTCCTCGGGTCACCCTGGGGTGACGAGGACAGTGGGGAGCCTCCAGGGGAGGTATTGGTGGCCTACGTTGGCTAAGGACGTTAAGGGTTATGTCTCCTCCTGTTCAGTGTGCGCTCAGAGTAAGGCTCCTAGGCACCTTCCTAGAGGGAAGCTACAACCCCTCCCTGTTCCACAGCGGCCATGGTCACATCTGTCCATAGATTTCCTAACCGATCTCCCGCCGTCTCAGGGGAACACCACGGTTCTGGTGATTGTGGATCGGTTCTCTAAGTCCTGCCGTCTCCTCCCGTTGCCCGGTATCCCTACAGCCCTACAGACTGCGGAGGCGTTATTCACCCATGTCTTCCGGCACTACGGGGTGCCGGAGGACATCGTTTCTGATCGGGGCCCCCAATTCACGTCCCGGGTATGGAGAGCGTTCATGGAACGTTTGGGGGTCTCTGTCAGCCTGACCTCCGGTTATCACCCCGAGAGTAATGGGCAGGTGGAGAGAGTGAACCAGGAGGTGGGTAGGTTTCTGCGGTCGTATTGCCAGGATCGGCCAGGGGAGTGGGCACGATACATTCCCTGGGCTGAGATGGCTCAGAACTCACTACGCCACTCCTCTACTAACGTGTCCCCTTTTCAGTGTGTAGGGCCCTTTAAAGTCCTGAGGAGGATAAACGAGGTGTGTTATCGATTACAACTCCCTTCCTATTATCGTATTAACCCCTCGTTTCATGTGTCTCTCCTCAGGCCGGTGGTAGCTGGTCCCCTGCAGGACAGTGAGGTACCGGAGGTCCCTCCCCCCCCGCTGGACATCGAGGGGTCCCCGGCGTACACGATCCGGGCCATTCTGGCCTCAAGACGCCGGGTGAGGGGCCTGCAGTACCTCGTGGACTGGGAGGGGTACGGTCCGGAGGAGAGGTGCTGGGTACCGGTGGGGGACATCTTGGATCCCTCCATGTTGAGGGATTTCCATCGCCTCCATCCGGATCGCCCTGCGCCTCGTCCTCCGGGGCGACCTCGAGGCCGGTGTCGGCGCGCTGCGGGAGCCACGCGTCAGGGGGGGGGTACTGTCACGAGTCCGACCGAGGGTGTTTCCCTTTCCCGGGCAGGTGGCGCTCGGCGGTCGTCGTCACCGGCCTATTAGCTGCCACTGATTGTTTTTCCTTCCCCTCCTTGTTTGTTGAGTGGTAGCACCTGTGAGTGTGTAATTAGTTTGTCTTTATTAGACAGCCGGCCCGCCTGGTTGTTGTGCGGGATTATTTCATTGTAAACCTTCGGCTCTGTGGTATAGGCACGTTGTGTCCCATTTGTACATTTTGATTCCCTGTGTTTTGGGAACGTAACGTTTTGTGAGCACCCTGTGGTGCATTGGTGCGATTAAAGGACGCGCAGCATTGAACTCTCTGTCTCCTGCATTTGACTCCACACCCACGACACCCGGAGCATTACAAAGTGACTATCCCATCTCTGAACCCCACTGATACAATTATCTGCAAGGTCCCTCAGCCGAGCAGTGAATTTCAAGCATTCAACCACAAAAACCAGAGAAGTTTTCCAATGGTACACAAAGAAGGGCACCTATTGATAGATGGGTAAAAAACAAAGCAGACATTGAATATCCCTTTGATCATTCTGAAGTTATTAATTACACTTTGGATGGTGTATCAATACACCCAGTCACTACAATGTTACAGGCGCCCTTCCTAACTCAGTTGACGGAGAGGAAGGAAACCACTAAGGGATTTCACCATGAGGCCTATGGGGATTTTAAAACAGTTACATAGTTTATGGCTGTGATAGGAGATACCTGAGGATGGATCAACAACATTGTAGTTACTCTACAATACTAATATAAATTACAGAGTGAACCATGTACAGAATAAAACGCTCCAAAACATCCATCCTGTTTGCAACAAGACACTGAAGTAACACTGCAAAAAATGTGTCAAACAAATCTACTTT
This sequence comes from Oncorhynchus clarkii lewisi, assembly GCF_045791955.1. Taxonomy (NCBI): domain Eukaryota; kingdom Metazoa; phylum Chordata; class Actinopteri; order Salmoniformes; family Salmonidae; genus Oncorhynchus; species Oncorhynchus clarkii. Next base: position 12,064,104 of record NC_092168.1, read on the forward strand.
TTGTCCTGAATACAAAGCATTATATTTAGGGCAAAATCCAACACAACACATCACTGAGTACCACTCTTCATATTTTTAAGCATGGTAGTGGCTGCATCATGTTATGGGTATGCTTGTCATCGACAAGGGCTAGGGAGTTTTTTGTTTATAAAAATAAATGAAATAGAGCTAAGCACAGGCAACACCCTAGAGAAAAACCTGGTTCAGACATCTTTCCAACAGACACTGGGTGATAAATTTACCTTTCAGCAGGACAATTACCTAAAACGCAAGGCCAAATATACTCTACACTGGAGTTGCTTACCAAGACAACATTGAATGTTCCTGAGTGACCTAGTTACTATCTATGGCAAGACTTGAAAATGGCTGTCTAGGAATGATCAACAACCAACTTGAGACAGCTTGAAGAATATGTATTTATTTTTCTCCCCAATTGGTAGTTACAGTCTTGCCCCATCACTGCAACTCCCGTACAGACTCGGGAGAGGCGAAGGTTGAGAGCCATGCGTCCTCCGAAACACGACCTTGACAAGCCACACTGCTTTTTGACACACTGCTCGCCGGAAGCCAGCCGCACCAATGTGTCGGAGGAAACACCGTACAACTGCCGACCGTGTCAGCGTGCATGCTCCCGGCCTGCCACTGGAGTTGCTGGAGCGCGATGGTACAAGGACATCCCGGCCAAACCCTCCCCTAACCTGGACAACGCTGGGCCAATTGTGTTCCGCCTCATGGGTCTCCTGGTCGCGGCCGGCTGTGGGATCAATCATGGGTCTGTAGTGATGCCTCAAGTGCTGCGATGCAGTGCCTTAGACTGCTGTGCCACTCGGGAGGCCAGTTTGAATAATTTTCTTAAGAATAATAACCAAATGTTGTACAATCCAAATGTGCAAAGCTCTTAGAGATTACCCAGAAAGCCTCCCAGGTGTAATCACTGGCAAAGGGGATTCTAACATGTACAGTGCCTTGTGAAAGTATTCGGCCCCCTTGAACTTTGCGACCTTTTGCCACATTTCAGGCTTCAAACATAAAGATATAAAACTGAAAAACAAAAAAAACCTACAATGTGATTTTCTGGATTTTTTTTCTAATTTTGTCTGTCATAGTTGAAGTGTACCTATGATGAAAATTACAAGCCTCTCTCATATTTTTAAGTGGGAGAACTTGCACAATTGGTGGCTGACTAAATACTTTTTTGCCCCACTGTATATGTGCTTTCTTTAGCAGGGGGACCTTGCGGGCGCTGCAGTCCTTCATGGCGAGTGTGTTACCAATTGTTTTCTTGGTGACTATGGTCCCAGCTGCCTTGAGATCATTCCTCACCATTCTCATGATCATTGCAACTCCAAGAGGTGAGATCTTGCATGGAGCCCCAGGCCGAGGGAGATTGACAGTTATTTTGTGTTTCTTCCATTTGCGTATAATCACACCAACTGTTGTCACCTTCTCATCAAGCTGCTTGGCGACGGTCTTGTAGCCCATTCCAGCCTTGTGTAGGTCTACAATCTTGTCCCTGACATCCTTGGAGAGCTCTTTGGTCTTGGCCATGGTGGAGAGTTTGGAATCTGATTGATTGATTGCTTCTGTGGACAGGTGTCTTTTATACAGGTAACAAACTGAGATTAGGAGCACTCCCTTTAAGAGTGTGCTCCTAATCTCAGCTCATTACCTGTATAAAAGACACCTGGGAGCCAGAAATCTTTTTGTTTGAGAGGGGGTCAAATTGTTATTTCCCTCATTAAAATGCAAATAAATGTATAACATTTCTGACATGCGTTTTTCTGGATTTTTTGTTGTTGTTATTCTGTCTCTCACTGTTCAAATAAACCTAGCATTAAAATTATAGACTGACTTTGTCAGTGGGCAAACGTACAAAATCAGCAGGGGATCAAATACTTTTTTCCCTCACTGTAATAGTTACGTGAGTGTGTGTGTGTGTGTGTGTGTGTGTGTGTGTGTGTGTGTGTGTGTGTGTGTGTGTGTGTGTGTGTGTGTGTGTGTGTGTGTGTGTGTGTTTCAAGGCAGACCATAATAATAATGTATTCCTGTTTAGTACACCAATCAGGAGTTTCTGGTTCATACAGTACATACCATTTGTGGCTTGGACTTATAAAGCAAGCAGGGACTAAGCAGCGGGAGACCGATTTCGGTTTATATTTAATGATGCTCTTCGAAATTGAAAACCATTGGGTATTTCTGCTAAACATTCCCAATAGTCCAAAGCAGAATACATCTATTGACTTGCTCTAACTAGTATTGGTCTAAGGGCTAAAAAGGTCTCTTCCCTCACTCCCTGTGGGTTATAAGCAGGATGGTGACATAACTAGTAATTACAATAAACTGGAAACTTGATTTCCCTCCAAGTTGGTTGTTGATTTCTGCTAATACGGCAAAGCCTTGTGGGTTGATTCTGGTGTATCTATTTCATGTTGTGGCAGCTTTGACCATATTATCTAAAGAGATGCAGAGCATGTCATGTTAGCTTAGTTCTGATTCTACGGGTCACCGGTGGTGGTGGCATGCGATAGAGCCATCAGAACAGCCTTAAGATGGATGTTTCATTCCGTTTCACTTCTCAAGCCACAAATTGTTTGTCTCTACCTGGGAAAGTGTTGAGTAATTGCTTCAGTCTCAAACATCCAGGCAGGTGGCAATTCCCTTGTTCGATTCCCAAGGGGCTGTTGACTTCAAATGGAATTTAGGCTCTGGGTTAAATCTTCACTGTGTATTCAGACATCATTCTGTCTCCTCCAATGAGCTTGGAGTCTAAAACACTCTCATGCATTTGATCTTATTTTTTTTCTTGAGATGGAGAGGAGTCACTGGTACTGCAGTAGACCAAAATCACATATGAGACCATTTCAGCTGGAGATCCGTTGCCGTCCATACACTACGTATCTATATGAGAAATCTCAATTAACCCGTTTTTGGGTCTGTTATCACTAAATATAAAGTGTATTTTGTTAGATGAGATAAGAGGCAATCCTCCACTCTCCTTTTTCTCAGCCCAGTGTTATCAGTCTAGATCATATAGAATTGGATTGATCAAAGGTTATCCCAAGCTGTCCAGCGGGCAACATTTGGCACGTGGTTGTAAACTCTCTTTCTGCTTTAGAAGACGGCATAATGATTGTAACCAACTGGCCTCTCTTACAACCAGGTAAAGACATAATTATTTTCCTTGATGACATCAAACCATCATGGGAAGGACATCACATCTTGGTTGATTTACTGATTGCTAAAAATACATCGACAAACATCCTTACATAACCAAACCATGATGTCATAGAAGAGGCCATTGCAACCAGTTTTGCCCGCTGGGCATAGAGCTTCACATCAGTGCCCTAAGTGGAGGCCACCTCCTCCCCGTTTCCTTGGTGACAAATTACACTCAGGCTTGATTTGTCATGCCTTGTTGCTGGTGATGGTGGCTCCAGTCAGGTGGAATCCTCCCAGGACGTGTCACCAATCCCATTAGTTTCTGGCTTTAACACTCAGTCAGACCGGTGAGAAAGGATGACTAATGCGTGGCAACTTCCTTCTCTGCAGGACGGTAAAACAAAGATTGTATTCTGCTGAGAGGATGAGAAGGAAATCCTCTTACATTAGAGTCAGCATTACAGAGTAAACCAGGTTGGCAGGGGGTTTCAGTAGACAGTACACACCAACTAAATGTTAATTGAACTGTATTCAATGCCCTGCTAAATTTAGCTAGTGTGGCGGGACAGGGCCTACAAGCTGAGGAACATAATAGCATATTCACAAACAATTTGACAGAGTCTTTTGTGTCATGTTACATACGCTTAGTAAGTGTAGCATACTGCGATATGGTGAGTCTCCCAGACCATCACAGCCTGTCGGTCACACATCACCTGAGGTAAAACAGCTAAAACAGCGAGCCCCATGGTAAACAAACCCCAGCTGAACCTTGGGCTGTTGTGACACAGGAGCATTGGAGCTGAAAATGTGAGGCCGGTTCTTGACGACACACATTGTGTGGAAGACCATCAACCATGAACTGCCAGATTCCTACATTTTTTTATTGTTTTCAAAGCAACTTTGACATTCTTGTCAGTAATGAAAAGCTATGTATATCTAAAATAAATGTATTATTATTATTATCTTGTCCAATCACTCCGCGAATGGATTCTGCTCAGCACTTCCCCTGTAAATGAAATGGAGGAGAGGTCACCTCTTATATCACCTCCTGTACTCTGAGTGCTCTCTGCCTATTCCTCTCTCTCCATCTCCCCCAAGCCCCTACTACCCCTCACCCTCTCTATTTCCTGCCCTACCTGTACCCTCTCTTCCAGATGACATGTTTTATTGCTGGAGTTCCCCCCACTGTCGCTGTTATCGATTGGAGGGTGAAGGACCCTTGCCCAGAGTTGTTTTTGTTAAGATGAGGTTGTAAGCTCTGTATCTTGTTGGACTGTTTCCCTTGGCTTTACTATTGGGAGGCAAAAAAGAGCTCTTTGAGTGGTTTCCCAGCGGAGTGGAGCAGGCAGAAATGCTTAGCCTGGCACCTCTCTATTTGATTTGCATGCATGCTGTGTGTTCCACTGCAGGTCTGCGGTCTTTAGTTTTTAAAGCTCCATGAAGTCTTTTTAATTATATTTTTTATGTCTAATAAATAACTGTGTGTGTATGTGTGTATTTAAAAAAATATATATCTCCAAATTATATGTGTTATAATTTATTTCTCTAAGCCTCCTTGGGTCACTGAAATGCTCGGTCCAACTGTGTGGGCATGGGGATACACATGTCAATACAGTGCCTTGCGAAAGTATTCGGCCCCCTTGAACTTTGCGACCTTTTGCCACATTTCAGGCTTCAAACATAAAGATATAAAACTGTATTTTTTTGTGAAGAATCAACAACAAGTGGGACACAATCATGAAGTGGAACGACATTTATTGGATTTTTAACAAATCAAAAACTGAAAAATTGGGCGTGCAAAATTATTCGGCCCCTTTACTTTCAGTGCAGCAAACTCTCTCCAGAAGTTCAGTGAGGATTTCTGAATGATCCAATGTTGACCTAAATGACTAATGATGATAAATTCAATCCACCTGTGTGTAATCAAGTCTCCGTATAAATGCACCTGCACTGTGATAGTCTCAGAGGTCCGTTAAAAGCGTAGAGAGCATCATGAAGAACAAGGAACACACCAGGCAGGTCCGAGATACTGTTGTGAAGAAGTTTAAAGCCGGATTTGGATACAAAAAGATTTCCCAAGCTTTAAACATCCCAAGGAGCACTGTGCAAGCGATAATATTGAAATGGAAGGAGTATCAGACAACTGCAAATCTACCAAGACCTGGCCGTCCCTCTAAACTTTCAGCTCATACAAGGAGAAGACTGATCAGAGATGCAGCCAAGAGGCCCATGATCACTCTGGATGAACTGCAGAGATCTACAGCTGAGGTGGGAGACTCTGTCCATAGGACAACAATCAGTCGTATATTGCACAAATCTGGCCTTTATGGAAGAGTGGCAAGAAGAAAGCCATTTCTTAAAGATATTCATAAAAAGTGTTGTTTAAAGTTTGCCACAAGCCACCTGGGAGACACACCAAACATGTGGAAGAAGGTGCTCTGGTCAGATGAAACCAAAATGGAACTTTTTGGCAACAATGCAAAACGTTATGTTTGGCGTAAAAGCAACACAGCTGAACACACCATCCCCACTGTCAAACATGGTGGTGGCAGCATCATGGTTTGGGCCTGCTTTTCTTCAGCAGGGACAGGGAAGATGGTTAAAATTGATGGGAAGATGGATGGAGCCAAATACAGGACCATTCTGGAAGAAGACCTGATGGAGTCTGCAAAAGACCTGAGACTGGGACGGAGATTTGTCTTCCAACAAGACAATGATCCAAAACATAAAGCAAAATCTACAATGGAATGGTTCAAAAATAAACATATCCAGGTGTTAGAATGGCTAAGTCAAAGTCCAGACCTGAATCCAATCGAGAATCTGTGGAAAGAACTGAAAACTGCTGTTCACAAATGCTCTCCATCCAACCTCACTGAGCTCGAGCTGTTTTGCAAGGAGGAATGGGAAAAAATTTCAGTCTCTCGATGTGCAAAACTGATAGAGACATACCCCAAGCGACTTACAGCTGTAATCGCAGCATAAGGTGGCGCTACAAAGTATTAACTTAAGGGGGCTGAATAATTTTGCACGCCCAATTTTTCAGTTTTTGATTTGTTAAAAAAGTTTGAAATATCCAATAAATGTTGTTCCACTTCATGATTGTGTCCCACTTTTTGTTGATTCTTCACAAAAAAATACAGTTTTATATCTTTATGTTTGAAGCCTGAAATGTGGCAAAAGGTCGCAAAGTTCAAGGGGGCCGAATACTTTCGCAAGGCACTGTATATATTTATATATACATCCCTGATTGGCTGATAGAATCGTCTAGATTCCACCCCCTCAACCCTTCAAAAAAGAACAACAAAGGCAAATGGTATTCAAAATGTCAGTTGGTGTCACGAACCTCGCCCAAGATGGTGCCTCTTCCTGTTCGGGCGGTGCTCGGCGGTCGTCGTAGCCGGCCTATTAGCTGCCATCGATTCCCTTTTCGTTTGTTTTTGGTTATTGGGTAATTGGGTACACCTGTTTTGTATTAGGGTTTGTTTGTAGGCTATTTAAGGGCACTAGGCCCGCTGGGTATTTGTGCGGACTTGTTTCTTGTTACTCTGTGTTGGATGGTATTTTGTTTGTGTCTTTATTCTCCGGACTATTTTTGTCCTGTTGTTTGGACTGGTAACTTGTATACGCCCTGTGTGTTGGCGTGACCGTTTTTGTTGCGCCGGTGAATAAAATTGACAAACGACTGAACCCTGCTCTCTGCGCCTGATTCCACCCACCACTCCTCGTTTATCGTAACAGAAGCCCGCACCATCTGAAAATGGAGTCAGCAGGAGCAGCGACCACCCCTCTCCCCACTATGGAAGAGCGTGTCCATCACCACACAGCTGTCCTCCAACGGATCGGTACAGCGATGGACCAGATGATGGAGAGGATGGAACGATGGGAGAGGGGTGGTCTACCGACGTCTACCCCAGCTCCCCCACAGCCGACACCACCTACTCCACCTACGTCGTCCTCTGGGTCCAGCGCACTGCGTCTCTCCCCCCTGAGGGAGTACGATGGAGCGGCGGCTGGGTGCCAGGGATTTTTGCTCCAGCTAGAGCTCTACCTGGCTACCGTGCGTCCGGCTCCCTCGGGTGAGGAGAGTGTGAGCCTCCTCGTCTCCTGTTTAATGGGTAGGGCCCTGGACTGGGCCAATGCGGTCTGGAACAGTCCGGACTCGGCTCGGGACAACTACCTGGAGTTCACCCGCCGTTTTCGAGCTGTGTTCGACCACCCACCAGAGGGTAAAGCGGCGGGTGAGCGACTGTTCCACCTCAGACAGGAAACAAGGAGCGCGCAGGACTTTGCGTTGGAGTTCAGGACCCTAGCTGCTGGTGCTGGGTGGAATGACAGGGCCCTGATGGACCATTACCGGTGTAGTCTCCGGGAGGACGTCCGCCGGGAGCTAGCTTGCAGGGACACAACTCTCTCCCTGGATGAACTAATAGACATGTCTATTCGATTGGACAACCTGCTAGCTGCCCGCGGGCGTTCAGAAGGGGTCCTGTCAATTCCACCTTCCAGCTCTCCCACTCCCACTCCGATGGAGTTGGGAGGAGCTGCATCTAGGGGGACCAGAGGAGGGGGCTCCTCCTGCTCCTATTGTGGACGGAGAGGACACACTTCGGACCGGTGCTGGGGGAGTTCCTCTGGGAGTCGAGCTGGTCGGCGGAACACTCCTCGGCCACCTCAGGTGAGTAAGCACCAAACTCACCCAGAGCTCCCTGTTGGTCACATGTTTTTGTTATTTTTTTTTCCTGCGTTTTTCCCCTCTTTTCAGCATAAGGCGCAGCTGGGAGTTTTATGGATCGCGGACTCGCCCGTAAATTGGGTATTCCGTTAGTGCAGATAGACCCACCTGTCCCCGTGCACTCCTTAGAAAGCCGACCGTTAGGGTCAGGGCTGGTCAGGGAGGCCACGATTCCGCTGGACATGGTAACACAGGGGAATCATAGGGAGAAGATCAGTTGGGTTTCCAGTGGTGTTGGGGGTTCCCTGGCTGGCTATTCACAATCCCCTTATTTCCTGGAAACAGGGGGCTCTTAAGGGGTGGTCAGACGAGTGTTCAGATAGGTGTATAGGAGTTTCCATCGGTGCCACGACGGTGGAGAGTCCAGACCAGGTTTCCACGGTGCGCATTCCCCCAGAATATGCCGATTTGGCTATCGCTTTTAGTAAGAAGAAAGCGACCAAATTACCACCCCATCAACGATGGGATTGCGTGATAAACCTCCAGGAGAACGCTGCACTTCCCGGGAGTCACGTGAACCCACTGTCACAGGAGGAGACGCTGGCTATGGAGACATATATCACGGAAGCTCTGAGACAGGGGTACATTCGGCCCTCCATGTCACCCGTCTCTTCGAGTTTCTTTTTTGTGAGGAAAAAGGAGGGAGGTCTGCGTCCGTGCATTGATTATCGAGGTCTCAATTCGATCACAGTGGGTTTTAGTTATCCGCTACCTCTCATCGCTACGGCGGTGGAATCATTCCACGGAGAGCGTTTCTTCACAAAACTGGACCTCAGGAGCGCGTATAATCTGGTGCGTATTCGGGGAGGAGACGAGTGGAAAACAGCGTTTAGTACCACATCAGGCCACTCACTATGAGTACCTCGTCATGCCGTATGGGTTGAAGAATGCTCCAGCCGTATTCCAATCCTTTGTAGATGAGATTCTCAGGGACTTGCACGGGCAGGGTGTGGTAGTCTATATTGATGACATCTTGATTTAATCTACCACACGCGCCACGCATGTTTCACTGGTGCGCAGGGTTCTTGGGCGACTGCTGGAGCATAACCTATACGTCAAGGCTGAGAAATGTGTGTTCTCCAAACCAGCTGTTTCCTTCCTGGGTTATCGCATTTCCAGCTCGGGGATGATGATGGAGTGTGACCGCGTTAACGCCGTGCGTAATTGGCCGACTCCGACCACGGTAAATGAGGTGCAGTGGTTTTTAGGGTTTTCCAATTACTACCGGAGGTTTATCCGGGGTTTTGGCCAAGTAGCGGCGCCCATTACCTCACTGCTGAAGGGGGGGGCGGTGCGTCTGCGGTGGTCAGCAGAGGCTGATGAAGCCTTCAACCAGTTGAAGGCACTGTTCACTGGGGCTCCCGTGTTGGCGCATCCGGACCCTTCGTTAGCATTCATAGTGGAGGTGGATGTGTCCGAGGCTGGGGTTGGAGCCGTGCTGTCTCAGCGCTCGGGCACGCCACCGAAGCTCCGTCCCTGCGCTTTCGTTTCTAAGAAGCTGGGTCCGGCGGAGCGGAACTATGATGTGGGGGACCGGGAGTTACTAGCTATGGTAAAGGCCCTGAAGGTGTGGAGACACTGGCTAGAGGGGGCTAAACACCCTTTCCTCATCTGGACTGACCACCGTAATCTGGAGTATATTCGATCAGCGAGGAGACTGAATCCGCGTCAGGCTAGGTGGGCCATGTTCTTTACACGTTTTAGATTTACGATCTCTTATAGACCAGGTTCCCTCAACACTAAGGCCGACGCGCTGTCCCGTCTCTATGACACCAAGGACCGGTCCATCGAACCCACTCCCATCCTTCCAGCCTCTCGGCTGGTGGCCCCAGTGGTATGGGAGGTGGACGCGGACATCGAGCGGGCGTTGAGGGTTGAACTTGCGCCTACACAGTGTCCGACTGGTCGAAGTTACGTACCGCTTGGTGTCTGTGATAAATTGATTCGGTGGGCCCACACACTACCGTCTGCGGGTCATCCGGGGATTGATAGGACAGTGCGGGGTCTTAGGGGGAAATACTGGTGGCCCACCTTAGCTAGGGATGTGAGGCTCTATGTCTCTTCCTGTTCGGTATGCGCCCAGAGTAAGGCTCCTAGGCACCTTCCTAGAGGGAAGTTACAGCCCCTCCCGGTTCCACAACGGCCATGGTCCCATCTCTCTGTAGATTTCCTTACTGATCTTCCCCCATCTCAGGGGAACACTACCGTTCTGGTCGTTGTGGATCGGTTCTCTAAGTCCTGCCGTCTCCTCCCATTGCCTGGTCACCCTACGGCCCTACAGACTGCAGAGGCTCTATTTACCCACGTCTTCCGGCACTATGGGGTTCCAGAGGATATCGTCTCCGATCGGGTCCCCAGTTCACGTCCCGGGTTTGGAAGGCGTTTATGGAGCGTCTGGGGATCTCGGTCAGCCTTACCTCTGGTTATCACCCCGAAAGTAATGGGCAGGTGGAGAGAGTAAACCAGGAAGTGGGTAGGTTTCTGAGGTCGTATTGCCAGGACCGGCCAGGAGAATGGGCGAGGTATGTCCCGTGGGCAGAGTTGGCCCAGAACTCTCTTCGGCATTCATCCACGAATATGTCGCCATTCGAATGCGTACTGGGCTACCAGCTGGTCCTGGCTCCGTGGCACCAGAGTCAGACCGAGGCTCCTGCGGTGGAGGAGTGGGTACAGCGCTCTAGAGAGACCTGGCGGGCAGTCCAGGATTCTCTCAGGCAGGCCAGTGAACGGCAGAAGAGAGACGCTGACCGCCACCGCAGTGAGGCCCCGGTGTTCACACCATGGGACAGGGTCTGGCTCTCGACCCGAAACCTGCCCCTCCGCCTGCCCTGCCGGAAGCTGGGGCCGCAGTGTGTGGGGCCATTTAAAGTCCTGAGGAGGATAAACGAGGTGTGTTATAGATTGCAACTTCCCTCTTATTATCGCATTAACCCCTCGTTTCATGTGTCTCTCCTCAGGCCGGTGGTAGCTGGTCCCCTACAAGACAGTGAGGTACCGGAGGTCCCTCCACCCCCTCTGGACATCGAGGGGTGCCCGGCGTACACATTACGAGCTATTCTGGACTCGAGACGCCGGGTGAGGGGCCTGCAGTACCTCGTGGACTGGGAGGGGTACGGTCCGGAGGAGAGGTGCTGGGTACCGGGGAGGGACATTTTAGATCCTTCCCTCTTGAGGGATTTCCACCGCCTCCACCCGGATCGCCCCGCGCCTCGTCCTCCGGGTCGTCCTCGAGGCCGGGGTTGGGGTGGGGTGGGGGGGGGGGGTACTGTCACGAACCTCGCCGAAGATGGTGCCTCTTCCTGTTCGGGCGGTGCTCGGCGGTCGTCGTCGCCGGCCTATTAGCTGCCATCGATTCCCTTTCCGTTTGTTTTTGGTTATTGGGTAATTGGGTACACCTGTTTTGTATTAGGGTTTGTTTGTAGGCTATTTAAGGGCACTAGGCCCGCTGGGTATTTGTGCAGGCTTGTTTCTTGTTACTCTGTGTTGGATGGTATTTTGTTTGTGTCTTTATTCTCCGGACTATTTTTGTCCTGTTGTTTGGACTGGTAACTTGTATACGCCCTGTGTGTTGGCATGACCGTTTTTGTTGCGCCGGTGAATAAAATTGACAAACGACTGAACCCTGCTCTCTGAGCCTGATTCCACCCACCACTCCTCGTTTATCGTAACTGTTGGAGCTGGAATTGGAACATTCAAGCCATGAACTTCCACAGGTGTGTAGGCTACTTTGTTTTGTCACCAAAACAAAAAGCATACATAATGCATTCATTTGCTATATAATTTTTTTGTTTTACTGTTTTCAATAGGTCATCCGGATTATTAAGTAGGTCACCAGAAGATGCAGGACCAGAACAGCCTGTTTACATTGTGGACCATCCTTGCCTATACCCTGTTTGCCATCTATTCCTTGCAGAATGCCATGATTATCTACAGGGCAACTATATGGTACAATCTTCAGTATCATCACAAAGTCTATTTCATAATTTAATGAAATAGACTTTGATGATACTGGAGATTATAACTTATAATAAAATGTCTAATGGCTGAACCATGCCCTTTGTCAGACTTATTAGGAAATATTAATGGACAGGGGGTGGTTACTCGTCTATCTGTGATTATCTGTATGACCATTAGAAGACACTGGTAGTTATTACAGGTATCTGGCCTATAGGAGCTTTGTCAGTTGGTGCTGGGGCTATCTGGGCAGTAAGATCAGTGATGCTGCAGCCTGCGTAGTCCATCACATCTACCAGGGGCCTCATTTATAATCTGCGCGTACATACAAAATATACCCCAAAATGTGCGTGCGCCAGTTTTAACGCAAATTTGACATGCAAACTTTAGACTAAGCAGACGCACACCTTCTAGTGGTTTAAGTATTGTATTGCAATCAGGCAAGAAGGCCATAGTTTTTTCTGGAAATGGGGGATATGATGGCACGCTTATTCATAAAAACACCTCCGCTCACCTCCGAGGGAACCCGGAAGTCCCCTAAACATCTGCCTGCTGGGTTAAATTCAGCCTCGGATCTCTCTGCTGTTCCCACAAAGTATCATGACGTCCGGAAGGTTTTCAGTAAGGCTCGTGCTATCTCCCTTCCTCCAAAACGTCCTTACGATTGTGCGATTGACCTCCTCCCGGACACCACACCACCTCAAGGCTGGAATTATTCCCTGTCTGGCCCTGAGACCAAGTCCATGGAGGAGTACATTGATAACTCTCTGGGGGCTGGAAGCATTCGCCCTTCGGCCTCTCCTGTCGGCGCAGGGTTCTTCTTTGTGGGAAAGAAGGACAAGACCCTGCATCCATGTATTGATTACCGGGGTCTCAATGACATCACAGTCAAGAACCGGTACTCGCTACCACTCCTCTCCTCTGCTTTTGAACCTCACCAGAGGGCAACCATCTTTTCTAAACTGGACCTCCAGAATGCCTACCATCTTGTTCGGGTATGCGAAAGAGACCAGTGGAAGACTGCTTTCAATACAGCAAGTGGACACTATGAGTACCTGGTCATGCCATTTGGACTCGCTAATGCTCCTGCTGTCTTCCAGGCTCGGGTTAACGATGTGCTCCGGGACCTGTTGAATCGGTTTGTTTTTGTATACCTCGATGACATCCTGGTTTTCTCCCATTCTGCCCAGGAACACGGTCTCCATGTGCGACAAGTTCTTCAGCGCCTTCTGGAGAACCAGTTGTTTGTTAACCTGTTGAGTGTAGGGGACAGTATTTTGATGTTTGGATGAAAAACGTAGCCAAATTAAACTGCCTATTTCTCAGGCCCAGAAGCTAGAATATGCATATAAGTGGCAGATTAGGATAGAAAACACTCTAATGTTTCCAAAACTGTCAAAATATTTTCTGTGAGTATTACAGAACTGATATTGCAGGCAAAAACCTGAGGAAAATCCAACTAGGAAGTGCCTCTAATTTTGAAAGCTCCCTGTTCCATTGCATGCCTTCCCTCCATTTAAAGGGATATCAACCAGATTCCTTTCCCTATGCCTTCCACATGGGGTGAACAGTCTTTAGACATAGTTTCAGGCTTTTATTCTGAAAAATGAGCGAGAATGATCACATCGCGTCAGTGGATGGCTGGATGCCAGCAGAGTTTTGCATGCGCAACAGCTTGGAGCAGACATTTTCTCTCTCTCTCCTATTGAAAAAGCTACGGTGCGGTTGAAATATTATCGATTATTTATTGTAAAAACAACCTGAGGATTGATTATAAAAAACGTTTGACATGTTTCTATGAACTTTACGGATACTATTTGGAATTTTCGTCTGCCCCGTCGTGACCAAATGGAGGTAAATGGAGGTATTTTGGATATAAAAATAATCTTTATGGAACAAAAGGAACATTTATTGTGTAACTGGGAGTCTCGTGAGTGCAAACATCCGAAGATCATCAAAGGTAAGCGATTAATTTTATTGCTTATCTGACTTTCGTGACCAATCTACTTTGCTGCTAGCTGTTTGTAATGTTTTGTCTGCTGAGAGAGATGTCCTAACATAAACGCTTGGATAGCTTTTGCTGTAAAGCTTTATTGAAATCTGACACGCCAGGTGGATTAACAACAAGCTAAGCAGTGTTTTGCTTTATTGCACTTGTGATTTCATGAAAATTAAATATTTTTAAGTAATTTAATTTGAATTTGGCGCTCTGCAATTCAGCTGATGTTGACGAAAATGATCCCGCTAACGGGATGTGTGCGCCAAGAAGTTAAAGCAGAGAAGTGCCAGTTCCACCGCTCCAAAATCACTTTTCTGGGATACATCATCTCTGAAGGGAATGTTCAGATGGATCTGGAAAAAGTGAGAGTGGTGGTGGTGGATTGGCTCCAACCCACATCCAGGGTGCAGCTACAGCGGTTTCTGGGGTTTGCTCATTTTTACCACTATTTCATTCGGGGCAACAGCAACCTGGCAGCTCCCCTCTCTGCACTCCCCTCTCCCAAGGTACTGTCCACAAGGTCTGCTTAAATTCTAGGGCTGACTTTTTTCTGCCGGACAATAGAATTCTTCCTTTTGTAACTAATTGCTTTCGTGTCTTTACTATCATTAAATTGAAGACTTTTATCAAAGGTTCTGTTATTAGTATTACGCGATCAACTGATTAATCACGTAACTGTAATTAACTAGGAAGTTGGGGCACCAAGGAAAAATATTCAGATTAAAGTTATAATTTCCTAAAATAACTTTTCAGATATTTTATCTGATCAATTAGTCTTCGAATTAATGAATTATTTACTTTACCTTACGTTAGTCTCATTCCAAACGTATCTGCATGAACCCAGTCTTCACTATGAGTCATCCATACATCAATTGTCTTAAATCATTTATTTATTACTAACTAAGTAATTCACAGAAATGCATAAACCAACAAACAAACAAGGTAAATGTGGCTACAAGAAATGATAGGAGAATGTGCCCTAGTGGGCTAAACCAGCATGGCGGCTTGTTAGACAAAAGGGGAAGTGGGGGTCGACTAAGAAGTCACCACAGAGTGATAATTATAACAATTGAAATGCTAATCCTTTGCACATGAACGCTCACTCATTCGGGAACAATTGCAATCAATATATATATATATTTACGCTCAGTGTATCGTCTTGATCGCTGGTGAAAAGTTAGTTTCTGTTGGAGAGTTTCGTCCTCTCTCTTTCTCTGTCTTGGTTAGGGGGGATAGTTCAGAGTGACATTCATTCATTTGTTATAGAATGGATGTTTCGTCGGTTGTCGTTCTTTGCGTTCAATGATACCGAATTCCTAGCTGCAGATTAGTAATTCATATCAAAGACTTGTTCTTATTCTGTCTGTATTGATAGTCTAAGAGTTTAACCACGTGGTATGGTTAAAAGATTCAGCAATGGTCTACAACCTTTGTCCCCTCCTAATGGAGAAAAACATGGTCTGGTGATAATTTCTCAAAGTTGGGTTTTATTCGGAATTGCAGAAAGGGGCTGTCCCTGGACGCCTGACCCTAACTGTGCTCAGGGGCGGTCCTCTGATTTAGTTAACTCCAATTCCCTTTTAGAGTTTTCCTTCATTAAACAGTCCAAAATCACATTGTAAA
The DNA here is from genome assembly GCF_045791955.1 of Oncorhynchus clarkii lewisi. Lineage (NCBI taxonomy): Eukaryota > Metazoa > Chordata > Actinopteri > Salmoniformes > Salmonidae > Oncorhynchus > Oncorhynchus clarkii. Next base: position 12,079,571 of record NC_092168.1, read on the forward strand.
ATTATGTAAACAGTATCATACTCACTCATTCATCTTATACAACAATTAGATGTAAACCTCATATCTGAGCCTATTATATAAACAGCGTTATGGTAATGTGGCCACACCGTCTCCCATGAGCTTTCCCAAGTTGTAACAAACGGACCAGTTCGTAGCTGGATTCTTCAACAATCTTTTATACTTTCTCCAGAACATGAAATTTGTTCGTACCTCAAGTTCTGTGAGGTGGAAGGAATTCCTTTGTTCTCTATGAAAATGTACTCTCTCTATACTGTGTGTCCATGAGGAGATCCTCAGGAATTTATGACGTCTCTCTGGACACAGCAGCCTAGTTGAAGGAGGAAAGGGGGAGGCAGGGAGAGGGGGATGGGGCTCGCCACACCCAAAGAGGCAACGTCATGACATAGCCAATATCCCAGCATCTTTATCTCAGACCATAGCGCTGTCCAGCTAGATATCCGGACAGTATTGTGTCACAGCGCGCGTGGCGACTTGACCCACTACTACTATCCTGTAATGCCTTTAAAAAAATACATATCAACTCACATTGATGTCTTTTTACAGATCAACTGCACCCCTGACGTGTCTCACTCTACTGTGTGGGTGTCGTTAAAAGTATCTAAGGGGACAAATCATTTCAAACAAAGCATATGAAAACAAACAGCGCACCAACCGCTTATCAAAGCTATCTCAAATCATTCTAGATGTGGACAACAGATATGCAAAGAGAGACTGCTACACCGATCGAAATTTGACAATCTTTCCACCAAGCAAACGGAGCAGCTTCTGTTTAAGTCAAGGCAAAAATTATATGAACACGGAGAGAAAGCTGGCAAGTTGTTATCTCACCAGCTTCCACAATCCGCTGCTAGCAGCACCATACCTGAAATCTGTGTTGCAGCTTGTTTAACTTCTACCAATCCCAAAGAAATCAACAATCAAATTAAGCAATTCTACTGTGCTCTTTACTTGTCAGATGACTTTCCTGACACATCTCGTATACATGCATTTTCAGACAATCTGGACATCCCCTGTCTCAATTCAGATGAGCAAACCAACATGGATGCCTCAATAAATGATGATGAAGCTACTCTGGCAATCCAGTCCATGCAGAGTGGTAAAGCCCCTGGGACTGTTGGCTTCCTTATTGAATTTTATAAAGCATTCTCCTCTAAATTTTCCCCTATCCTCAGCTCAATGTAGAATGACATCATTTCTAGTCAGAAAATGCCAGAGACACTTACCCAGGCGACTATTTCGGTTTTGCTTAAAATATACAAGAATCCCCTTGTCTGTGGCTCATAAAATTCTCACTAAGGTCCTATCGCTCCATTTAGAGACAGTGATGCTTAATATAATTAACTCTGACCAAACCGGATTTATCTCAGGTAGGCAATTTTTCTATAATATGTGCCAGCTATTTACTCTTCTTTATTCTGTCCACTCAACTCTACAGCCAGAGGTTGTCATCTCTCTTGATGCTGAAAAAGCTTTCGAATCGGGTTGAGTGGGAATATCTATTTACAGTACTAGAGAGATTTGGGTTTGGCCCGTCATCCCTTTCCTGAATTAAGATTTTGTACTCTTCCCCAGTGGCTTCTGTTCGCACCAACATTGTTACCTCCAGCTACTTCGCTTTGCCCCCCAAAAATTCCCTTCATTTCCATTCAAGCCTACTAAGTGTCCAGTCGAGAGGTGCTTAGATCTTAACCCTTATCTGAAGGGCACAATGTCCAGATTATACAACATAATAAAGCACATTAATACACCTTCCTTTGCAAGTACAAAATCTGCTTTCAAGTGTGACAGTTCCATTTAGAATAAACAACAATTCACATAATACTGTAGAAACGGTGTTCTGTTAATTTAACAATGTGCAAATATTATACCTTCCTGTCTTATTATGTCAAGTTCATCATAATGATGCAGCGTGAGATGAATACATTCTTCTTTTATTAAAATTAAGAACACTTAATAACAAAACGAAAGCGAAGCTATAAACACGAGTGCTGACATGCAACTACACAGACAATAACCCACAAAACCCAAATGGAAAATTTGGGATCCCCAATCAGAGGATCCCCAATCAGAGACAACGATAAACAGCTGTCTCTGATTGGGAACCAATTCAGGCCACCATAGACCTACATATACCTAGACAAACTAAAAAAAACATATATATACAAAATCCCTAGATAGGACAAAAACACATAGACAATACAAAAACTAAACCAACCATCCTTGTCACACCCTGACCTAACCAACATAATAAAGAAAACAAAGATAACTAAGGTCAGGGCGTGACAGTACCCCCCCCCCAAAAGGTGCGGACTCCCGGCCGCAAACCTAAACCTATATGGGAGGGTCTGGGTGGGCATCTAACCTCAGTGGCGGCTCTGGTTCTGGACGCCGCCCCCCTTCTTTACACTGAGTCCGTTCTTGTATCACGGACCCATGGATCATCGTCGGAGGCTCTGGACTGCGGATCCTCGCCATAGACCCCGGGCTGGGGACCCTCGCTGCGTGGATCATCGCCGGATGTTCTGGACTGGGGACCGTCGTTGGAGGTTCCGGGCTGTGAACTGTCGCCAGATGCTCTGGAAAGGGTACTGTCGCCTGACGCTCTGGACTGGGTACTGTCGCCAGACGCTCTGGACTGCCGAGGCGCACTGTGGCCTGGTGCGTGGTGCCGGCACTGGTGGTACCGGGCTGGGGACACGCACCTCAGGGCGAGTGCGGGGAGGAGGAACAGGGCGTACAGGACTGCCGAGGCGCATTGCAGGCCTAGTGCGTGGTGCCGGCACTGGTAGTACCGGGCTGGGGACACACCTCAGGGCGAGTGTGGAGAGAAAGAACAGGGCGTACTGGACCCTGGAGGCACACTGGAGGAAGAGTGCGAGGAGTAGGAACAGAACACACTGGGTTGTGAAGGTACAGAGTCCTGGTGTGTAGAGCCGCCATCAATTGTTCCGGAACTTTCACACGTTTCAGGATGAGTACGAGGAACTGACACAGGTGGCATCGGACAGCTAACACGCTCCTCAGGGCGAATGCCGTGCATACTACGCCAAACCAACAGCTCTCTCTCTTCACTCTCCTCCAATTTCATCAACAACTCCTCGAATGTCTCATAATCTTCCCTCCGTTCACTCTCCTCCAATCTGTCCAATAACTCCTCGACAATCTCAGACTTACCCCTCAACTTCGCCGACTGCTCCATGTGACCCCCCCCAACATTTTCTTGGGGTTTCTGTGGCCTACCTCCCCGATGTCATTGCTTTCCTCTCTTACTTCGCCGTTCCTCCTGCGCAGTTTCCACCTGCCTCCATGGTAGGCGATCCTCTCCTGCCAAAATCTCCTCCCAGGTCCAGGATCCTTTACCGTCCAGTATTTCGTCCCAGGTCCATTTTTCCACAAAGCGCCGTTCCTCCCTTTCACGCTACTTGGTCCTGGTTTGGTGGGTTATTCTGTCACGTTCGTCATAACGATGAGACCAAGGCACAGCGTGAGATGAATACATTCTTCTTTTATTAAAACGAAGAACACTTAAACAAACTAACAAAATGACAAAACGACCATGAAGCTATAAACACGAGTGCTGACATGCAACTACACTTAGGCAATAACCCACAAAACCCAAATGGAAAATGGCAACCTAAATAGGATCCCCAATCAGAGACAATGATAAACAGCTGTCTCTGATTGGGAACCAATTCAGGCCACCATAGACCTACATATACCTAGACATACTAAAACTCCATAGATATACAAAACAAACTGGACATGACATAAAAACACCTAGACAATACAAAAACTAAACCAACCACCCTTGTCACACCCTGACCTAACCAAAATAATAAAGAAAACAAAGATAACTAAGGTCAGGGCGTGACATATTAGTAATCACCTTTTGTCCCTTCTGAGGTATTTGCCAATGCCTGATGGGCATGGCAGCGTAGATCAGCTTCTCACCCTCTCATCACAGATACAGTGCATTCGGAAAGTTTTCAGACCCCTTGACTTTTTCCACATTTTGTTAAATTAAGTTACAGCCTTATTCTGGATTAAATCAATTTTTTCCCTCATCAATCTACACACAATACAGCATAATGTGTCACCGCATGGCACTGACTGGTTGGCATTACTCACTCAGGCCCAGGAATAGTCCATCAACACAGTGTAAGGGGGAACATCCTATTAACATGCAACACACACATATACACACAGCACTGATTACATTATCAATGGTGGTTAGGCCCATTCCAGGACAGATAGTATTTCGACCATTGACCAGATCAAATGTGACCAACCTCATTGAAGTGTCCTCCATTACTCTGAAGCTGGACTGGTGTCTGACCACTGCTTCAGACTTCTGTAACAGCTCTTGATATGGTAGGAGGGTTCCCACGATGCGAATGAACAACATGTCCACTAGGTTTTATACGTAGTTTGTGAATTAAATAAAATATCATTACTCAATGAACATATGGCGAGAAGTAATTTATATGCTAATAGAGAGACTACTGAATAGATTCAGGCAGGTGACGCTGTAGCCGTTACTATGAAGCTGACACCCCCGAATGCGGAAAACCAGAAACCTGTTTAAGCCAATATGGAGTAAACTGGCAAGCTAGCTAACTTACCTAGCTAATCAAAAACAAAACCACATTAAAATTGGCTAGATACCTTTCTTTGACAGTTTGTTAGCTAGGTAGCTAGCTTTCAGATAATCTCTTGTTCGCCCTTAACCAGGTAAGACTGGCATGCATGTTGTTGATGTTAGTTCTGCATGGGCAGTTAACCTTTTACTGCACTGTGCTAAATCAGGGTCACGCAGTGTTTCTTGGAAGTCTTAAACAAATCTATTTTGAAGCAAAAGTATACACCTCACACACATAGTTATGGGTTTAAAAAAAATAACTGTACCAGGTCAGATAAAGAGTTGTATTTGAGTTTGCATCCCAATATTACATATTACATACATCACAGATGACTGAAATATAACATAACTGTTTGACATAGAAACACCAGATTTTCTGGGTGTTTCACAATTTCAGAGTGTTATTTTGACCTCAAAATGTGGAAATATAATTGTATAAACACGAGAGAAAAAACATCACTGCACTGTCCCTGCAATATGTAACTTTTTGGGAGACCCAACAAAGTCCCGACAACATTTGCATAGGAAGCTAGTCTAAGAAGCGGTAGATCTGTTTAATTTGCTCTATTTCTATGCTCCCCGTTTTTAAGTTTTGTTTTTGCATCTTTTACTTTCGGTTTTGTACACCAGCTTCAAAACACAATATTTGTGGTTTTGGAAAATATATTTCACAGCAGTGTAGATGGTACAATGATTCTCTACACTATACTATTTTTGTCACATAAAATGAAATTAAGCGACTATTAGAATTTTTGCAAACAGGAAATGGCAAAGCGATTTCTGCATAGAGCATCTTTAAGTGGACTGTTATTTACGATGGAAATGTGTAATTCATGAGATCGGGTTCATTTCCTCAATTGACTGCTGTTTCATGTACAGTGGAGTCAAATTGCTGCTGGGTGACTTGTTGCATTAACCACTGTAGGACAGAAGTCCAATACATTGACTGAGCTTTACTTAGTGGTTGAATGCATGGCATTCCCTGTGTTCAAAATTCATTAATTCCCTCCCTTTTCAGGCTGCTTCGCTTCTTGTCCATTTGACAACACTACAATATACTAGAGGAAAACAATTGAATGCGGAGGAGGGCTGGAACATTTAACAAATGTATTGTTTTTAATCTGTTTACCACACATCAGGGCAGAAAAATTATCCCCTCATGTCGAGGCTATCAATCAAAGTAATGGATATGAGGAAATCTGCCCTGACAAACTCAGCAATGCAACCCCACACGTTTCATTCACACAAAGACAGCTGCTGCTCCCTCTAATGATAAAAGACAAGTATGGGCCACTAGGGGAGGCCTGGGTCTTGTTCAGTAGGGCACACCGTAGACAAATGTTTTGAAGCAGAAAAGGAAAATGCGCATTTCTTATTGGACACTTCCTGGTAGAACCCCCCCTGTTTCACTTTGTTTCAAAGCGTTTACTAATGTTTTGAGATTACTGAACACTCCCCAAGTGAAACAGGGACCCTTAGGGACCCTCCGAGAGAGATAACGAGAGCTGCACTCTGCCATTGGTGGGCCATGATGATTTTGATAAAGGACACAAACAGACAGGTCTCAACTCGAGGGACAAACAATTGAGCCTGTCCTTCATTGAGAGAGCTCTGTCCTCCCCACTGTTTACCCACTGACACGCCGCACCGTCAAGGACTCACACATTGCTAATTACAAAAGCAATCCCATCTGCGTTCCAGGAATAGACTGCCGGATCCCTGACACTTCATTTTCCCAAAGTCACAGAGATGCTGGGGTATCGATCCGAAGCTGTCTTCCCATCCCACCTCCCTTCAAGCACCAACAGAGAGAGTGATCCGAAAGATCTGCCTCCTCAACAGCCTACAACAGAATTTTTGTAAATGATCCGAACCACTGACATTTGCTCCTAATGTTTCTCTGTTTAGATATAGATGGATATAGACATTTAGCAGACACTTTTATCCAGGGCAACTTGCAGAACTGTTGACATTGACAGTGACGCATGTAGTCCAACCCAACTATGGTGTTGCCAGCATCATGCTCTCACTGAGTCACTGGAACCACAAAAAAACACTTCATAAGGTGTCTTATTCAAAAGAGCTAAATATGGTCATTATGTTCCCATGCTGTGTATTCATTCCACTTCCAGACTAGCCGCCAACGAGTGTGTTGTGTCATCCCAGCCTAGTTCTTCCAGCTAACAACAAACATTCCTACAACTTTAGAGAACGTTCCCTTAAGAGTTTTATTAGGTCATTAACTTACGTTTTCATAGGAATGCTCCTGTGATGTGCAAGGAACCATTCCCTTCATTTCAAATATAATTTACCCAGAACATGGTTACCATGTTCTCAGAATTTAACATATTAATCCTTTGACGCATACGAGCACACGGGTGCGATCATTCTACAGTGATCCCTGCAGCGTACGTTCAAACTTGTGTGATTAGAAAACTTTATTCGATCGTATTGTTACGATTGACGCAACAGTCAGCGTTTGAGCTGGTCACACTGTTTTTTCACAGAAACATTTTGCATAAACACAGTCTTTACAACAAACATGGCTCCACAATAGCTGGCAAATAGCTTAGCATTAGCTTAGCATAATCGGTACAATCTTCAAAAAAGCATTTTACACACACCATATGTGTCCATTAGAATCTATGTAAGAATCGGAATGCTTGATTTTTGTCACCAGTACTAAAACGCGAATAAACATGTAAATAAATAAGACATGCAATTTGAATTTGCAATGTTCCCTTGAAACCGCGTCTAGAAAATGTTTATCTTAAATTTGGAGAACATGGCAACCATGTTCTGTGTATGTTTGGTGGGACGTTGATGGGATATTTTCCAAACCCACAGAAAACTGGACACATGAATGTTCTTGCAACCCTCACATGAAACGAGTCTAGAACATTAATATCTGATGTTCTGAGAATATGGCAACCATGTGTATGTTTGGTTTGAGGTTGATTGGAATATTCTCCTGACCCTCAGAAAACTGGACACGTGAATGTTCTTGCAACATCCCATGAAAAGTGTCTAGAACATTAATGTGGTGTATTCTGAGAACATGGTAATCACATTCTGGGTATGTTCTGCTGGAAATTAAGGGAATGTTCTCCCAACTCTAATGCCAAAACATGCTAAAAAATGTTCTCAGAAGGTTTCTACTAACATGGATAAAATGTTCCCCTAACTAATGGAAAACTGGACACTCAAACATTAGTGGAACATTACGGTAAACATTTCAAAAACTTTCTCTCGCCCCAGAATTGTTAGCTGGGCTGTTGGCTATGACAAACTAGGGAGATTGATGGCAATTCCGCATTTTCATTTTTCAGGCATTCTGTTTTATGTAACCATTCCACTCCATAGCGCTCAGTTGTACATACATGAATTTGAGGCTTAATGTTGAGAATGTGAATTACTCTCGCACATCAAAACTAAAGCTGACATATATTACATTTGAGCAAGTCATTCCAAAGAGATTATGTTCCAAGAGTGGACTTTAAACAGAACACCAACGTCAATAAATCTAAGTGTCACCCTACCTCTTGAATAGATGTTTGAAGAAAAACAGAGGCTTACCCAGCACATGTACAGACCAAGCTGCATGAATAAACAGGGCCTGAAGGCACCATATGGTCTATTCTGTCACCTTGAAGCAGAGGCGATTCCTACACATCCCGCTGGGCATGCAAAGGTTGAATCAACGTTGTTTCCACATCATTTTAATGAAATGATGTTGAACCAACGCGGAATAGATGTTGAATTTACATCTGTGCCCAGTGGGATAGCTGTCCACACTGTATGAGGCATAGGCAAAAACCACAAACGTCCTCTCTCATTACTCCTCAGATCAGAAGATGTTCCCATGCCAGGGCCTAGGATCAATCAGTGTCATGCCCGTCACTCTGGGCTGATGTTGAGTCAACGAGGGTGCATTCAGTGCACTCCCTCTGCCAGATTAATGACACTAAGTCAGCACATAGCCAAAATATTTTTTAACACCCATATCTGTAATCCATATATCACACTCATAACGTAACATCCAAGTGTCATAATGATACTTCTCCAGTCGAACACTCTGTGAATTGGACTTGATACACTTCAGTAGTCTACTACAGTTAGTTGTATTTGCATAAGAGACAGAGTAGATTGTGAAAAAGACGCTCACTAGTATTGTTGACTTGTATATTCCTTGTCTGCTCTCCCCGAAGTTAGTACTCATCCGCTCCTCCATTGACCAGAATTCTGGAAGGAGGCGTCTCGCTTTACCGAAGCCCATTGTATGAGTCTCAGGTAAATAGAGAAAGATTTTTGTGTGCGGTGTTGAAGTGTTATTATTGCAAAGACCATTTCTATTCCCTGTCATACATTGAGTGATTTACTGTCTTTTTCTTTCACTCCTCCTCTTTTTCTTTCTGCCAATTTCCACTGGTACATAATGAGAGACAATTGGAGCTTCTGTCCACAGCAAAACAGAAATGCATTGTCCTCCTCCCAATAATTAGGACATGCGATGTCTCTCAAGTGCATTTCCTTGTGCACCTTATATGTACAGTGGGGCAAAAAAATATTTAGTCAGCCACCAATTGTGCAAGTTCTCCCACTTAAAAAGATGAGAGAGAGGCCTGTAATTTTCATCATAGGTACACTTCAACTAATGAAAGACAAAATGAGAAAAAAAAATCCAGAAAATCACATTGTAGGATTTTTAATGAATTTATTTGCAAATTAATTATTTGGTCAATAACAAAAGTTTATCTCAATACTTTGTTATATACCTTTTGTTGGCAATGACAGAAGTCAAAGGGTTTCTGTAAGTCTTCACAAGGTTTTCACACACTGTTGCTGGTATTTTGGCCCATTCCTCCATGCAGATCTCCTCTAGAGCAGTGATGTTTTGGGGCTGTTGCTGGGCAACACGGACTTTCAACTCCCTCCAAAGATTTTCTATGGGGTTGAGATCTGGAGACTGGCTAGGCCTCTCCAGGACCTTGAAATGCTTCTTACGAAGCCACTTCTTCGTTGCCGGGGGGTGTGTTTGGGATCATTGCCATGCTGAAAGACCCAGCCACGTTTCATCTTCAATGCCCTTGCTGATGGTAATCTCACAATACATGGTCCCATTCATTCTTTCCTTTACACGGATCAGTCGTCCTGGTCCATTTGCAGAAAAACAGCCCCAAAGCATGATGTTTCCACCCCCATGCTTCACAGTAGGTATGGTGTTCTTTGGATGCAACTCAGCATTCTTTGTCCTCCAAACATGACGAGTTGAGTTTTTACCAAAAAGTTATATTTTGGTTTCATCTGACCATATGACATTCTCCCAATCTTCTTCTGGATCATCCAAATGCTCTCTAGCAAACTTCAGACGGGCCTGGACATATACTGCCTTAAGCAGGGGGACACGTCTGGCACTGCAGGATTTGAGTCCCTGGCGGCGTAGTGTGTTACTGATGGTAGGCTTTGTTACTTTGGTCCCAGCTCTCTGCAGGTCATTCACTAGGTGTGGTTCTGTGTGGTTCTGGGATCTTGTGATCATTTTGACCCCACGGGGTGAGATCTTGTGTGGAGCCCCAGATCGAGGGAGATTATCAGTGGTCTTGTATGTCTTCCATTTCCTAATAATTGCTCCCACAGTTGATTTCTTCAAACCAAGCTGCTTACCTATTGCAGATTCAGTCTTCCCAGCCTGGTGCAGGTCTACAATGTTGTTTCTGGTGTCCATTGACAGCTCTTTAGTCTTGGCCATAGTGGAGTTTGGAGTGTGACTGTTTGAGGTTGTGGACAGGTGTCTTTTATACTGATAACAGGTTCAAACAGGTGCCATTAATACAGGTAACGAGTGGAGGACAGAGGAGCCTCTTAAAGAAGAAGTTACAGGTCTGTGAGAGCCAGAAATCTTGCTTGTTTGTGGGTGACCAAATACTTATTTTCCACCATCATTTGCAAATAAATTCATAAAAATCCTACAATGTGATTTTCTGGATTTTTTCCCCTCATTTTGTCTGCACAATTGGTGGCTGACTAAATACTTTTTTGCCCCACTGTATATACTGTATTCCAGTCATGGCTCATCATCCTCTAAAAGTAATGTTGTACACACCTTTTATATTCCTATACTGTCGTACTGTCTATACACCTTTATATATATTTATATATACATAGCATTCGTAAAGTATTCAGACCCCCTGACTTCATCCACATTTTGTTATGTTACAGCTTTATTCTAAAATATGATTCAATTTTTTTTTCTCTCATCGATCTACACACAATACCCCATAATGACAAAGAAAATCAGTTTTTTTGAAATGTTTGCAAATGTGTTAAAAATACAAAACTGAAAAATTACATTTTCATAAGTATTCAGACCCTTTACTCAGTACATTGTTGAAGCACCTTATGCAGCGATTACAGCCTCAAGTCTTCTTGGCTATGACACTACAAGCTTGGCACACTTTTATTTGGGAAGTTTCTCCCATTCTTCTCTGCAGATCCTCTCAAGCTCTGTCAGGTTGGATAGGGAGCGTCGCTGCACAGCTTTTTTCAGGTCTCTCCAGAGATGTTTGATCAGGTTCAAGTCCGGGCTCTGTCTGGGCCACTCAAGGACATTCAGAGACATGTCCCAAAGCCACTCATGTGTTATCTTGGCTGTGTGCTTAGGGTTGTTGTCCTGTTTGAAGGTGAACCTTCGCCCCAGTCTTCGCTCTGGAGCAGGTTTTCATCAAGGATCTCTCTGTAATTTTCTCTGTTCATCTTTCCCTCGATTCTGACTAGTCTCCCAGTTCCTGCCTCTGAAAAACATCCCCACAGCATGATGCTGCCACCACCATGCTTCATCGTAGGGATGGTGCCAGGTTTCTTCCAGACGTGATGCTTGGCGTACAGGCCAAAGAATTCAATCTTGTTTTCATCAGACCAGAGATTCTTGTTTATCATGGTCTGAGAGTCCTTTAGGTGCCCTTTGGCAAACTCCAAGTGTAATATGATGTGCTTTTACTGAGGACTGGCTTCCGTCTGGCCACTCTACCATAAAGGCCTGATTGGTTGTCCTTCTGGAAAGATCTTCACAGAGGAACTCTGAGGCTCTGTCAGAGTGACCATCTTGTTTCAAGGTCACCTCCCTGATCAAGGTCCTTCGCCCCGGGTTGCTCAGTTTGGCCGGGCGGCCAGCTCTAGAAATAGTTTTGGTGGTTCCAACCTTCTTCCATTTAAGAATAATGGAGGCCACTGTGTCCTTGGGGACCTTCAATGCAGCAGACATTTTTTTGTACCCTTCCCCACATCTGTGCCTCGACATAATCCTCTCTCGGGGCTCTACAGACAATTCCTTTGACCTCATGGCTTGGTTTTTGCTCTGGCATGCACTGTCAACTGAGGGACCTTTATATAGAAAGGTGTGTGCCTTTCCAAATCATGTCCAATCAATTGAATTTTCCACAGGTGGACTCAATCAAGTTTTTGAAACATCTCAATGGAAACAGGTGCACCTGAGCTTCATTTCGAGTCTCATAGCAAAGGGTCTGAATACTTACAGTTGAAGTCGGAAGTTTACATACACCTTAGCCAAATACATATAAACTCAGTTTTTCACAATTCCTGACATTTAATCCCAATAACAATTATCTGTCTTAGGTCAGCTAGGATCACCACTTTATTATAATAATGTGAAATGTCAGAATACATACACTTATGTTGGAGTCATTAAAACTCCTTTTTCAACCACTCCACAAATGTCTTGTTAAAAAACTATAGTTTTGGCAAGTCGGTTAGGACATCTACTTTGTGCATGACACAAGTAATTTTTCCAACAATTGTTAACAGACAGATTATTTAATTTATAGTTCACTGTATCACAATTCCAGTAGGTCAGATGTTTACATACACTTAGTTGACTGTGCCTGTAAACAGCTAGGAAAATTCCAGAAAATTATGTCATGGCTTTAGAAGATTCTGATAGGCTGATTGACAACATTTAAGTCATTTGGAGGTGTACCTGTGGATGTATATCAAGGCTTACCTTCAAACTCAGTGCATTTGGGCTTGACATCATGGGAAAAACAAAAGAAATCTAACAAGACCTCAAAAAATAAATTGTAGACCTCCACAATTCTGGTTCATCATTGGGAGATATTTCCAAACGCCTGAAGGTACCATGTTCATCTGTACAAACAATAGTACGCAAGCATAAACACCATGGGACCACGCAGCCGTCAGGAAGGAGACGCGTTCTGTCTCCTAGAGATGAATGTACTTTGGTGCAAAAATGCAAATCAATCCCAGAACAACAGCAATTTACCTTGTGAAGATGCTGGATGAAACAGGTACAAAAGTATCTATATCCACAGTAAAATTAGTCCTATATCGACATAACCTGAAAGGCCACTCAGCAAGGAAGAAGCCACTGCTCCAAAAACCACCATAAAAAAGCCATACTACGGTTCGCAATGGGGACAAAGATCGTACTATTTGGAGAAATGTCCTCTGGTCTGATGAAACAAAAATAGAACTGTTTGGCCATAATGACCATCGTTATGCTTGGAGGAAAAAGGGGGAGGCTTGAAAATCGAAGAACATATCCCAACCGTGAAGCAAGGTGGTGGCAGCATCATGTTGTGGGGTTGCTTTGCTGCAAGAGGGACTGGTGCACTTCACAAATAGATGGCATCATGAGCAAGAAAAGTATGTGTACATATTGAAGCAACATCTCAAGACATCAGTTAAAGAGTTAAAGCTTGGTCGCAAATGGGTCTTCCAAATGGACAATGACCCCAGGCATACTTCCAAAGTTGTGGCAAAATGGCTTTAGGACACAAAGTCAAGGTATTGGAGTGTCCATCACAAAGCCCTGACCTCAATCCTATAGAAATATTTTGGGCAGAACTGAAACAGTGTGTGCGAGCAAGGAGGCCTAAAACCTGACTCAGTTACACCAGCTCTGTCAGGAGGAATGAGCCAAAATACATCCAACTCATTCTGGAACCATTTGACCCAAGTTAAACAATTTAAAGGCATTGCTACCAAATACTAATTGAATGTATGTAAACTTCTGACCCACTGGGAATGTGATGAAAGAAATAAAAGCTGAAATAAATAATTCTCTCTAATATTATTTTGACATTTCACATTCTTAAAATAAAGTGGTGATCCTAACTGACCTAAGACAGGGAATTTATACAAGGAATAAATGTCAGGAATTGTGAAAAACTGATTTATAAAATATTTGGCTAAGGTGCATGTAAACTTCCGACTTCAACTGTGTATTCCGGACTCTGACATTGCTTGTTCTAATATTTCTTAAGTTCTTTATTTTTTACTTTTTGGATTATGTCCGTATTGTTTTGTATTACTACACTCTTAGAAAAAAATACAATCTAGAACCTAAAAGGGTTCTTCGGCTGTCCCCATAGGAGAACCCTTTTAACGTTTTTGGTTCAAGGTAAAACCCTTTTGGGTTCCATGTAAAACCCTTTCCACAGAGGGTTCTACACTTGGAACTGTGTACACGTTGGGGTGCCAACCGGGTGTAATTGAGACTATACAGCCCAAAGTCTACTACAGGAATTCAGCACAGAGACAATTAGCAGGAGCATAATTTATCAGTGCAATGCCAAGGCCAGTGTCACAATCTGAGTAACGTACAACACCAATCAAATGTTTGGACACACCTACTCATTCAATGGTTTTTCTTTATTTTTACAATTTTCTACATTATAGAATAATAGTGAAGACATCAAAACTATGAAATAACACATATCGAATCATGTAGTAACCAAAAAAGTGTTAAACAAATCCAAATATATTTTGTGTATTTTAGATTCTTCAAAGTAACCACCATTTGTCTTGATGACAGCCTTGCACACTCTTGGCATTCTCTCAACCAGCTTCACCTGGAATGTATTTCCAACAGTCTTGTAGGAGTTCCCACATATGCTGTGCACTTGTTGACTGCTTTTCTTTCACTCTGCGGTCCAACTCATCCCAAACCATCTCAATTGGGTTGAGGTCAGGTAATTGTGGAGGCCAGGTCATCTGATGCAGCACTCCATCACTTTCGGTCTTAGTCAAATAGCCCTTACACAGCCTGGAGGTGTGTTGGGTCATTGTCTTGTTGAAAAACAAATGATAGTCCCACTAAGCGCAAACCAGATGAGATGGCGTATCACTGCAGAATGCTGTGGTAGCCATGCTGGTTAAGTGTGCCTTGAATTCTGAATAAATCACAGACAGTGTCACCAGCAAAGCACCCCCACACCATCACACCTCCTCCTCCATGCTTCACGGTGGGAAGCACATATGTGGAGATCATCTGTTCACCTACACCCCGTAAATCATAGTGAGCCTGAAGTTCTTACTTGTTTCCACAACACAGTGTCAGGCAAAGCCCATCCCAAATGAGTTTTATCCCCTGAAAGAATCCCAATAACTATTCAGAGAGAGGCTGCTATAAAATAACCTCATGAATAAATGAAGACCTTGATGCTAAGGTAGGGGAGGGGAGGAGTGGTAGAGATACTCTTAATGATCGGCTATGAAAAGCCAACTGACATTTTACTCCTGAGGTGCTGACTTGCTGCACCCTCGACAACTACTGTGATTATTATTATTTGACCATACTGGTCATTCATGAACATTTGAACATCTTGGCCATGTTCTGTTATAATCTCCACCCGGCACAGCCAAAGGAGGACTGGCCACCCCTCATAGCCTGGTTCCTCTCTAGGTTTCTTCCTAGGTTTTGGCCTTTCTAGGGAGTTTTTCCTAGCCATCGTGCTTCTACACCTGCATTGCTTGTTGTTTGGGGTTTTAGGCTGGGTTTCTGTACAGCACTTTGAGATATCAGCTGATGTACGAAGGGCTATATAAATACATTTGATTTGATTTGATATTCAGAAAAATAGTATTTCCCAGAGAGCAAAGATTTCCTCAGTTCAAGATAAATGCATATGGCACATGCGATGCACATTGTTAATTTGAGGGAATATCAAACTTTACTACTTGGGTCTCAACAGATCATCTATCAACGGTCCAATTTGCTGCTTTCAGGATGAGCAGGATATTGAGAGAATCTCACAAGTCATGGTGCATCTAAAATGATAATACATCATCTCAAAATGGGTGTACAGTGAACAAACACCCCCTTACTACAACCCTACAACCCTACTGTATGTAGTAACCTATGACCACAGTACACAATGCACAGAGGACCATAATGTTGTAGGTACCCTCATTTGCACCTGTTATAAGTTCCAGCTATGTTTATCTTCTCCCATCTAGTTTGAATATCTGGCTTTGAGCACAGTGTTTATCTAACATTCAGCTCAGAGTCTCACACCAAACTAAAAGTCAATACTGTTCCCTCCTCCACGTGCAAACTGCAACTCCAGTATGGCCCAGTTGAATCTCGCCGGAAGATGAATCGATGCTCTCTGAAGACATTGTTTTATTAAACATGAAATGGAAATTGAATAGTATCCTCTCAAAGTCATACCACCCCAGCGCAGCTCCCTGATATTTGCTGTTTCTTTTTCTTGCCTTTTTTGGATAAAGAATTATTGTCTCAGAACAAAGATCCTAAGCCCACTGGAGTCCGAGCAGCTAGATCTGTAAGGCTGTGTTTACACAGGCAGCCAAATTCTGATATTTTTTATACTAATTGGTCTTTTGACCAATCACTTCCGATTTTTTCACTACAGATATTTTTCAAAAGACCAATTAGTGTAAAAATGATCAGAATTGGGTTGCCTGTCTAAATGCAGCCTCGGTGATCGAATGGACCCTTAATTGACATTGGAATTAGTGCTCACAAGTGTTATGGCTTTACTCATCTCTACTCTTCTCTTAATCAGAAAAGTCACTTCAGTTAGCATTTTACTGAAACTCATTTCCATTATGGTTGTTGTTTATTCCGCATCACTGAGACCACGTGATGCCCAATTTCTATCAACACGTCTCCTAGACCAATGTTACACAACCCACAAGCAAGCATGCAAGTCCCTCCCTCGTTCCCCCTTTGGCGAATCGGATCATGACTCTATACTCCTGCTTCCTGTTTACAAACAGAAGCTCCACAGGAAGTACCCGTGACGCACTCCATAGAAAAATTGTCCTCCAAAGCTGCAGGACTGCTTTGCTAGCGCTGACTGGAATATGTGATAGCATCGACAAGCTAACCACTTCAGTCACCAGTTTCATCAGGAAATGCATTGCCAATGTTGTCCCCACAGTGAAGGTTTGCTGCTTCCCCAATCAAAAGCCATGGATTACCAATGAGGAATACACTAATCTAAAGGACAGAGCTTCCGCACACAGGGCTATCGCAGCCAACCCAGAGGACATGAACGCGCACAAGAAGTACCTCTACGACCTCCACAGAGGCATCGAGACAGGCAAAAGGACAAAAGAGGAACAAGGTGGAATCCTATTACACCGGCTCCGACACATGACGCATGTGGCAGGGGCTTCAGTCCATTACAGATTACAAAGGAAGACCTAGCTGTGATCTGCCCAACAATGCCTTTCTACCAGACGAACTCAATGCATTTTATGCAGGCTTCGACAAAAACAACACAGACCAATCAGATCAGCTTTGAAAAATATCTGTAGTGAAAAAATCGGAAGTGATTGGTCAAAAGACCAATTAGAGGACTGGTGATCTCGCTCTCCAAGGCCGACATGATTAAGGCTTTTAATCTGGTCAACACTTGCAAGGCTGATTGTGAACTACATGAAATGGTGCACACCCCCATCCACATCGACAGGGCCCAGTGGAGCGGGTCAAGAGCTTTTAAAGTTCCTCGGTGTCCACATCACATGGTCCTCTCACACCAGCAAAGTTGTGAAGAAGGTATGGCAGCACCTCTTCTCCCTCAGGAGGCTGAAACTATTTGGCCCCGCAGATACTCAGAAGGCCCTAAAAAGGGTATTGCGTTTGGCCCAGCACATCTCTCAGGTGAGCTCCCAGCCATCCAGGACGTACATGCCAGCCGGTATCTGAGAAAGGCCAGAAGAATTTCCAAAAACTTCAGCCACCCGAGACATGGACCATTCTCCATGCTCCGGTCTGACAGGTGGTACCAGTGCATCAAGGCTCAGACTAACTGACTCCTAAACAGCTTCTATCCCCTGGCCATGAGACTGTTAAATGGCTAACAACTACTGCTCTTCCTCTCCCACAGACGATCCACACTGACTCATGCCCATCCACAGGTCTCTTCCCACACACCTTTACTGTCACTTTTACTCACACGCATACACACACATACTCACACTCACGTACACCCTCACTCA
This sequence comes from Oncorhynchus clarkii lewisi, assembly GCF_045791955.1. Taxonomy (NCBI): domain Eukaryota; kingdom Metazoa; phylum Chordata; class Actinopteri; order Salmoniformes; family Salmonidae; genus Oncorhynchus; species Oncorhynchus clarkii. The sequence goes on from NC_092168.1 coordinate 12,097,518, forward strand.
CACACTCATTACTTATGCCACACACTTACACCCACACGCATACACCGCCTCTTACCTACGCTGATGCAAAAATTATTATTGATTAGATTTATTACTACTATTACACTGCTGTTCATTGATTATTGATTGCCATTAGTATCTATCTCTTTATCCTGCTACTGGTCATTATTTCTGCTGTTTACATGTATGTACTACCATTAGTATATTACCATCAGTATTTATATATTCCTGCAACCAGTCACGTTTCAGCCCTGTTTACATGTATATCCTACTAACAATCACTTTTTATGTATGAAGCTACCCCAACCACTCCAGAACCCCTGCACATTGAATAAGGGCTGAGCAACAACAACAAAAAGCTCCCCCCTCATAGTATAATATGGTTAGCAGTGAGAATAACATCAGTTAGGGAGCTCTGTGTACTATTTACTAGGCTACAGGATTCTCATACTTTATTAATTAGCAATTGGATGGGCCTGCTGGCTAATAAGCTACTTTAATGTAAACTTTCCACAGCGGTGTAGGGAGCAGGCTACAAATTACAGCCTCCCATATTCCCTTGAATGAACTATGTGTTTGAATCCAGCTGCTGACTTGCCAGGGCAAATAGTAAGGAGCTCTAAGGAAGCAGGTTATTCAAGTTAGTGTAAAAAACTGACCCCCAAAGTTAAGTGAAATTCCCAAACTAGCTGTAGCTGCTCAAAGTTCAAATTAAGGATGGATTCTCAGGGGCTAGGAAAACCTGAGGTACATTTAAATCAAATCAAATCAAATTTATTTATATAGCCCTTCGTACATCAGCTGATATCTCAAAGTGCTGTACAGAAACCCAGCCTAAAACCCCAAACAGCAAGCAATGCAGGTGTAGAAGCACGGTGGCTAGGAAAAACTCCCTAGAAAGGCCAAAACCTAGGAAGAAACCTAGAGAGGAACCAGGCTATGTGGGGTGGCCAGTCCTCTTCTGGCTGTGCCGGGTGGAGATTATAACAGAACATGGCCAAGATGTTCAAATGTTCATAAATGACCAGCATGGTCGAATAATAATAAGGCAGAACAGTTGAAACTGGAGCAGCAGCACAGTCAGGTGGACTGGGGACAGCAAGGAGTCATCATGTCAGGTAGTCCTGGGGCATGGTCCTAGGGCTCAGGTCCTCCGAGAGAGAGAAAGAGAGAAGGAGAGAATTAGAGAACGCACACTTAGATTCACACAGGACACCGAATAGGACAGGAGAAGTACTCCAGATATAACAAACTGACCCTAGCCCCCCGACACATAAACTACTTCAGCATAAATACTGGAGGCTGAGACAGGAGGGGTCAGGAGACACTGTGGCAAATTATGCTGATTAACCCATTCACGTACTTGTATTGGATTTAGTACAATATCAAAATGTGCCACTGAACAAATTCTGTTTGTTGTAAATGCATGACATTTTGTGTCATCTTAAGATTGACACTGGAAGTATGATAAATAATGACAATTGCTCTGATACATGTACATCTATCTGTACATAGTGTTATATTGCTCTATAGTTCTACTTGGGTACTACAGCTTAAAATCAGCTAACTTCCTGTTCAGAATTCGTTCCCACAGCAATCTGAAGAGTCAACATACAGATGAGCCCCATCTTTCTTCCTTACTAGGCCCTGGATAAAGATACGTCTGTAAGTAGGCACCTTTTGTTTTTGAGTCATTAGTACATGCTTTCATTAATTCAAGCAGTGCTTTCTGGAAGATTTACTTTTTGAAATGTTTATTTCTAGCCTTTTAAGTTGCGATGATTCTGAGCTAATGTGTGTAACTATTCACATAGGGATTGCGTTGCCTGTTAGCCCGCCATCTATCTTTTGGCTTTGCAATTTAGCTTCTGTGTTTTTAATTTAGTTAAATTCAAGTGTTTAGATATCCTTAAGTTACGTGATTATACCCTTGTAATTATGTAACAATCATTAAACGGGACATTTTCATACAATTTGTCATGGTTCGTTTATGGTTTCATGTCATAATAGGTATTCATTATTTCTATACATTTGTATTTTGTGAATGTGTGCAGATAATTTTCTAATAATATTTTCTTTATTCTGTATTTAACAGTTTTACAAATTGCTTTCAATTACGATCGGTTAGCTGTCTACCAAGTGTTGTAGATTGTCCAGACCAATATATACACTGAACAACAATATAAACGCAACATGTAAAGTGTTGGTCCCATGTTTCATGAGCTGAAATAAAAGATCCCGTAAATGTTCCATACGGACAAGAAGCGTATTTCTTTCAAATTTGTATGCACAAATTTGTTTTACGTCCCTGTTAGTGAGCATTTATCCTTTGACAAGATAATCCATCCAGCTGACAGGTGTGGCATATCAAAAAGATGATTAAACAGTATGATCATTACACAGGTGCACCTTGTGCAGGGGAAAATAAAATGCTATTAAAATGTGCAGTTTTGTCACACAACACAACGCCACTGTTGTCTGGGCAAGCTGTTTGCTAATGTCAACGATGTGAACAGAGTGCCACATGCTAGCGGTGGGGTTGTGGTATGGGCAGGCATAAGCTACGGACAACGAACACAATTGCATTTTATCGATGGCAATTTTAATGCACAAAGATACCGTTACGAGATCCTGAGGCCCATTGTCATGCCATTCATTCGCCGCCATTACCTCATGTATCAGCATGATCAGCATTTTTTCTCTTTCTCAAATCTTAAATCTGGACCAATACAGTGCCTTGCGAAAGTATTCGGCCCCCTTGAACTTTGCGACCTTTTGCCACATTTCAGGCTTCAAACATAAAGATATAAAACTGTATTTTTTGTGAAGAATCAACAACAAGTGGGACACAATCATGAAGTGGAACGACATTTATTGGATATTTCAAACTTTTTTAACAAATCAAAAACTGAAAAATTGGGCGTGCAAAATTATTCATCCCCCTTAAGTTAATACTTTGTAGCGCCACCTTTTGCTGCGATTACAGCTGTAAGTCGCTTGGGGTATGTCTCTATCAGTTTTGCACATCGAGAGACTGACATTTTTTCCCATTCTTCCTTGCAAAACAGCTCGAGCTCAGTGAGGTTGGATGGAGAGCATTTGTGAACAGCAGTTTTCAGTTCTTTCCACAGATTCTCGATTGGATTCAGGTCTGGACTTTGACTTGGCCATTCTAACACATGGATATGTTTATTTTTGAACCATTCCATTGTAGATTTTGCTTTATGTTTTGGATCATTGTCTTGTTGGAAGACAAATCTCCGTCCCAGTCTCAGGTCTTTTGCAGACTCCATCAGGTTTTCTTCCAGAATGGTCCTGTATTTGGCTCCATCCATCTTCCCATCAATTTTAACCATCTTCCCTGTCCCTGCTGAAGAAAAGCAGGCCCAAACCATGATGCTGCCACCAACATGTTTGACAGTGGGGATGGTGTGTTCAGGGTGATGAGCTGTGTTGCTTTTACGCCAAACATAACGTTTTGCATTGTTGCCAAAAAGTTACATTTTGGTTTCATCTGACCAGAGCACCTTCTTCCACATGTTTGGTGTGTCTCCCAGATGGCTTGTGGCAAACTTTAAACAACACTTTTTATGGATATCTTTAAGAAATGGCTTTCTTCTTGCCACTCTTCCATAAAGGCCAGATGTGTGCAATATACGACTGATTGTTGTCCTATGGACAGAGTCTCCCACCTCGGCTGTAGATCTCTGCAGTTCATCCAGAGTGATCATGGGCCTCTTGGCTGCATCTCTGATCAGTTTTCTCCTTGTATGAGCTGAAAGTTTAGAGGGACGGCCAGGTCTTGGTAGATTTGCAGTGGTCTGATACTCCTTCCATTTCAATATTATCGCTTGCACAGTGCTCCTTGGGATGTTTAAAGCTTGGGAAATATTTTTGTATCCAAATCCGGCTTTAAACTTCTTCACAACAGTATCTCGGACCTGCCTGGTGTGTTCCTTGTTCTTCATGATGCTCTCTGCGCTTTTGACGGACCTCTGAGACTATCACAGTGCAGGTGCATTTATACGGAGACTTGATTGCACACAGGTGGATTGTATTTATCATCATTAGTCATTTAGGTCAACATTGGATCATTCAGAGATCCTCACTGAACTTCTGGAGAGAGTTTGCTGCACTGAAGTTAAAGGGGCTGAATAATTTTGCACGCCCAATTTTTCAGTTTTTGATTTGTTAAAAAAGTTTGAAATATCCAATAAATGTCGTTCCACTTCATGATTGTGTCCCACTTGTTGTTGATTCTTCACAAAAAAATACAGTTTTATATCTTTATGTTTGAAGCCTGAAATGTGGCAAAAGGTCGCAAAGTTCAAGGGGGCCGAATACTTTCGCAAGGCACTGTATATATAAACAATATCTGAAGAAATACACACACACTCACACACACTCCTAGAGTAGATTATACAGTATAAGCAAATCCAATGCACGTCAATGCTACAGCATTCTCCTTCTTTCTCTCCCTCTCTCACAAGCAGGCATGTGTACACACACATACCACAGACATACATACATGCGGTTGAGCATTGATGTCTGTAGTATGTGTGTACACACCTGTGTACATGTGAGAGAGGGACAGAAAGAGGGAGAATGTGGTAGCAGGCCTCACTTGCCATTGACTTACATTGGATTGTCTATGCTGTATAATAATGTATACTCTAGGAGTGTGTGTGAGTGTGAAAGTGTGTGGATTTCTGTAAATATTGTTTTTACATATATTGGTCTAGACTTAAGATTTTAACATGTTTAAGATCTGAGAAAGAGAAAAAACGCTGAAAAAAATAATCAGTTGAATTTGCTTACAATGCACTTACTCTAGAAGGCCAGCATCCCGGAGTCACCTCTTCACTGTTGACGTTGAGACTGGTGTTTTGCTGGTACTATTACTACTATTACTACTTGTCTTCTTGCTCAGTTGTTCACCGGGGCCTCCCACTCCTCTTTCTATTCTGGTTAGAACCTTTACCAGTAATGTGGTAATGTGAAGAACATGACCTTCACCAAAGTCAAATTAGGATATAACGTTAGGCCAATGAGACAGTGTCCAAGTTCTAAAATTCTCTGGTAGAATGCCCTGCTTTTCTTTCGTCACACTCACAACCGTAAGCTATTTTCTGTAATTAGCTAACCATTAACTTGTAATTTGTTATCTTGTGAGTTTATTTTCCTGTAATAATAAATAAAAAATTAGCTTAAGTTAAGATGTTGTCAGCTATGATATGGTCATTATTTGAACTGGCTAGCCAGATAACTTAGCTTCAGCTAGCTAGCTAACAAGCTAGAAACAATCCAAAACATTGTTTAGGAAGTTGCCTGGTTTGTTAGATTGACATATACTAAATTCCTTTTCAAATGGTCAGGTTTATTGGTGTTAAAATACACCAGTTATGACTTTTTTGGACCACCAGCCTATCATTTTTGTTAAGCTAAGTCTTAAGAGGGTGTGTGTGATGATGCTGAATTGGTGTAGACAAAGAAGAGCTCTCCAGCAGGTGTACCTGTCACGCCCTGACCTTAGTATTCTTTGTTTTCTTTATTATTTTAGTTAGGTCAGGGTGTGACATGGGTGATATGTGTGTTTTTGTCTTATTCTAGGGTGTTTGTACTTTCTAGGGGTTTTTGTAGATTTATGGGGTTGTTTTCATCTAGGTGTTTATGTTGATCAATGGTTGCCTAGATTGGTTCTCAATTAGAGGCGGGTGTTTATCGTTGTCTCTGATTGGGAACCATATTTAGGCAGCCAACTTCTTTGGGTGTTTTGTGGGTTATTGTCTATGTTAAGTTGCACTTTAGCACATTGTTTATATAGTGGTCACATTCGTGGTTTTTGTTTAAGTGTTCTTTGTGTTCTTCATTATTAAAGAAGAATGTATTCTAACCACGCTGCGCTTTGGTCTACTCCATACGACGATCGTGACAGTACCAAAACATTCAAGGACCATTTCTCAAAAATGGGGTTACAAGTTTATCAACTTTCAAAGCAGAATGCCTTTCCCATTGTTCCTCAACTGTTCTGTACGATATATTATTTTCTAGCTCTGAGCCTCTACTTTTATCAAATGTAAAAATAAAAACATTTTCAAATGTTGCTACATAAGACTGAATCGAGCAGGTCGGTCACATATAGTACAACGTTAAAACACACAACGTTGAGAAACACTTTGGCCGATACAATTTTATTGATCAGATTTGTCCATCAATCAGCTCAGATAGCAAGTGTACAATTTTTTTTTAATACATTTCCATTATGGACATGAATGGGTTAAACGGGCATATACAAATGAAAAATCTTTGTCTCCTCAAGTTGCAGGGAGATGAGACAATGTTGGCCACTGACCAGGATCTAGGACAGAAAATATGGCAGAAATGTATCTGTCATAGAAACGGATATAGGCAGGCAGACAGACAAATACATCCAGCATGTCACACCATGGGGTGTTCTAGCTCCAGTTCCCTATACCACTCAGACCCTGGCTCTGACAGATGTGCATGCCCTTTCCTCTAATTATCACACGGGTGATGACCCAAACTCATTAAACGCCCACTGATAATAAAACCTTGATTGGTGGAGGTCGTCAACTCCTCCAGACGTCGGGAACACTGTCGCTCCCTCCGATAAGCCGAAAACCCTGGTTAATCAATGAGAAGCCAGCTGCCTCACACATGGAGGAATGTTGATCTCAGATTTGAGCAGAGATGTTATCCATCGAGGGAAAGAGTCTAGAGGGGATATACGCTATATATACAAAAGTATGTGGACACCCCTTCAAATTAGTGGATTCGGCTATTTCAGCTACACCCGTTGCTGACAGGTATATAAAATCAAGCACACAGCCATGAAATCTCCATAGACAAACAATGGCAGTAGAATGGCCTTACAGAAGAGCTCAGTGAGTTTCAACGTGGCACCGTCATCGGATGCCACATTTCCAACATGTCAGTTCGTCAAATTTCTGCCCTGCTAGAGCTGCCCCGGTCAACTGTAAGTGCTGTTAATGCGAAGTGGATACGTCTAGGAGCAACAACGGTTCAGTTGCGAAATGGTAGGCCACACAAGCTCACAGAACTGTACCGGCGAGTCCTGAAGCACGCAGCCTGTACTAATTGTCTGTCCTCGGTTGCAACACTCACTACTGAGTTCCAAACTGCCTCTGGAAGCAAGGTCAGCACAATAATTGTTCATCTGGAGCTGCATTAAATAGGTTCCCATGGCCGAGCAGCCGCACACAAGCTTAAGATCACCATGTGGAATGCCAAGCGTCGGCTGGAGTCGTATAAAGCTCGCAGCCATTGGACTCTGGAGCAGTGGAAACGCGTTCTCTGGAGTGATGAATCACGCTTCACTATCTCACAGTCGGATGGTCGAATCTGGGTTTGGTGGATACCATGAGAATGCTACCTGCCCCAATGTATAGTGCAAACTGTAATGTTTGGTAGAGGAGTCCGGACTAGACCCCTTAGTTCCAATGAAGGGAAATCTTAACGCTACCGCATACAATTACATTCTAGACGATCCTGTGCTTCCAACATTGTTGACAATGCCCCGTGCACAAAGCGAGGTCCATACAGAAATGGTTTATCGAGATCGGTGTGGAAGAACTTGACTGGCCTGCACAGAGTCCTGATCTCAATTCCATTTAACACCTTTGGGATGAATTGGAACACCGACTACATGCCCGGCATAATCGGCCAACATCAGTGGCCGACCTCACTAAACGCTCGTGGCTGAATGGAAGCAAGTCCCCTCAGCAATGTTCCAACATCTAGTGGAAAGCCTTCCCAGAAAAGTGGAGGCTGTTATAGCAGCAAAGGGGGGACCAACTCCATGTTAATGCCCATGATTTTGGAATGAGATGTTCGACGAGCAGATACTTTTGATGATGTTGTGTACCTGGTACTTTGATAACATTGGTTACTGTCTATGGATGGTACACTCACCATTGAAAGACGATTGGAAACCCAAAGTTATCAACACAATGGTGCAGCACTCTGCAGTATCTACTGTATCTTACACTTTCCCTTGTAAAATATGAGGTATCACCTCCTATCTCCCCTGTCTCTGATTCTGCCTACTTTCGGCACCTGCATCTATCTGCTATGTTTGCCATTGCTTTCCCCAGTGAATGTGTCAACAGTGTGGGCTGTAAGAGTACAAGAATATATGTTTTGACATACAGTAAGTCATTTTAGTGTGCCATCATGCTGGTTAGTGTGATCTGTGCAATGCTAAAGCTAGGAGAAGAGAGCTGTGTTTTATATAGCCCCAATCTCTAATATGTCTTCATGCCGCAGTGTGTGTTTACACTTTCCTACCTTATCAAGACCCCAATGTCCTAACAATTCACCCCAATGTCCTGACAAGGTGGGGAAAAAGTCAGGACTTTTTTCATGTCCTGAATTTGTTCAAATGCTATTTTAAGCTCAATGGTTAGGTTTAGGGTTTTGGGGTTAAGGTTAGGGTTAAGGTTATAGGTTAGGTTAAGGCCTAGGGCTAGCGTTAGGTTTAGTGTTGGGGGTTAGGGAAAATAGGATTTTTAGTGGTCAAACATTTTTACTCCCTAAAACGTCAAGAGAAATGTAATGAAAATAAAGCTGTGTTTGTGTGTGTGTGCGTGTGTGTGTATGTCTGTGTGCCTTTCTATTTCTGTGTGTGTGCCCACGTGCATTTCAATTGAGCGGCCTCTTTTTACAGGACCCTCTGGGACCTGGATATTGATGTGTTTCTTTCTATATGAAGGCAGGAGCAAGAGATGAGACTAACATAGGGAGAGGGGGAGGGAGAGGAAGGAGCGAGTGAAGCTCCCTCTCCTCTGTCTCCACCCTCTCCTCCCCTTTTCATCCCATCTCACACACCTCTCTGTGCACATGATCTAGACAGCAAATCGACCACAGAGCAAGGTCGATGGATGGTGCATCACATTGATGGTACAGCGCACTCGTTTTTACAAGCAGCCAAACGGTGTAGCTCAGACACGAGGAGGCTAGGACAGAAGTGATAAGGACCCTGACAGGGCAGATAACGAGGGAAAGAAAATGGAGAGCGAGAGAGAGAGAGAGACAGAGAGAGAGAGATGAAAAAGAGAGAACATAAAATCCACAGCCAATGACTGTATGGTATAACATACAGGGCTTAACCTCTCCACTTAGCATGACATGTATTCCACACACACACACACACACTGTTTTTTGTATGCCCAAAATATATACCTATACTTGTCATGACGAATCCTCTACATCCACCAAGGGGATTATGGTGTCCATGGGCAGTGTATATCGTTATGATAGTTAGTACAGTGTCAGGTTATATGTCTGTGTACTAGAGTATGCGTCTTTGTGTCAATGCACCTCTACACCTGTTTGTTTGTCACATCATCATATGGTCATGTGCTCATGCCTGTGTGTTTTATGCCAACATGCAAATATCTTGCACAATTTTAGTATCTACAGTATTGCTCTCATTTGTAGATGTTTTTGGGGGAGTTGGCTGTCCTGATGTGGGTGACAGTAATTCATTTTCACTCAGCTTGATGCTAGGTTGGCAGACAATTTACTTCACAGGTAATTGCCTTTGCAGCCAATCAAACTAAAGGACAAAGTCTGCCCATTCAAATCCTGGAGTGTTGATGATATCTTGGTTAATTAAGGTGAGTCAGGATGATTGATGTGACAACATTTCACTCTCATGTCAATGTCAGAGGAACCAAATTATATACAGTGTATCTCAACTCCTATGTTGAAGTGTGAACGACTGTGTTGATGAAAACCCTGCGTTCATCACACACACACACACACACACACACGCACACGCACACATTAACACACACACAGAGAGCAAGAGAGAGACATGGACCATGCACTTTCACTGAATGTTCACCTTGATCACTGAATTCATTTTTTTTAAACAAAAAAAACAAACATTTTAGGCCAGAGGGTGGTAAGGCCCAAAAGAGTGAGTGAGATACATGAGGAGAGTTGTTGGTTACGGGCTTGCAGTTCTGGAGTTTGCATGTCATCCGCCAATGTGTTTCTGTAATGACATGCAGATCGTGGCTGTCGAGGCGCACTTCACCCGCTCTGGTGTATGGCAGTGTGTTCCGAATTAATACCAACCAAGGAACATGAAAGGACCTTGGAAGAAATGGAGTAGGGAACAGAACGCTTAGTTAGCAGCAGATGACACGCAGGAATAGCTGTAGCACATTGCCTGCTAGGGCAAACAGAAGTGGTGTGTGGAGCAGAAGGCAGCCATCACATTATATGACTCTATATGGAGCTCCCAGACATAGAATGGCGGTCATTCAACTCACTATCTCGCACAAAAAAAGAGAAACATTCATCCTCAAAAGTGTAAAAAACTATTCTTTGCTAAAGGAGGGAAATATACATTTTACAGCATCATACGGATCATTGAAAAAAGATCCCAGGGAGTTGAGTGACTGACGACTTATACACAATGTCAAGTTCCCTCTTCGACGATTAGCATCTTTTGTACATTTCTTTTGGACGAGGCGTTTCAAAGTTGTTATTCACAGACAGAACTTTTTGGCAGTCAACGCAAATCAACAGGTTTTCACTTGTATTGCAGTGGGTCGAAATTCTGTGACAAATGCTGTTGCGGACATGAACTGCTTCAACGATGGGCCATCGAGATCAGGAATAAACATGAGTGTGAGTATTTGGAACTTAGAATATTTCCAATATTTTCCAGTGGCTGGTATTTTTTTCCCATGTTTGAGTAGGTGGCTGCTGAGACAAGTTGTGTAATCTCCGAACTGTCACACTTTTGAAAAAATCTTCAGTCTCACTTGAAGATGGACTGCCTTTTGCCCCTAGTGCTGAAGTGAAGACAAGTGTCTGTTGAGTAGCCTTGGAGGGTTGCATTGAGGGAGACTACAATTTTGTCAATGTGATCCAGAGGAATTGTGTTGTAGTCCTACTGTATGTGATTGCTGTTGGGAAAGTGGACACTCTTAGTACTGCCCAGGGCATGTCCTGTCATCGTAGGGGCGGTCAAGTTGTTTTGGGAATATCAGTCTGAAATACCGTGGGGGAAACAAACAGTCATGGCTCTGCAAATTGACAATGGAAATTTTCTAGGTCCAAGTTCAATTTGTCTCTTTGCAAGTGAACAAGACCTATCTTCCACAGTATGAAAGTCACCTTATGAGGATTGAAAGGTGTGCTGCATGAAGAATCTGCCTTAAATCGAGAACAACTGGTGACATTTTGCGTATGTATTAGTTTGATCATAAGTTGCATCTTGTAAAACAACGCTCTTCTTTCTCAAGCTGTGTTAAATTCAAGTAAATTAAGATATTGAATTTTAAATGAGCCACTACTGTTATGAGAAGTCCATGATTTCTAAACTGAATTTCAATTCAATCTCCCGACAGGAATGGGCATGAAATGGACACCATAACTGCAGTTTGTCTGGCCCTTACCACCACCGTCATTCAGACGCCTCTAGCCATGTTAGAAATATTTTCTTTCATCTTTCCAGGGAAGAGCACGTGATTGTGCAGTAGAACAGGACAAACAGCTGTCATAACTACCAACGCTTTGAAGGAGCACGTCATGTTTCCCTGATATACTTGTTCTGACCTTGTTTCGCTAACCACAGCTGATTGATTACTCAGTGGAATCTGCCAGTTTGCCTGGTGTGCCTGGCTATGCTAGCTATGCTTTTCAGTGCACAGGAGTCTTGCTAGCTGAGCCACAATATAAGCATTATTGCATATGGACAGTGGCTTTATAAGGCAATGGGAGAAATATATTTAGCATGAAGTAGTGTTTCAATTTGAGGACTTCATCTGAACAGTGTTAAGCGTTAGTGCACTCTGCATACAAAGTGGGGACACAATACACTCAGCGGCATGTCATTACTGGGGCCAAGCGCAATCTCAATCCTGGGCTACGGGCTTGGAAGTTGGCCCAGAGTTGTAACTGTGATCTATGGCCCTATGTTCGCCACTGCACATTAACATTTAGTCTTTCGTGTGAGAGGCCTGGACTCCCGGTAGAGAAGAGACACATAAATGGCAGTATTGTTATGGAATATGAATGCTGCAGAGACCCTGACTGTGTGCAAAGCACTCCATATTTTTTCTAACACTGATCCAGGGCCAGTTTTCTGGGTGAGAAATTCCCTCCAATAATCGCTAGGGCAACCACTCTTCACCTCCACGTCATCTTCACCTCACCTTCCTGCCAACACGGGTGGCCCATGCCATAGATAAGGCACACCTTACCACTTATTTGGACAGCAGTGGGGCTACGGAAACGCATTTTCATTTCCAAAATAAATTAAGATTGGGAGACACTTTGCTTTCACCTGGGCATTTCTCATGGTTCGATAAACTTCCCCAGAAACAGATAATGGGAGATTATCTCTGTGTGGGGCCAGCCCTGGCCGTCATCTTTCTCTCATTAAACATTCAGGAAATGAGGCACATGGCTCTGCGCTTCAGTAACTGAACGCCACGGACATGTTCAATAAACCGACATATGACCACCATCTGATTGGAATGCGTTGGGATTTGCACCACATGTTCCTTTGCTCGCACCCTTGTAGGATATTAAAGCTCAATTTTACCCGGCTTATTTATTTGGTTCACCCGCTGGCAATCTTAACAAGGTGAATATAGCCCTGTATTTTTTTCTAAAAGCATGTTGTACTTGATACTGACTATATAAAAAGGTATGTGTGGAGTCCATTTGCACAGGATGTTCTATGAGAGCTTGTGTGTGCAGATGTTTTATATCGCTCTTAAAAAGTTGTAACACACATGCACCTGATCAGCCTCCCTTTTTTCTGTGCTCTTTAACCTTGAGACCATACCCAGTCGTAAACATTGTTTTTGTACCCTTCCCCCCACATAGCAATAACTGATTTGGTCTCTTTCTGCTTTGCTGTCAGATGCATCTCCTACACCTGTCTGGCTTGTCTCTTTTTCAGCAGTCTGGGCATTCAGTCATATATTCCTCCTGACACTTATCCATGCTCTTTGCCCATACCCTTGAAGACACTCATACCCCTCATTGTATGTTCTCATGCTGGATCATTCATCATTCATGTACTCATCCCTATAGGCTTTATCATGAACTAGTCCTCCTGTTTTATTAATACAAAAAAATGATGTTTTAAGTTAAATATTAGCTTTTGTCTGAAGCCAGTATAGACAGGAAATTCAAAAGCGAATTTGATCTATGCACTAACAAGGCTTTTCAGCACAAGCAGCCTGACTACTGCAAGAGTACTGTCGCTTTTTGATCTACTTTACTTCAACAACAGATGTACTCACATTGGATGGGTTGATTAGGAGTCAAGCCTTATCTGAAACAGTTTGATTCATACTCTTAGAGTAGGTTAACCCCATTAATATACTTGGTAATGTAACAATGTTTTTTTCATGTAAGACATCATCCCATTACACTCATTTAAACATTATGGTTTAAATGAGTGAACACAGATTAAGCATAGTCCTGGTCTAAAAAGCAAGATCAATAAAAAATCTACTCCAGGACTAGGTGTAATCCGTGTCCGCAAAACTGTTCCTTAACCCTACATTTGACCGAGCCTAATACTTAAGCCTACTCAGATGGGAAATGGACAAGGAAGTTGACAGCTTTTGTCTGTGATGTGTACGCCAAGGAACTTAAAACTTTCCACCTTCTCCGCTGCTGTCCCGTCGATGTGGATAGGGGAGTGCTCCCTCTGCTGTTTCTTGAAGTCCACGATCATCTCCTTTGTTTTGTTGACGTTGAGTGAGAGGTTGTTTTCCTGACACCACACTCAAAGTGCCCTCACCTCCTCACTGTAGGCTGTCTCGCCGTTGTTGGTAATCAAGCCCACTACTGTTAAGTCGTCTGCAAACTTGATGATTGAGTTGGAGGCGTGCATGGCCACTCAGTCATGGGTGAACAGGGAGTACAGGAGGGGACTGAGCATGCACCTTTGTGGGGCCCCGGTGTTGGGGATAGGCAAAGAGGAGATGTTGTTTCCTACCTTCACCACCTGGGGTGGCACGTCAGAAAGTCCAGGACCCAATTGCACAGGGCGGCGTTTAGACCCAGGGCCTCAAGCTTAATGATGAACTTGGAGGGTACTATGGTGTTGAATGCTGAGCTGTAGTCGATGAACAGCATTCTTACATAGGTATTCCTCTTGTCCAGATGGGATAGGGCAGTGTGTCCAGGTGGGATGTGCAGTGTGATGGCGATTACATTGTCTGTGGACCTATTGGGGCGGTATGCAAATTAAAGTGGGTCTAGGGTGGCAGGTAAGGTGGAGGTGATATGATCCTTGACTTGTCTCTCAAAACATGATGACAGAAGTGCGTGCGATAGTAATTTAGTTCAGTTATCTTTGCCTTCTTGGGTACAGGAACAATGCTGGCCATCTTGAAACATGGCGACAGAAGACTGGGATAATGAGAGATTGAATATGTCCGTAAACACACCAGTCAGCTAGTCTGCGCATGCTCTGAGGACGCTGCTAGGGATGCCGTCTGGGCCAGCAGAGGGTTAACACATTTAAAGTTCTTACTCATGTCGGCCATGGAGAAGGAGAGAGGGGGCCAGCAGTCCTTGGTAGCGGACTGCGTCAGTGGCACTGTATTATCCTCAAAGCAGACAAAGAAAGTGTTTAGTTTGTCTGAAAGAAAGACGTCGGTGTCCGTGACGTGGCTGGTTTTCTTTTTGTAGTCTGTAATTGCCAAGAAACCCTGCCACATATATCTTGTGTCTGAGCCGATGAATTGCGACTCCACTTTGTCCCTATACCGACATTTCACTTGTTCGATTGCCTTGCGGAGGGAATAACTACTCTGTTTATATTTAGCCATATTCCCAGTCATCTTTCCATGGTTAAATGCAGTGGTTCGCGCTTTCAGTTTTGTGCGAATGCCGCCATCTATCCACGGTTTCTGGTTTCTCACTCACCGAATCAGCGTATAAATCAATGTTATTCTCTAAGGCTGCCCGGAGCATTTCCCAGTCTGCATGATCAAAACAATCTTGAGTTTCTACCTATAGGACAGTAGGAGCAAAATGGAGACGTGGTTGGATTTGCCGAAGGGAGGGCGGGGGAGGGCCTTGTATGCATCGTGGAAGTTAGAGTTACAGTAATCCAGTGTATTGCTCACACAAGTGCTACAATCAATACGCTGATAGAATTTAGGTAGCCTTGTTCTCAAATTTGCTTTGTTAAAATCCCCAGCTACAATAAAAGCTGCCTCAGAATATATGGTTTCCAGTTTGCACAGTGAAGTTCCTTGAGAGCTGTCGTGGTATCGGCTTAAGGAGGGATATACACGGCTGTGATAATGACCGACGAGAATTATCTTGGGAGATAATATGGTCGGCATTTGATTGTAAGAAATTCTAGGTCAGGCGAACAAAAATACTTGACTTCCTGCATGTTGTTACGATTAAACCAGTCGTTAATCATGAAGCATACACCCTCGCCTTTCTTCCCAGAGAGATGTTTATTTCTGTCAGCGTAACGCATAAAGTATCCTGGTGGCTGTACCGACTCCGACAACACTTCCCGAGAGAGCCATGTTTCTGTGAAACAGAGAATGTTACAATCCCGGATGTCTCTCTGGAAAGCAACCCATGCACTAATTTCATCTACCTCGCTATCTAGAGTCTGGACATTGGCTTGTAATATACTCGGAAGCGGTGGGTGGTGTGCACTCCTTCGAAGTCTGACCAGGAGGCCTGGTCGCGATCCTTTGTTCTCACCACCACCCAGGACATGGATCTGATTCCAGAGGCCGCCCCGAAACAACCCTTGCCGCAGAAGAGGTAGACGGAGCGGCCTCTGGAATCAGATCCATGTCCTGGGTGGTGGTGAGAACAAAGGATCGCTTCGGGAAAGCTGTATTCCTGGTTGTAATGTTGGTATGTTGACGTTGCTCTGATATCCAATAGTTCTTCCCGGCTGTATGTAATAACACTTAAGATTTTCTGGGCTAACAATGTAAGAAATAATACATAAAAAAACTAAATACTGCATAGTTTTCTAAGGACTAGAAGTGAGGCAACCATCTTTGTCAGCGCCATCTCTGTCACCACCCACACAGACAGTGTGGTGAAGAAAGTGCAACAATGCCTCTTCAACCTCAGGAGACTGAAGAAAGTTGTCTTGTCACCTAAAACCCTCACAAACTTTTACAAATGCACAATTGAGAGCATACTGTTGGGCTGTATCACTGCCTGGTGCGGCAACTGCATCACCCACAACCGCAAGGCTCTCCAGAGAGTGGTGCGGTCTGCACAATGCATCACCGGGGGTAAACTGCCTGCTCTCCAGGACACCAACAGCACCCAATGTCACAGGAAGACCAAAAAGATCATCAAGGACAACAACCACCCGAGCCACTGACTGTTCACCCCGCTACCATCCAGAAAGAGAGGTCAGTACAGGTGCATCAACGCTGGGACAGAGAGACTGAAAAACAGACTGTTAAGGGTTTGAATACTTATGTAAATGTGATATTTAAGTGTTCTACTGTCAATGCATTTGCAAAAATCTCTAAAAACCTGTTTTTGTTTGAATGCATTTTAGAATAAGGCTGTAATAACGTAACAAAATATAGAAAAAGTCAAGGGGTCTGAATACTTTCCGAATGCACTGTACATAATACAGTGCAAATTACATTACAAGATATATAAAATGGCTGTGTCTCTTCATTGTCCCCTTTGTGCAGTAAGGGGACAATGGTTTTATTGCTAGTTTGAGTTACCTGGGGTGGTAGAAAGTTACATATAGTCATGTCTCTTTTTAATACTGTGCATTTCCCAACCTCTATTCTGGACCTGGTGACAGTGAAGAGACCTTTGATTGCATTCTTTTGTTGAACCAATGAGTAGTCGAACTGTGTACAGTAAGGTACCTTCAACACATCAATACCTCACTCAAAGACCAATAGTGTTGCAGTCAATCTCTCCTAAACTTTGAGCCAGGAGAGATTGACATGCATGTATGCATACTGACACTTGCCCTCCGTGTCCATCTCAGTGCAATACGTGCTGCTTTGTTCTTGACCAAATGCAAAATTACCTATGTCCCTCTTTGCCGCACATAACCACACATTGCTCTGCCTTCTTGACACTTCAGTTGGCCAATCATGGACAGACCTCTTACCATTTTAGCAACCATTTTAGTCTATGTTTTGACCATGACAGCTTGCTGTGTCCCCTAGCCACTGTGTCCCCCAGGTTTCCCTGAACCCAACGAGGGCCAGGAAAATGTGTGGTTAACAATACAAATATGTCAAACGAATTCCTACTATGAAACAAATTCTGCCTGAAAAATCTGAGGATAAAATGCTTGGTGTAGCTTCATTGTCAAAGACAAGTCGTAAGGGAGTGAGTGATTTCTTTCAGCGACCAACAACAATATTCAGTGCCTTCAGAAAGTATTCATACCCATTGACCACATTTTGTGTTAAAGCCTGAATTCAAAATGGATTAAATCGATTTTTCCACCCATCTACACACAATACCCCATAATGACAAAGTGAAAACATGTTTTGCATTTAAAATGAAGTACATAAACCTCTTTTACATAAGTATTCACAACCCTGAGCCAATACTTTGTAGAAGCACCTTCAGCAGTGATTACAGCTGTGGGTCATTTTGGGTAACTCTATGAGCTTTGCACAACTGGATTGTACAATATTTGCCTATTGTTTTAAAGATTCTTCAAGCTCTGTCAAGTTGATTGTTGATCATTGCTAGACAGACATTTAAGTCTTGCCATAGATTTCCTTGCCGATTTAAGTCAAAACTATAACTAGGCTACTCAGGAACATTCAATGTCATCTTGGGAAGCAACTCAAGTGTAGATTTGGCCTTGTGTTTTAGGTTATTGTCCTGCTGAAAAGAGGAACCAGGTTTTCCTCTAGGATTTTGCCTGTGCTTATAGCTGTATTCCGTTTCTTTTTGTCCCCCCCCCCAGAAAACTGCATGAAGAATGGTCCTCATTGATGTGTTGTGTTTGTCCCAAAAATAAAGCTTTGTATTCAGGACCAAAAGTATATTTCTTTGTCACATTTTTTGCAGTATTACATAAGTGCCTTGTTGCAAACCGGATGCATGTTTTTGAATATTTTTATTTTGTACATGCTTCCTTCTTTTCACGCTGGGTGTATTGATACCCCATCCAAAGCATAATTAATAACTTCACCATGCTCAAAGGGATATTCGGCATCTGCTTTTTTTGTTTTTACACATCTACCAATCGGTGCCCATCGTTGCAAGGCATTGAAATATCTCCCTGGTCTTTGTGGTTGAATCTGTGCTTGAAATGCACTACTCAATTGAGGGACCTTGCAGATAATTGTAATGAAAGGTGTAGATTCACACGCAGAGCGCAGCAGGTGTTTATTTTGCGTTTTCAGAAGTTAGGAATTGTGGTCACAGGCAATGGTCATACACAGGTAGGCAAACAGGCAGGCGAATCAAAACTAGACCTGAAGGCTATAACTGGTTCTCACAAACGAGCTAGGAAAAGGCTTAGTAGAGTCAAAACGAACAATACCTCACAAATGAACTGAAGTAAATAAGGAGCTGATGAGACCAGGTGAGTAACTAACACAAGTGAAATCAATGAACAAAAATGAAAAACAGGGCTACGTTCAAGAACACAAAGAAACAGAACACAAGGTTGACTAAGAAAATAAATACAAAACCTTACAATAATTGTATATGTGGGGTACAGAGATGGGGTAGTTACTAAAAAATGATGTTAAAAACTTTGAAGTTTGTAGAAATGTGAATTGAATGTTGAAGAATATAGATCTGGTAGAAGAAAATACAAAGGAAAAACCAACCAGTCTTTTTCTTCCACCATCTTTGAAATGCAAGACAAAGGTCATAGTTGTAGCCATCATCCTGTTTGTAATTCGATAGTGTCCACAAGAAGGCATGTGTATTTGTATGTGCAAAGTTTCAGATGGATAACTTGAAAAATGAGTGAACAACAAGACTTTTAGTGTGAAGTCCCCAGGTACATTTGGGCAAATCGTGAAGGAGACAATCCCATTCATATTCCATTTTCCTGCAAGAATATTGTCAAATCTGTATACTTGGACTTTGATTTAGCTTTCCAAGTATTAGTAGCGATGTTATTAGTTCAACATTTGCAAAACAACCCGTTTTCATAACTCTGAATATTCTTATACGTTGTTTCCAAAATAAAAAGGCATGCTGTCGTAGGTTAGGTTAGTAGCGACATTTTACAACAAAAACATGGTTTCCGGATACTCCCGTCAAGCCCAGCTCATTGGCTAGCTAGCTTTGTGCTTATTTGACAAAGATACAGTCTTCCAAGAGATGGCTGCCTGTGTCATCGCTCTCTGACCAAATATGGTGTCCTATAGCATATACTACACCCCTAATGAAATAGTGAAGTTTTGTTACCTTCTAGGATCTCGGAGGAATAGATTAGAATGGGATTTGCCTCATTGAAACAGCGTTTAGGGTGAGATTTTCATAGATATCATTCTTTTCAAATGGTATCTTTTTATGGACCTTTTTAGGATATGAAAAGGGATTTTATCTAACAAAACGTCACTTCATGTTATCTCTGGGAACCTTTGGATGATAAATCAGAGCAAGATTTCAGAATGTAAGTACACATTTCACCTTCAGAGGTGAATTTATCAAACCTATCGCGTTGAAAAAAGTGTTTTGTTGTTAGGAGCTCTCAAACAATAGCATTAAACATTTTTTGCAGTAATAGCTACTGTAAATTGGACAGTGCAATTATATTAACAATAATTTAAGCATCAGCCAATATAAGACCCTTATATGTACCGACATTTGTTGTTTCTCTAAAATCTGCGATCGTGTCACAAAACGCTGCATGATTTACAACTGTCCCGTTAACGGTACGCCTATCCCTAAGGCTTGCCATAACAAAGGGGCTGAATACTTATTGACTCAAGACATTTCAGCTTTTCATTTTGAATAGATCAGTGACACAAAAGCTCAATTTAATACCATTTTTATTCAGGCTGCAACACAACAAAATGTGGAAAAAGTAAAGGGGTGTGACTACTTTTATGTTCTGTTTATTGGGTTCAAGTGGCCCTTTGATCTTTCTAGAAAATGCTAAAGGACATGTAGCTGGTGGCTGATCTTAAACATGCCGACATGTCAGTTCTAACCAGAACAAAGTGCCAGTGCCGGATGGTGGTTGGTCTCAACCAAGTTCGCATTGCAGTTTCTTATGAAGGCTCAGTGATAATTCAGATGGAACTGTGAGCAGGCATAAGTGTGCCTGTGACAGCCAATACAGTATGGCTTGGAACACTGCTCGTCCAATCAGCATCCAGGATCCAAACAACCATTTTATAATTATAAATAAATTGTACACTGCAAATTGACCGCGAGGACCCCAAACAGATAGTATTTCACAAAACCAAATTTTCTAACCCTTGTACACAGTCTCGTTAGTTCAGACAGAAAGACCAGGAGAGGTAGGTGAAGCCGAATGTAAGATTACAGCCATTTTGATAATGGCCGGCATTCATATGCCCTCCAAAGAAAGGTCGGTGGACCAAGATTCAAAGGTCAAAGGTGTTTTGCTTGGTTGTGCCTAGGACATTGTACATTGAACTCATCATTCATTATATCTGGTTGGCAAGCACGCGAATGTATGGTTGATGAAACAGTGAAGCATGTGCTGATATATTGTTGTAAGTAAGGCTTTAGAAGCTTCTGGTAGGCTAATTGACAACATTTGAGTCAATTGGAGGTGTACCTGTGGATGTATTTCAAGGTCTACCTTCCAACTCTTTGCTTGACATCATGAGAAAATCTAAAGAAATCAGCCAAGACCTCAGCAAAAAAATTATAGACCTCCACAAGTCTGGTTCATCATTGGGAGCAATTTACAAACACCTGAAGGTACCACGTTCATCTGTACAAACAATAGCACGCAAGTATAAACACGATGGGACCGCTCAGGAAGGATACGCGTTCTGTCTCCTAGAGATTAACGTACTTTGATGAGAATAGTGCAAATCAATCCCAGAACAACAGCAAAGGATCTTGTGAAGATGCTGGAGGAAACAGGTACAAAACTATCTATATCCACATTAAAACAAGTCCTATATCGACATCACCTGAAAGGCCACTCAGCAAGGAAGAAGCCACTGCTTCAAAACCGCCATAAAAAAGCCAGACTACGGTTTGCAACTGCACATGGGGACAACGATTGTACTTTTTGGAGAAATGTCCTCTGGTCTGATGAAACAAAAATAGAACTGTTTGGCCATATTGATCATCATTATGTTTGGAGGAAAAAGGGAGGCTTGCAAGCCGAAGAACCCCATCCCAACCGTGAAGCATCATGTTGTGGGGGTGCTTTGCTGCGGGAGGGACTGGTGCATTTCACAAAATAGATGGCATCATGAGGCAGGGAAATTATGTGGATATTTTGAAGCAACATCTCAAGACATCAGTCAGGAAATTAAAGCTTGGTCGCAAATGGGTCTTCCAAATGGACAATGACCCCAGGCATACTTCCAAAGTTGTGGCAAAATGGCTTAAGGACAACAAACTCAAGGTATTGGAGTGGCCATCACAAAGCCCTGACCTCAATCCTATAGAACATTTGTAGGCAGAACTGAAAAAGTGTGTGCGAGCAAGGAGGACTACAAACCTGACTCAGTTACACCAGCTCTGTCAGGAGGAATGGGCCAAAATTCACCCAACTTATTGTGGGAAGCTTATGGAAGGCTACCCAAAATGTTTGACCCAGTTAAACAATTTAAAGGCAATGCTACCAAATACTAATTGAGTGTATGTAAACTTCTGACTCACTGGGAATGTGATGAAAGAAATAAAAGCTGAAATAAATCCTTCTAATAAAGTGGTGATCCTACCTGACCTAAAACAGGGCATTGTTACTAGGATTAAAAATGTCAGGAATTGTGAAACTGAGTTTAAAGTTATTTGGCTGAGATGGTTGTAAACTTCCGACTTCAACTTCCGACTTCAACTAGCTAGCTAGTTTAGATAACCTTTGCACATTGATAGCTAGCTAACTAACTATTTTATAAGATATATAGCTACTCTCCCCATAAGTTACACAGCTAGCTAGTTTGGTAGAGCCTTCAGTCATTGGAACCAAAAGTCATTGGATTCCCTTTTTATCTCCATTAACATTGTAGCTAGCTAGTTAACGTTAGTTAATTTAGCGAATAGTGCCATTGTATTGTCAATATTAGGGGACACTGTTAACAAGCTAGCAAATGATCTAACTATCTAACTAGTTAACGTTAGGTCACAGAGAACTAACTATCCAAGTTATCTCGCTAATGTTATCTGGCTAGCTACAGACCTTTGGCAACGCAACACAGTTAACAACTAGCTACAGGATTGCTAGTTAGCATTGCATTCCTCCTTCTATTAGCCTCTTCGATCTGGGAGACCTGTACACGTTGCATACACCAATGTGTAACTTACAGGTCTCCTGGAGCTATCCTGTTAGCTGACTTAGCAAGAATATTTTTTCCTGTCAGCAAAAACATCTAGGTCTAGGTCCTAAAAGTTATGACGTTAGCTACCTAGCCAGTTATTTAACTAGCTAGCTATCTATGACTATGAAAGAAACACTAATATTTGGCTATACATTGCTTTGATCAAGCTAGCTGGTAAACATTATCAACCAGAGTGACAGTCAAGTTTTAGCTATGATTCCTAGCTAGCTGTCTAACGCTAGCAGTAAACAGCCGAGTTGACTTCCTATTCTAAAAGGCCTTGATGAGTAGACATTTTAAAAATACAGTACAACCCTAATCAAAGTAAGTACAGATATACTGTATATATATTTTGTTTTACATTTACCCGTCTCACAATATTATAATAACATGATGTTCTACTGAAAACCTGCCTCTATCTATGTTCAAGGGTATGTGTAATAATGTGTACATCTCCCTCCAGGTGCAAGTCTATCTTTGACCAATCACAGGAGGAGGAGAGGAATAGAGTCAACAATGATCCGCAATGGATGTCACCAACAACGAGAGGTAGGCTAAACCTGAAATCAGGCTGTTACTAGGAGGGTGTGTGTGGATGTGATAGTTTTTCATGCCCTGATCTCTCATTCCCCCTCTCTCTTCCTCCCCTTTCTATCTTTTCCTCTCCCACTTTTCTCTCTTCTCTCTCCAAGTGTGAAGGCTGTATAATGAGTAATGAGCTCCACAACGCTCTCATGGCTATTAATGAGCAAGACAAACTGCGCTGGTGGAAGAACACCCACAGACCAGGCATGCTTACTGACTGGCCTCAATTCCAGGTGTAACACACATACACACACACCACGGGTAAATGGAAGTTAATGGGGCCTAATGGAGTGTACTGTAATGGGATGATGTAGACTTCAGCCCCTTTGTTAGTCATGTACATGTAGCAGACTCTATAACATTAGTTTCACGTTTATTAGTAATATGTATAGGATACACATGGTTCCTTCTCGACAATGCAACAACAACAAGAAATATTAAAAGCAAAAAATATGAACATAAAGTAAATAGCTCAGTAGAATATTACAAACATTTCAGCATAAGTATAATACAGGAAGGCACAAGTTATTGTCCAATATTTACACGTGTTTTAGGAAAGGTGGGATTAAATTGTGCAGTATTTAGGAATCATAATAAGAGTCTGGTAGCAGCAGTTGTGATGTATGTGTAGCAGGAATGTACTGTGTGTGTGTGTGTGTGCGGTTGTGCAGTTGTGTGTATGTCTGTGTGGGTGTGTGCGTGAGTGAGTGAGTGCATGTGTGCTAAGGTGCATCAGAGCAGGTGGTCAGTCCTGTTCAAGTGTTCATCAGTCGGATGGCATGTAGATAGAAGTGCTTTGTCCAACAATGTGACCATTAATAGAGACTGCTGGAGGGTTTTATACTGGACTTGGCTGCCTCGTTCAATGGAGTCTAATGAAACCTCTCAGGAAAATAAAAAATGAAGAAAGAGGTAGAGGCACAGCAAAGCACAATAGAGGTGAGCATGTCTCTCATCTCTTCATTCAAAGACTCAATCATGGACACGCTTACTGACAGTTCTGGCTGCTTCGCATGATGTATTGTTGTCTTTTCCTTCTTGTCCTTTGTGCTGTTGTCTCTGCCCAGTAATGTTTGTACCATGTTTTGTGCTGTTACCATATTGTGCTTCTGCTATGTTGTGTTGCTACCATGTTGTTGTCATGCTGTGTTGCTACCATGTTGTATTTTTTTATGTAGTGTTGTGTTGTCTCTCTTGTCGTGAGGTGTGTTTTGTCCAATTTGTTTTTTTAATCCCAGCCCCCTTCCCTGCAGGAGGCCTTTTGCCTTTTGGTAGACTGTCATTGTAAATAAGAATTTGTTCTTAAAACTGACTTGCCTAGTTAAATAATAGTTTAAAAATATATATATGCATCTGTCTTTATGACATCATGCTACAGTACAACAAATTGATGCTAAGTAGTTGGAGTCATTCAGTACGCACCATCTCATTATGATGAACCATCAAATCCTAATTAGTGATTGCTTTGTTAATTGTTTGTAGATAGTGTTAGTGTATGGTTGATTTACTGTGATGTCTCTCCATCTGTCTCGTGTGTGTGTGTGTGTGTGTGTGTGTGTGTGTGTGTGTGTGTGTGTGTGTGTGTGTGTGTGTGTGTGTGTGTGTGTGTGTGTGTGTGTGTGTGTGTGTGTGTGTGTGTGTGTGTGTGTGTGTGCGTGTGTGTGCATGTGCAGACACAACAATTCGTTTTTTGGTGGTGAACTGAGAGCAAAGTGCAGTAGCAGTGGGACAGAGGAGACGTCAACAGAGGGGGCTTCGCACTGAACCCTATACTACGAATCAGGTTTGAAGAGTTAGCGAGGTAACTTTGGTCAACTCTGAGTTCAACTCGCGATAACCTTTCAGCCAGGTACATGTCTATGGCAACGAATCCTTCAGAACTAACCTGCTCCAGAGCAAGCTAACTGAGGGCTAACTCAATTTATCCTGAATGAAGTGCCTGAACCACAAGTTGAGGACCAATGAAATCAGATACCCTCCCTCTCGCAAAGATTGTGTCATCATCCCCTTCATTTGAGGATGACGGCTGATAAATTATTTTATCAATCAAGTGTTTATTTGTGTTTTAAAAAATCGTAATGTTAAAATACCTATCAAATTACACATTTGGTAAGGACAGCATTTGCTTCCAAACTGTAGAGTTTTTGGGGCGCGATTGTATTTAGAAATTTGCGAAAGGCAAACTGACAGCCACAACCAACCATAGACATATAATCCACAGATGGCAGTTCCCATTCAAGTCAAGACTGGCAGCCATTGCTGCTAGTGTACCCATGAGTTTATCAGTCAAATTGCCAGGGTTAGAGGTTCCAAAACCCTTCTATGGATTAAATGTCTATGGCCACAACGCAACAAGCTGTTCCTCAGATAGGAGTGATAGGAGTGGGAAAGGGTGCTTATGCATTGATAAGCACACCAAAGATGGCAATAGCGATAAATAATAAGATAAAGACGGCACTTCTAAAAGACTACATCACACCATAGCCTGTTGAATTTGCCAGATTACTTTTTTTTTCATTTTGATTTTGTCACAAATGAACATGTGGCACTGACTCGCACATGGTATGATGTTTCAGCCTTGTCTTAATGAAGAGTTCGGTGTTCAACTAGCCATGTGCACACGCACGCGCAGTTAGAAAGCCTATTGCTCCACCTATGGCTTTCTCTACAATGCACTCGTGAATATCCTCCCCTTGGATCCTCAATGTCTTTGTAGAAGGTTTAGTAATGCATTATTCGCCTTGACAAGCACCCCATTTCCTAAAAGAATACCTGTATTTATACTGGTAAGTCTTACTGATAAGAACATGTACTGTACACTATTGTTCAAAAGATTGGGGTCACTTAGAAATGTCCTTGTTTTTGAAAGAAAAGCTCCTTTTTTGTCCATTTTGATAACATCAAATTGATCAGAAATACAGTGCAGACATTGTTCATGTTGTAAATGACTATTGTAGCTGGAAACTGCAGATTATTTATTATTTATTTATTATTTATTATTTATTTATAGCCAGAAACAAATAACTTTATTTTCTTGTTCTGAGAAATGAAGGCTATTCCATGTGACAAATTGCCAAGAAACTGAAGATCTCATACAACTCTGTGTACTACTCCCTTCACAGAACAGTGCAAACTGTCTCTAACCAGAATAGAAAGAGGAGTGGAAGGCCCCGTTGAACAACTGAGCTAGAGGACAATTGCATTAGAGTGTCTCGTTTGAGAAACAGACGCCTTACAAGTCCTCAACTAGCAGCTTCATTAAATAGTACCCACAAAACACCAGTCTCAACGTCAACAGTGAAGAGGCGACTCCGGGATGCTGGCCTTCTAGGCAGAGTTGCAAAGAAAAAGCCATATCTCAGACTGGCTAATCAACACTTGATGATAAGTGGATCATTTGAATCGTACGTGTAGTGCTCAGGCAAAAACAGACATGTGCACCCCTTTGGGGCCCCAGGACCAGGATAAATATAGAAATGCTGTTCTATCTAGACTAATCACATTCCCCACCTCTCCCTGGCTACCATATGATCCAACTCTGAACACATTGAATATCCCCTCAATTAATGGTTGTTACGTGTACCTTTTTTTCTTTCTTTGCCGACCACAAGCATGTAGGTTAGATATGAGAGCATTGCTTGGTTTTTAAAAAGTGTCAGTGTTGCTGCAGTATGCAAACTAAGTTTTTCAGGTGATCATGGTGAAAGTTTATCAGAGAGATGGGCAACTCTAGTCTTCGCAATGCAATTAGCTTAATAAGGTGTGTTAGCTGAGGGGAGAAGTGTGATACCAATCAGGCCCCCGAGGGCTGGAGTACCACGGTGAGGATGACCAGATCAAAGGAGACAGAACGTGTCTCCTTCCTGAGTGGTATGACTGCTGCGTGGTCCCATGGTGTTTATACTTACATACTATTGTTTGTACAGATGAACGTGGTACCTTCAGGCATCTGGAAATTGCTCCCAAGGATGAACCAGACTTGTGGAGGTCTCCATTTTTTTCTGAGGTCTTGGCTGATTTCTTTTGATTTTCCCATGATGTCAAGCAAAGAGGCACTGAGTTTGAAGGTAGGCCTTGAAATACATCCACAGGTACACCTCCAATTGATTCAAATTATGTTAATTAGCCTATCAGAATCTTCTAAAGACATTACATAATTTTCGGGAATTTTCCAAGCTGTTTAAAGGCACAGTCAACTTAGTGTATGTAAACTTCTGACCCACTGGAATTGTGAAATTACTGTATTCACTGGAATACAGTGAATTATAAGTGAAATAATCTGTCTGTAAACAATTGTTGGAAAAATTACTTGTGTCATGCACAAAGTAGATGTCCTAACCAACTTGCCAAAACTATAGTGTGGTGTGTGTAAACTTCCGACTTCAACTGTATGTTGAGGGTCAATGTTGTGAATGTAGAACAAGTTAGCTAGCCAGCTAGCC
Source organism: Oncorhynchus clarkii lewisi (assembly GCF_045791955.1). NCBI lineage: Eukaryota > Metazoa > Chordata > Actinopteri > Salmoniformes > Salmonidae > Oncorhynchus > Oncorhynchus clarkii. The sequence continues at coordinate 12,125,056 of NC_092168.1, forward strand.
AACTTTTGCCACAGCTGGTTTTCTTGGACGAGACGTGAACCCTGGAGCCTGGCTAGAAAGCTAGCTAGATAGCAACTAATGTTACAACGTCAACTAGCAAAACAGATGCAATTTCAATAATATAGGCTTGAATTAAAAAATATATTGACTGTCAATGTTGTTTGGATATAACGTTAGCTAGCTACTGTTGCTAAGATATGAGAGCGTGGCAAGGTTTCAGTTTTGTGTCACAGCTCGGTACATAGAGTAGAACAGATAGATCGCAATTGAGGACAAGCAGCATTTCTCACTTCTGTAATCCTAATTCTGTCCATCTTTTTCTGTTTCTCGTTCAACAAAAATGAAATATTAGCCTGTTAGCCCCCATGTAATTAGTTTGCTTTCCTTCATGATTTGCTGATTGTTTATAAATATATCAATACCTTTCTCGGATATTCAAATGGGAGGCACTTTTGATATGTAATCTTTCTCGATCATTCGAGCTTCACAGCTAATTCTAGGGCTACAATACCTCTTTTGCCAATTAGCCTTTACCGTTTATTGTCGACACGGAGCAGCCGACGTGATCGCCCGATATGGTCTCAAACAGGCTATTCTGTCACCAAAGAACCATCTGCCTAGCCCCGGCCCGCTAACTTTCTGGACGCTGTGTCCCCTGCTCGCCTAGCGTAGTAGTGACATTCGAACTGCACCCTGACTCACTATTGCTGCTCTTTTGACCCTATGATCATTCAGCTACACAGCTGATGCCCCTTGGACTGTTTCAATAACACGGTACCTCATTTTGTTTACCTGTCGGCCCCAGCCTCGAACTCAGGTCCTGTATGTACCTCAGTGACCCGCCATTTACCTGTTGTTGTCTTAGCTCTCCTGATCAACACCCGTGATTGCTTTATGCCTCTCTCTAATGTCAATATGCCTTGTCTACTGCTGTCTTGGCTAGTTCTAATTATTTTATTTCACTGTAGAGCCCTCAGTCCCGCTCAAAATGCCTTAGATATCTCTTTTGTCCCACCCCACACACATCCAGAGACCTCACCTGGCTTAACTGGTGCCTCTAGAGATGCAACCTCTCTCATCGTCACTCAACGCCTAGGTTTACCTCCACTGTACTGTCATCCTACCATACACTTGTCTGTACATTATGCCCTGAATCTATTCTACCATGCCCAGAAATCTGCTCCCTTTATTCTCTGTTCCCAACGCACTAGACGTTCAGTTCTTATAGTCTTTAGCCGTACCCTTATCCTACTCCTCCTCTGTTCCTCTGGTGATGTAGAGGTTAACTCAGGCTCTGTAGCCCCCAGCTCCACTCCTATTCCCCAGGCGCTCTCATTTGTTGACTTCTGTAACCGTAAAAGCCTTGGTCTCATGCATGTTAACATCAGAAGCTTCCTCCCTAAGTTTGTTTTATTCATTGCTTTAGCACACTCCGCCAACTTCTGAATCCTGACTTAGGAAGGCCACCTAAAATTCAAAAATGTCCATTCCCAACTTCAATATTTTCAGCCAAGATAGAACTGCCAAACGGGGTGGAGATGCAATCTACTGCAGAGATAGTCTGAAGAGTTCTCTCATGCTATCCAGGTCTGTGCCCAAACAGTTCAAGCTTCTACTTTTAAAATCTACCTTTCCAGAAATAAGTCTCTCACTGTTGTTGCTTGTTACAGACCCCCTCAGCCCCCAGCTGTCCCCTGGACACCATATGTGAATTGATTGCCCCCCCATCTATTTTCAGAGTTTGTACTGATAGATGACCTAAACTGGGATATGCTTAACACCCCGACCATCCTACAATCTAAGCTAGATGCCCTCAATCTCACACAAATGATCAAGGAACCTACTAGGTACCACCCTAAATCCGTAAACACGGGCACCCTCATAGATATCATCCTGACCAACCTGTCCTCTAAATACACCTCTGCTGTCTTCAACCAGGATGGGCCCGTGGTCAAACGACCACCCTTATCACTGTCAAACGCTGTAAAACACTTCAGCGAGCAGGCCTTTCTAACTGGCCCAGGTATCGACCTATTTTGACCTCATTCTGTCAGTAGAAGATGTCTGGTTATTCTTTAAAAGTGCTTTCCACATCATCTTAAAATAGCATGCCCCCTGATGTCGCTCTTGCTGCTGGTGTTTCTCTGATCCTCCTCTACACAAACGAAACCATTCCGTATACTTCTGGCCCTTCTTTGGACACTGTGTTAACAAACCTCCAGTCGAGCTTCAATGACATACAACACTCCTTCCGTGGCCTCCAACTGCTCTTAAATGCAAGTAAAGCTAAACTAATGCTCTTCAACCGATCGCTGCCCGCACCCACCCGCCCGTCTAGCTTCACTACTCTGGACGGTTCTGACTTAGGTATTTGTAGTTGTCCACATATTCTAAGTGTCTGATTAGAATGTAAACTCTCCTTCCAGACTCACATTAAGTATCTCCAATCCAAAATTAAATCTAGAATCAGCTTCCTATTTCGCAACAAAGCCTCATTCACTTATGCTGCCAAACATACCCTCGTAAAACGGACTATCCTACTGATCCTTGACTTAGTGGAAGTCAAGGATAGTGATCCTGGAACAGTAGTGGAGAGGGTAGCAAGTTTTAAGTTCCTCGGCATACACATCACAGACAAACTGAATTGGTCCACTCACACAGACAGCATTGTGAAGAAGGCGCAGCAGCGCCTCTTCAACCTCAGGAGGCTGAAGAAATTCGGCTTGTCACCAAAAGCACTCACAAACTTCTACAGATGCACAATCGAGAGCATCCTGGCGGGCTGTATCACCGCCTGGTACGGCAACTGCTCCGCCCTCAACCGTAAGGCTCTCCAGAGGGTAGTGAGGTCTGCACAACGCATCACCGGGGGCAAACTACCTGCCCTCCAGGACACCTACACCACCCGATGTCACAGGAAGGCCATAAAGATCATCAAGGACATCAACCACCCGAGCCACTGCCTGTTCACCCCGCTATCATCCAGAAGGCGAGGTCAGTACAGGTGCATCAAAGCTGGGACCGAGAGACTGAAAAACAGCTTCTATCTCAAGGTCATCAGACTGTTAAACAGCCACCACTAACATTGAGTGGCTGCTGCCAACACACTGACTCAACTCCAGCCACTTTAATAATGGGAATTGATGGGAAATGATGTAAATATATCACTAGCCACTTTAAACAATGCTACCTTATATAATGTTACTTACCCTACATTATTCATCTCATATGCATACGTATATACTGTACTCTATATCATCGACTGTATCCTTATGTAATACATGTATCACTAGCCACTTTAACTTTGCCACTTTGTTTACATACTCATCTCATATGTATATACTGTACTCGATACCATCTACTGTATCTTGCCTATGCTGCTCTGTACCATCACTCATTCATATATCCTTATGTACATATTCTTTATCCCCTTACACTGTGTACAAGACAGTAGTTTTGGAATTGTTAGTTAGATTACTTGTTGGTTATTACTGCATTGTCGGAACTAGAAGCACAAGCATTTCGCTACACTCGCATTAACATCTGCTAACCATGTGTATGTGACAAATAAAATTTGATTTGATTTGATTTGATTTGACTTCTGCGATGTAATTTACAAAATAGCCTACAATACTCTACTCAGCAAATTTGATGTAGTCTATCACTGTGCCCTGCGTTTTGTCACCAAAGCCCCATATCCTACCCACCACTGCGACCTGTATGCTCTCGTTGGCTAGCCCTCACTACGTATTCGTCGCCAAACCCACTGGCTCCAGGTCATCTATAAGTCTTTGCTAGGTAAAGCCCCGCCTTATCTCAGCTCACTGGTCACCATAGCACCCGTAGCACGCTCTCCAGCAGGTATATTTCACTGGTCATCCCCAAAGCCAACTCCTCTTTTGGCCGCCTTTCCTTCCAGTTCTATGCTGCTAATGACTGGAACTAAATGCAAAAATCACTGAAGCTGGAGTCTTCTCTAACTTTAAGCATCAGCTGACAGATCAGCTTACTGATCACTGTACCTGTACACAGCCAGCCCATCTGTAAATAGCCCACCCAACTCATCCTCATATTATTTATGTTTTGCTCCTTTGCACCCCAGTATCTCTACTTGCACATCACCTTCTGCACAACTATCACTCCAGTGTTAATGCTAAATTGTATTTTTTTTTCGCCACTATGACCTATTTCTTGCCTTATCTCCCTAATCTTACTTCATTTGCACACACTGTATATAGACTTTTCTATTGCGTTATTGACTGTACGTTTGTTTATAACTCTGTTGTTTGTTGTCGCACTGCTTTGCCTTATCTTGGCCAGGTCGCAGCTGTAAATGAGAACTTGTTCTTAACTGGCCTACCTGGTTAAATAAAGGTGAAATAAAATAAAAAATGTAAACTGTTGTCAACTTAGTGGAATTTCTTAAATGTCTTCTTGAAGAATCTCTATGGGAGAATGCTACACTTCTATACATCCTTCCAGCAAGAAACTAGTGAACCCCATCTGCTGATTATTTAGGGAATTCAGGGTACCAAATTTCGTTCCATAATATGTAGTATTGACGGAGGAATGACGAGGGGGAAAAATCAATTGAACATGCATTGCTGGCTCAAAACCTAATATAGAATCGACTATCATCACTTCTATAATATATTGAAGCATTCTTGTTGAGATTAGGTGATGGAACAAGACTATAGATGTGAAGGGAGATGAGTTTAGGAATTCAATTGTGGACACTTTCCTCTCGTCCTTGGGCCCATCTTTTCATCGCTAGTTCCATTTTGGCACCCATCCCTGCATTTAACCATATTCATCTGCTACCCAATCCTACAGTGATTCCCACTGTTATGAGATTCTTTCACTCAGGTTGATTACAACTGCCCCCATCCATTTTCAATTGACTGAACTCATCCTATTCTTTATCAATGGTCCTTCCTTTGCGTTCACTTTCTGTTCAGAATCTATATGTGACAGTATTCAGAGCCTAATGCAGAGTCAGATACACACATGCATACATATCCACAGTGTGTTTTAGCAGCCCTCTCACGTCTCCATCGTCAAAGCCACATGCAGTGCCTCCTGCTGAGTTCACCTTTCCTTTGGAATTGTGTGTGTGTGTGTGTGTGGTGACAGGGACACAGCACAGCAGCAGACAGACAGAGCAAACAGAGGGAGGTCAAGGACGAACGGTTTTAATAGGAGGGCCTCATGCAGATGATGACATTGATATGTTTTTACCTACATTTTGTGGGTCCTTTCAGAGGCACTTGGCTCACTTAGTCTAATCTTCTGCAACCAAAGAATTGAACCAAGCAAACAAGTTAGGCTGTAGAAGTGACCAACTAATAGAATTAATGAATCATTTCAGATGTGGAATCTTGTTAAGATTCAGATATTTTTTCGTTCTCTCTCCTACACCAAATGGAATCATTTGAGGCCTTCCACAACCGCAGGGTTCCATAAAGCCTTGGACCCCACAGTAAGTGCAGATGCAACACACATTATTCCCATTATAACTATGTGTGGATGATTGGTGGAGGAGCACACAGAGGCATTGTGCCCATATGGGGCACAGGGGCACATGCCAGATTTGTTCTGTTTGTTTTTTCTCTGTAATGCTACTAGTCAATTAGCAATTTAGGCTTTAGCTTGCCCAGATATGTTCCCAACCTCATAACTAGCTACTAAGCCATTTCAGGCTATCAATCAGCAGAGTAGCTTGAGAGTAGCTTGTCTAACTATCTTAGCTGGCATGCCTGCTGGCAAGGTTTGCGAGACTTTAGAAAAGCAAGCAATTACTAAATGTACTGAATAATGGGGCAGCAGGTAGCCTAGTGGTTAGAGCGTTGGACTTGTAACCGAAAAGTTGCAAGAATGAATCCCGAGCTGACAAGGTCAGGTCTGTCATTCTGCCCCTGAACATGGCAGTTAACCCACTGTTCCTAGGCTGTCATTGAAAATAAGAATTTGTTCTTAACTGACTTGCCTAGTTAAATAAAGTTTACAAAAAAAATAAGACGTTCCTTAAAAATGTTTACCCTGATTTTTGCAGAGAAGCATATTTAGTTTCTTTAAAAAAAGACACCGGGGCGGAGCTAGCATGTTGGAGTGAACGGCTGTGCGTGAGAGGCTCCTGCAACTTTTTTGCGAAATAATCTAATTTAACCTACTTTATGGCACTTTTTACAACAAACGTTTCTTTCTAATACAAGATTGTAACTTTTTATATGAAAATGCCGAGTAATAAGCGACCAAAGGACAATAAATCCACAGCGGAGGCCTACTCCCCACTAAACAACGAGACAGACATGGCGGGAGGCACCTGCAACAACGTGACACTTACAGAACTTACCCGGGCTTTGGGGGAGCTACGTGTTGCTATAGCTGAGGATCTTAAGACCACTATTGCTGAACTGGACACCAAAATCGAGAGCATCATTCGAACGGTCGCTTCGCATGGCCAGAGTATTGTGGACCTTGAGAAAGCTTCTGAATTCAACGCTGGTAGGATCGACGAGTTAGAGAAGCTATGCACGTCATTGCAGGATACTGTGCAGAGGCTTTCTGTGAAAGTGGTGGACCTGGAGGGCCGATCCAGACGTAATAACCTTCGCGTTGTTGGTCTGGCAGAGGGGGTAGAGGCGGGCTCTCGCCCCACCGACTTCTTCGCCAAGCTATTGAAGGATGCAATGGGATCGGATGTTTTGGATTCGGATCCCCAGCTGGACCGCGCACATCGCTCTCTTGTCCCAGTGCCTGGACCGGGCAAACGTCCTCGCCCAGTTATCATCTGCTGTCACAGTTTCAAGACCAAGGATCTTATCCTGCGTGAAGCTCGAATGAGGGGCAACCTGTCACATAAAGGGCATCCATTCCGTGTCTATGAGGATTATGCGCCCGATGTGGCAAAGCATCGCGCCGACTACAGAGATGTCATGACCAAACTCTACAAACTCCATCTTCGCCCAGCCTTACTCTTCCCTGCAAGGCTAAGAATTACCCCGCCTTCCGGTGAGAAGATTTGTCTCTCCTCGGTTTTGGACCCAGAGAAGTTTATCCGGGGATATACACCAATCCCCCGTACAGGTTAAAGTGCCTTGTTATTGCGTGTTAGGGTCTGCTCATGGACTTGAATCCATACTATACCATATTGGGTGAAAACGTATTATACGGGCTGGCGGTCAGAGCTCTCAATTAACGTTACATTCACTTTCATCCCGGCTGTGCTCAGCGATGCATATTTTTTACTTCCAGGTTTGATCACTGACACCTTCGGACGGATATACTTATATTCCCCCACTTTTGTTTTGTTTCGTTATTTATTTTACAATCCTTACATTATTCTTACTACCATACCATTTATTTATTGCTTGCAGGGGACTGGGGGTGATGGTTGGGAGGGGGCAGACACCTGGTTAGCAGGTTGATGTTTTGTTCCGTTCTGCCTTTGTCTGGCCGTGGGCCTCTCTCCCGACTAGAGTCCCACCAGCCCTCTGTAGTGCTTATGTCTGTGTAGGTGTGCGTACATATAATTACTATTTGTACTTTATTACTATTTTCTCTTAGCATTTTAGTATTATGTATGTGTATATTTTAAATCAGTGTAGATTGTTATTCTGGGATTGTTATTCTGTATGAATGTTTGTATGTGTATATGTGCATATGGATGTATATACATATTCTTTAAATATATATTTTTATATATGATTTTTTTGTGTGGGTATGTATACATACATGTATATGTATGTATATGTGTGTGTGTGTGTATGTATATATATGTATATATGGGTATGTGTATCTGTGTGTATGTATGTGTGTGTATGTATGTGTGTGTGTATATGTGTGTATGTATATGTGTATGTATGTGTGTATATATGTATGTATGTATATATGTATGTATGTATGTATGTATGTATGTATGTATGTATGTATGTATGTATGTATGTGTGTATGTGTATGTATGTGTGTATGTGTGTATGTATATGTGTGTGTGTGTGTGTGTGTGTGTATATGTGTATGTGTGTATGTGTATATGTATGTATGTATGTATATATGTGTGTATGTGTATGTATGTGTATATATATGTATATATGTATATATATATATATATAATGTATATATTTTTATTTATTTTTTATTAAACATATTTTGTTTATGGGGGGAACGTTTAATTTAACAAATCCTTGTTCCGATCTCCTGACCCACAGTATGTAAAGGTACGGCTGACTATGTCGGTTGTGGATGGTTTATTTGACCGGCAGTGCTTAGCAATATAATCTTGAGGCTATATCTTGCTTATCTCTGGGATTGACCCAGGATGACGCTTAAATGCGCAATATGTTTAAGTTGCAACTTATTCTGTTTAGGTTTATTAGATGTTAACTGAACACTTAACTCGCGGGAGCCTCCTCAGTTCATATGTTAGTAGAAGTTCTAGGATAGTGAGAGGTGAACGTATAGTTGGGATTTTATTTCTGTTTTACCTCTTGTTCGAGGTCGCGCCGTGCTTTTTTGGCATCGGCCAGACAATGTGTTTATTATTTTTATTTTTCCTTTTTTTTTCTCTCCTGTCTGTACATGCCTGTTAAATGTGGGTTGATGGGGGGGGTAAGTGTTGGGGAAATTAGGGGAACAGGGTGGGAAGTAAAGGTGCTTGCAGGGGGGGAGGGGTGGGTTGGATACTGCTCGGGTGTAGGTGCTACATATGCTGATCGTGATGGTTTGGTGCGCTTTCTTACCTTTTTATCAAGTTACATGGTATGCAGGCCACCATAGGAACTACAAACGAGAGGAGGGCGGGGCTCACATTCACTTCCTGGAATGTCAAGGGTTTAAATGAACCAATTAAGAGGGGCAAGGTCCTAGCCCACTTGAAAGCACTCTCGTCTGATATTATATTTTTGCAAGAAACCCATCTGAAGAATAACTCTCATGGCAGACTTAAGTGTAGGTGGGTGGGGCAAGTGTATCACTCTAACTTCTCTGCCAAAACGAGAGGCACAGCGATTCTGGTACGGAAAGGAATTCCCTTTCTACATAAAACCACTATTGCGGATAAAGAGGGTCGGTATGTGATCGCAATAGGAGAAATCCACTCTAGCTCAGTAACTCTACTAAATATCTATGGGCCAAACATTGACAACCCCTCTTTTTTCAAAAGAGTCCTTGCCCTGATTCCAGATATCTCCCATACTAACCTGGTCATTGGAGGGGACCTTAACTGTGTGCTAGACCAATATTTGGATAGATCCTCTACCCGGCGAACCCCTACCTCCTATTCAAGCGAATTCTTGAATACCTACATAAAAAATTTGAACTTATTTGATATATGGAGGATCGCTAACCCTACGGGTAGGGAATACTACTTTTACTCTCATGTTCACAAGGTTTACACTCGAATTGACTACTTTTTGTTGGATGCTAGACTACTCCCCTATACCTGTAATGTGAGGTATCATGATATTATAATCTCGGACCACAGTCCACTCACCTTCTCCCTGAGATTGGGTGACATTGTACCAAACGAGAGGGTCTGGAGGTTGAATCCTCAGCTCCTCACAGAACCAACATTCTGTGAATATCTTAAAGACCAAATTACATTTTTCTTTGATACCAACGACAACACAGAGACTTCCCCAGCATTATTGTGGGAAACACTGAAGGCTTATCTGAGAGGCTGTATCATCTCCTTTCAGGCTGCCAGGAGTAGGCAAAACAGAGGAAAACTGGAAGAACTGGAGGGACAAATTCACTTACTGGATAGGGAGAATGCTAGCCACCCATCTATGGAGAAACATAACAAAAATTACCTCTTTAAAATTAGAATATAATCAGATTCTCTCAGCTAAAATTGCTAAATCTTTTCTCTATGCCAAGCAAAAATATTTTGAGTTTGGTGACAAACCACACAAATTACTCGCCAGACAACTTCTAAAAAATGTGAGTGACCGAATGATTCACAGGGTTAAATCTGCATCTGGGGAATTACTCTCTTCCCCCAAAGACATCAATGACAGATTCCGGCAGTTTTATGAGACTCTATATACATCTAAAGCGGATCCTAACCCCTTAATTATGCAAACATTTTTGGAGGACTGTAATCTTCCTGCCCTGAACAAGGAAGATTCTAACTTCCTGAATAAGGAAATATATCTTGATGAAATTCGAGAAACAATTAAATCTCTAAAGAGTGGCAAGACCCCGGGCCCAGATGGATACCCTGGTGAATTCTATAAAACATTCAGCAACATGCTCTCTCCCTATCTGCACAAAATGTTGGTTCAGGCCAATGAGGATGGAGCTCTCCCTTCTACTTTGGACGAAGCGTTCATTACAGTTATACATAAGAAGGGTAAGGATCCAGAAGAGGTAGGGTCATACAGACCAATATCTCTCCTTAATACAGACCAAAAGATTTGAGCAAAAACTCTGGCTAACAGGCTTAGCACTTTAATTGGCAAATTGGTCCATTCGGATCAGACCGGCTTTATCCCTAACAGAAACTCATTCTTCAATCTCAGGCGCCTCTTCAATATTATGTATTCTCAGAGGTTACCCAACGTGGACCTTGCCGTCATATCTCTTGACGCCGAAAAGGCCTTTGACCAAGTTGAGTGGCCCTATCTATTCAAGGTCCTACAGAAATGTAATATTGGAGATAGGTTCATAAATTGGATCCAGCTTTTATATAGGAACCCCTGTGCCAGAATACTCACTAACCAATCATTGTCGCCCCGATTTAACCTCAACAGGGGGACAAGGCAGGGTTGTGCGCTGTCGCCTATGCTCTTCGCCCTAATTATCGAACCGCTCGCTCAGACGATTAGATCTCATGCAGCAATACACGGCTATAATACTAAAGATACTCTAAATAAGATCTCCCTATACACAGATGACATCCTCCTCTATGTAACAGAACCCCAGGCTAGTATCCCAGCTATTCTTGATGTGATCAATTTGTTTGGTACCTTCTCGGGATACAGAATAAATTGGAACAAGAGTGAAATAATGCCCATACGGTCGCAAAATACCTCCTGGCTAGAACATCTCCCATTTAAGTTATCTTCAGAAAAATTTACCTACCTAGGAATTGTAGTTACCAAACAATACTCCTTACTACTTAAAGATAATTTCCCCTCTCTGATACAAAAACTCAAAGCAAACATACTATTTTGGAGAACTCTCCCAATTTCTCTGCTCGGAAGAATTAATGCCATTAAAATGGTCTTCCTCCCACAACTGCTCTACCTATATCAGAACATCCCAGTATTCATACCTAAATCCTTTCATAAACAACTGGACTCAATTATCAATCCTTTCATCTGGGATTATAAAACACACAGGATAGGTAAAAAACACCTCTGTAAATCTAAGATGGAAGGAGGATTGTCTCTCCCAAATTTTATATTTTATTACTGGGCCGCTAACCTCCGCATTGTTACGTTTCTGCTGGATGACGTACTTCCGGCATCCAGCTGGCTTAGTATGGAGCGTGAGGAGTGTCACCCCTTCTCTATTGGCGCTGTGATTTTGTCGCCTGTCAATCTGGAGATGTCACTTTATTGTAACAATCCTATTATACATAGCACAGTTCGAATCTGGAAGCAAATTAAAGTCCACTTTGAGCTTAGACCAATGTCATTCATGCTCCCTGTCGCCAGGAATCCCTCCTTTGCCCCTTCTAACCTTGATAACACCTTTGAGCGATGGGGAGAGTTGGGGATAAGTACCATAGGGGATTTATACATAGAAGGGACCTTTGCTTCCTTTGAGTTGCTGAGGGAAACTTATAACCTTCCCAGAAGTAATTTGTTCAGATACCTACAAATTAGAGACTACGTTAGAAAACACTTCCCAACATTTGGGAATGCTAAATATGCCCCACCTCCGATAAACTGATGATGCTTTTCAATCTGTTAGCACACCTTCCACTGATGCCATCAAGGCAAAATGGGAGGAAGAACTAGGGACTGACATCTCGGTGGCAGACTGGGAAGAGAGCTTGGAGTATATCCACACATGCTCCATTAATTCCAGACATCGTCTCATACAATTCAAGGTATTACACAGATTACACTATTCCAAAACTAAACTGCATAGGATATTTCCTGAGACATCCCCTACATGTGATAAATGTCAGGCTACGCAGGGTACACTACTCCACTGCTTTGCCCTATGCTCTAGCTTGCATGGTTATTGGAGTGGAATTTTTGGGATCCTCTCTGAAGTTTTGGAGACTTCAATAGATCCAGACCCGCTTCTGATAATCCTGGGAGTATCTGAGTCCCTAAACGGATTAACCAACCCCCAAAAACAACTAATCTCGTACGGTCTCATCTCTGCAAAAAAACTAATCTTGTTGTTTTGGAAGAGGAGGGAAGCGCCCTCTACCAAATTATGGCTCAGTGAATTGGCAAACACTGTACACTTAGAAAGAATTAGATATATTCTGAACAATAAATTATCAACATTTGATCAAATCTGGCAGCCTTTCCTCTCCTACTTGGACGAGTCGGCGCTGTGAATTTGTACTTATTAACGCACTCTCAATTGTAATATTTTAATCTACCTTTGGGCAGCATGTGCTGGCCCTGCCACCCGAGCAGTTGGGAGGGGGGGGGGGGGGGGGGGGGTTTGGGGGAATAAGGGGGGGGGATAGGGGGGACATCTTCCCTCTTTCTTTCTACGTGTCCTTGTTTTGTATGTCGTGTTTTGTATTACTTGTTCTGCACCCAGGACTCTGGGTCTTGTTGTTCCTTTATGCTCTTTTATGTTTAGATAAGAATTGTATACCTGTCTTGTATACCTATACACCATTCTTGTGTGTGTTTAATAAAAAATATTTGAAACAAAAGCAAAAAAAAAACAAAAAAAAAAAATATATACATAAAATATATTTAGATTTGTTTAACAAAAAAAAAAAAAAAAAAAAAAAAAAAGACACCGGTCAGGAGGATACAGAAAGTTCAAGAGGTATGCCTAGAAAAATACTTGTTTTAAATGTAATCTTGCACCTTATGATAATATCATTTAACCAGGCAAGTCAGTTAAGAACAAAATCTTATTTACAATGGCAGCCTACCCCTGACAACACTGGGCACCACCCAGAGACTCCCAATTGCTGCGATACAGCCTGGATTTGAACCAGGTACTGTAGTGACACCTCTTGCACTGAGCTGCATGCTTTAGACCGCTGCTCCACTTGGGAGCCCCATTAATGATTAATTATGTTATGTGCCTGTATTGATGATGTGTGTTACGATCCCATGTACTGTGTTGTAATTTGGATGTAATATCCTATGTATGTTGTTGCTGTTATATTGAGATGTGTGATTTACAAGTCAGAATGACACCCTCACTAAAATTACAATTGAACAGGTAAAGAGGTGGTAATGTATGCTTAGATAACCTATGCAGAAAAATAATGGTTATGGCTCTAGATTGCAGAAAAAAATCTGTTTCAGGTGTTTAAAACATTCAAAATTCTGCAACAGCGCCCCCTCCATCCTCACGAACTTTGTGCCCCTCTAAAATAATGAGTGCATGACGCCCCTACACGCACACACACACACATAATAAAATGACAAGCAGTGTGACAGAAATTCCACCTCCAGAAGTAGCAGCTCGCTCTCTTAAGGACTATTCATTCAAATAAGAAAGTTTTTCCTAATCGTCTTCCCTCATGACAGGTTTTATACACAGGTTTTTTTCAAGGACTTTGCGGTTGGGAATGCCTCTGTGTTGATGACGGATGGTTTTGACAATTGAGTGATAAAATGTATGAATGATCATCTACCTCGATGTTTGTTCCATTTGCATCCCTTTGAAACTCTTCCAGCACCTTTTTCATCTTTCATCAGGCATCTCTCTCCCTGCTGTGGGTACTTTTGAGTGCATTTGAAGTTTTCTTCTCCCAATATGCGATTTTTCAGGTCTGTGTAAAGTAACTAATGATCCGGCATCAAAGGGTGAAGGCAGCGAGGTGAACACAGGGGGATTGACTCAGTGATGTATGGACTGATGGGGAGGTTGGTCGTGAGCTAGGTGAGTGCCCACCGAGCGGTGCGTGTTTCATACCCTCAGTCCCAAGGTATTCCCTTTGTCTATATGGAAACATAATATGTAAACAGATGAGGAAGCCACAGTTGTGTGGGGCAGAAGAGGAGGGAGGGAGGGAGGGAGAGAAAGAGAAAAAAGCGAGAGAAATAAAGGGAGGGAAAGGGAAAAAAAGGGGAGGGCTTTTTCAAATGAGGCATTAATTGGCATCAGTGACGATTTTAGCATGTAAATCTTGGTGGGGCAAACTAAAAACAAACAATACATGAATTGCACTATAACGGTGACAAACGGTGCACACAAACTGTTTGGGCCTACATAAAGCTGTCCCAACAGCAGAGCTTTCTTTTCAGCACCATGGAGTGAATCCTTTCCACCACTACACCTGGCTATCAGCGGAGCCTTGTCTGGCAGCAAAACAGTTGTGATTTCTACTGACAATTGAGAGGTACAAACTATGGCATAAGGGAACGATGAGTGGATAAGAGGCAACCCGTAATTTTGATTAAGACAATAATGAGCGAGCTAAGATGGACGTAGTAAATATAACTACTTGTTCAGCACTTTTGAAATTGACAGTGACACAATTCAGAACATGGGCCGTTCTTACAGTATACTCCATGTACACCAAGTCAGAACCATAGGATAAATCAAGGAGGCATGTAAGCAGACAGTGAAAGCTTTTAATATATTCGATGATGACATTTTTCTAAAACAGGCTGTAGGCTACATGTGCACCACCAAGTCAGAACAGTAAGTTAAGTTGAGGGGGAATGGCCCCAAATTATTATGGTGAGGCACATGGGCTACTAACAGCTTACTATACAACATACACTTATTATTACTTTCTTAGCTACAGTAAGAAAGTAAATATTTCCTTGGCATATTTCATAATTGATGCAGCAGCATACAATACATTTTTGGACTTACTATTGTGCTGTGCTCACTTGAACAGAAAGGTGGCGCGGCGGTCCTTCTTGTGGGCAAAATTTGTCATGAAACTTTGTCATCAAAGTCTGGCATTCTCTGGGTTTATGGTGCTTTCAAGACAACTGGGAACTCTGAAAAAAACAAGGTCGAATCAGGACATCAATGTTCTTTAGGTCAGAGCTCTGAAAAGAGGCCCGAGTTCCCTACTTGGAATTCCAAAAAGGATGACTGTTCAAAACATATTTTCCCATTCTGAGCTTGTTTTTTTTGTTGTCTTCATATGAAAATGATTTGCCAGTAGATTCTCGATGTGATTCATGATGATGACTGCTTGTCTAGCTTGCTAGCTACGATTTTGAAAGTATGATGTTGAATCAGTTCAATCAAAGCTACAGTAGATATAACATGATTTGACGTCATTTTATCTGTGGCCAATAACCTTGAGACTTCTTGGATGGGCACTTACATTAACTTAATGTTAATGTATGGCAGCACCCAATGGAGTTTGGACTTTCTAGCTCTCCCTGAGATTTTGCGGTGACGTAGGAACACTGAGCCAATCACAGCGCAATTAGAGAAGATGACCTACCCCTACCCCTATTTTACGCTGGCTGCAGCTTCACCACAGAAAGCACTGAGCTAGGCTGTAACACCTGCATTTTGGAGCTGCCTTACTCAATAAAGCAAAAAAGAGACCATGTTTGTATGCATTGAATCAATATTTTTTTTACACTGATATGTGACACATATTACTGCCAAAATAACATGCAAAATGACAAAATATATATTGAAAATATGCTCCAAACTATTTTTCTGTGAGAATTGTCATTTGGGAGCACCAGTGCATTAGAGAAAAAAAATCTGCCAATACTTGTTGAAGCCTAATGATTGTACTGCTGTTTCCCAAGTGCCATAGAGAGAGAAAAGAGAGCACATATTTGTGACTTCGGTGGTTGCATCATTACTACAGAGAAAAACACTTTGTCTCCATCCCAAACCGTTCAAAAGTTGTGAACCATATTACATATTACATAGGTCTGTTTTGTCAACGAGCACAATTCATTCCAATCACTGGTGGTAATCAGACAATCCAAAGAATTCAAGTAGTAAACGATACCCCCCTCTGGCAGAACATGTTCTATTGCGAACTGTCTGGGACTTGTTGTTTCCCTTTTTGCTACTCCAATATATTTTACTTATTAAGTCAAAGACAAAATGAACTGCAATTCACTTGTCTCAAATATATTGGCATAACTACACAAAACCACATTGTAAAATGAAAGGCCTATCTCTGTATTAAAATGTGTACCAATGCAACATGCCTAGATCCGGCCACTGCTTACAGAGCGCTCTTTGCGATAAGCTCTTGTACTGTCTTGTTCCACGGTCCTGAGTTATCTCATCACAATGGCGCTAAGTTTTTTTCCTTGTTTTGCAGCTGGATGCCTTCTCCATTTCCATGGCACATTTTTCATTCATAAACTACTTGCGGGCTGTTAACAACTTGTTCAGTCATGTTACCTCATTAGCTAGCTAGCTAACAACCTGGTAACTTGAGAATTGAACCTAGAACCCTGGTGTTGCAAACACCATACTTGGGACCAATGTAAAGTATCTCAATAGGAAGTGCTTTTTACACAATGTAGAAAGACACCTAATAATCCACAAATTACTTTGTAACTTCAATGACAGGTATTTGTATCAACATTTTAGCTTTTAGAATAAACAAGTCTTTACAGGGTTACATATGAGTTTCTAGTGTACATCATGTAAAAAAGGAAAAGGGGGACACCTAGTCAGTTGTACAACTGAAATGTGTCTTCAGCTCCCAGGGAACAGTGGGTTAACTGCCTTGCTCAGGGGCAGAACAACAGATGTTTACCTTGTCAGCTCTGGGAATCATTCCAGAAACCTTTTGGTTACTGACCCAATGCTCTAAACCACTAGGCTACCTAGTGTTACCAACATTTTTTTTCTCGTTTGAAGCCCTGGCATGGACTGACCTCTAATGGCATGTCAGCCTGTGAGAATAACTTCTGGGAGAGAGAGCGGGAGTAGAGATATATTTTTCTATAACAGGATGAGGGTGCGGGAGGGAGCACAACACATGCTGAAGCCATGTGTGAGGTATACAGAGAGAGTGTGCTGACTGAGTCTGGTTAGTAGTGAGCCGTTTCTGCCCTGTTAACAATGGCACCTGTGATCGAGAGTTGGAGGCTAATGAGCAGCCTTTGGCCACTGCCTTATATGTACATCTATGAAGCAAATGCTTCTTTATGAGTTCACTGTTCAGCCAGCTTAGCATATTAGTACATTGCACTTAATGGGTGTGACTGTGGTTGCCTGGAGGTGGAGATATTAGACACATTTATAAAGAGCTTATAGTTTAATCAGGAATACGCTCAATTTACAATGTAACTAAGCCCTGTGTTCTGTTACTGTCATGTATTTGAAATGCAGAGGAGGTTGTTTGGAGACAATGCACGGGAACAATGTGGCTTTGGCTATTCATCAGCTTTCATCAGGGGGCTCATGGGTGTATTAATTTGACTGGGGTAAAAAAAAAAGAGAGGAAGCTGTTGATGAACAAGTACACTCTTCAAATGAAGTGCTTTGTAACACCAAAACTGGTGGCAACTGAGCTGCCACCAACTTGAAGGAGACAAAACCTTAACTTTGGTGGAGTATTGAAACACATCATCCTGAGATGTTTTGAAGCATGATATGATGTGTTGTAACACCACTAAATCAAGGGTTTTGCAACACCTTGCCAGACCCTGGCAACACTAAAGGAAAAGATTGAAAACACTATTGGTGTTTTGAGTCCTGTTTAGTGCAGAATTAGATACCTTCTATTTTGGAGTTGTTTCCTCCCTCTAAAATCTTGTAAACACCATGATGATGTTTTGAATCCCATTTAGTGCAGAATTAGATCTAATTTTTCTGAAGTGTCTTAATGTTTAACAAGACAATCAGTTAGTTCTCTCTCTCTTTGGTTATCCTCATGAAATATACACCACATGACCAAAAATATGTGGACACCTACTTGTCGAACATCTCATTCCAAAATCATGGGCATAAATATGGAGTTGGTTCCCCATTTGCTGCTATAATAGCTTCCACTTCTCAATAACAGCACTTACATTTGATCGGGGCAGCTCCAGCAGGGCAGAAATTTGACAAACTGACTTGTTGAAAAGGTGGCATGCTATGACAGTGCTATGTTAAAAGTCACTGAGTTCTTCAGTAAGGCCATTCTTACTGACAATGTTTGTCTATGGAGATTGCATGGCTGTGCGCTCGATTTCATACATCTGTCAGCAACGGGTGTGGCTGAAATAGCCAAATCCACTCATTTTAATGGGTGTCCACATACTTTTGTATGTAGTGTACTTACATTTTGAGAAACATGAAATTAACAAATTTTTGGTTTTGCACTTAGTTTGACCTGTTTAGTCGACATATAATATGTAATTTTGAAGTTTTGATGCGCAACTTTTCCGGACCAGAGGACATTTTGGGTGCATTTCAGCTGATGTTATTAGCAGTAGCTAATAAAAAGACGCAAGACTTGAAACCAAACGATGTATTGGGTAAGTATGAACCTTTCCAGAACATTCTGAACGAAGACCATCGAAGGTAAGGGAATATTTATGCTGAAATCTGTGTTTCTGTTGACTCCAACATTACGGAGAAATGTAGCTTATATCTGAGCGCCGTCTCAGAATATTGAATAGTGTGCGATTTCTGTAACGTTAAAAATAAATGTAACAAAGCGATTGCATAAAGAAGCAGTGTATCTTTCTAACTATATGTAGAACATGTATATTTAGTCAAAGTTTATGATGTCTATTTACGTTATCTTGCGGCGCTACCTACATTTTCTGCGGACATTTTTGAGTATTTTCTGAACATGAATTCAATGTAAATGGACATTTATGGATATAAATGGCATATTATTGAAATAAAAAAAATGTACTGTGTAACATGTCCTATTACTGTCATCTGATGAAGATTTTCAAAAGGTTAGTAAATGATTTATTTTTTAATCCTGCTTTTATAATTTTATATTTTCTGGGACAAAATGGCTGCCTCTTGTCTTGGTTTCGGTGGTGGTCTAATATAAATATGTGGTGTGTTTTCGCCTTAAAACATTTAAAAAATCTGACATGCTGGGAAGATGAACAAGGTGTTTATCTTTCATTTGAGCTATTGGACTTGTTAATGTGTTGAGGTTAAATATTTCTAAGAATATTTTTGCGTTCCATGCGCCACGGTTTGAGCTGAACGGGGGGGGGGGGGGGGGGGAACCCCTGGCGGAACCCCTGGCGGAACCCCTGGCGTCAACAGGTTTTAAGCTATAAACCATTTGCATTTCTAAACCATTGATTGTTTTCACAAGACTGTCTTAAAAACACCAATATTCAGGTTGAAGAACCACTTTGGGTGTTTCAGAGTTCTACTGTCATTTCTATTTTAAAACACATTCTGAGTATTAAAACACTTACATTGGGTTTACATTCATACACCCTACAAACACCAGATCTCAGCTTAGGTGTACAACTTTTCATGGTTTCATTACACAATCATGGTGTTTTGAGACGATCTCTTTTTTTTTTTTTTTTACAGTGTAGCCTCTTTCATCATACCACCCGCACCTGGTTATGTTATGAGAGGCAGCCACCATCAAAGCCGGGAAGAAACCCAGACAAAAACATAACACCTGTGATGTCTATGTGAGGGCACACGATGCGGGGAAAGGTGTGCAGGTGACGCTTCTATGAGGGTATAGTGACCCCCTTGGCCTTTACCGCTCCACCAAAACGGCCACCATCAAAGCCCGGGCATCTCTGTACAGTGGAAAAGCCTTTATCTCTCCACCTTGAAAGGAGCAGCGTAGCGGTA
The DNA here is from genome assembly GCF_045791955.1 of Oncorhynchus clarkii lewisi. NCBI lineage: Eukaryota > Metazoa > Chordata > Actinopteri > Salmoniformes > Salmonidae > Oncorhynchus > Oncorhynchus clarkii. Next base: position 12,144,946 of record NC_092168.1, read on the forward strand.
CGGTGACGCAGGGGGTTTAGAGTGCATTGCTGTTTTCCCTTTTCTGTGGCAGACGCGGGCGAGGGGTTACGCCTCTCCCCCTGACGCATCCCACACCGTGCCTCTTTCGGCATAGCCCCATTCTGTTCTCTGACTCGCACTTGAGGAGAGACCCCAGAACAGCCACATTGGGAGATACACAACGTCAACCATGTTTGTGTGACTGTGAGGAACATTAGCAACAGGGCTGGGTTCAATTCGAATTGAAGGTAGTGAATTGTAATAGAAAATGCAAAAATTGAACATCTTTGGATATGAATAGCTGCTACTCCTCATTTCATTGAAGTCATTGAATGTAGATGTAGTTTTTTCCCAAAATGTTTATTGTAATTCCAGTTTACTTCCTGAATTGACTGTCTTCAATTCAAATTGAACCCAGCCCTGAAGGTATGTGTGGGTGGTGGGGGGTGAGAGTCTTGGAAACAGCACTTGTTGAGCCCTTCCTCCAACTCTAAATCAAGGAGTGGAATCAAATGTCCCACTTGTTAGGCCAGTGGAGTTGACTTAATTGACTGTGTTGTTCACTGTCTTCTTCTCTCACACATATTGCCTCACTCTGGACCCCTTTATCAAACCATCACAATGTGCCCCAATCACACTTTGATGTGCTGGTTTATTAATGGGCCATAGGAGAACTGTAATCAGAGACATTTCCGGACATGTAATTACATTTGGGTTTCTGGGTATTGTAACTGTAAGTGGATCTTACAGATGAAAGCTTTAGGAAGTGTTTTGCACTTGCCTTGGTTGACTGCCTCACCACAAAAAGTGTTAGGGAATCAGGATATTAGGAAAGAGCCGCTGTAGCTGAGATGACGAAAATAAAATGTCTGGGTGATACGGGAGGGGCATTGTTCAAAGAGAACCTTCAAAGAGGACTGACACACTGACGCATATTTGCAGTTATCAGGATGTTTATTGTCATATTTAGACTTCCTGTCACTACCATTGTCAACGTTCACCCAAGAGAAATCCAGACAGGTAGAGAATCCATCGATGCAGAAGCTTCTTACCATATCATTGTCATGTCAGGAGAGACAACTTTGGGCTCGATTCAATCAGATTCACTTTAGACACATCTGCATAGTGGTTGTTTTGGCAGTGTCGGAGGTGAAACTGTATTAGAGCTGTCAAATCCAAAAGTGTCTCCTGACATTATATCTAGAGGAGACATTGCCATTGGCTGAACGGAGTCGCATTAAAATAAATCCCATGGAGGCTTGTTTACAAGTTTGAACACTGGAATGTGAAACGTAATCTACATCTCAATCAGGCTGATCCTTATCATCCTTAAATCATCCTTATTTTGTTTAATGATTTACAATTTGAGCATCATTATTTCATATAGCCTACATTTTTCTCTTTCTGAACTTCTAACGCAAGTAGAACCCCACTTCGCAAAAACTGGTTGAATCAAAGTTGTTTCCACATCATTTCAACCCAAAACATCTATGTGATGATGTTGAATTAACGTGGAAAACTAATTGGATTTACAAAAAGTAATTAACGTAAGGGCATGTAGTCTTTTTTTCACCCAAATTTTAACCTAAATCCAATGACCTGGTGAAATGTTTGATTGATTTCACGTTGAATTCACGTTAGTTGACAACTCAACCAAATGGAAATCAAAACTAGACGTTGAACTGACATCAGTGCCCAGTGGGACGGCTGTGGCTTCGTGACAATGATCACAAGAGCAGCTGCTCACCGATTTGACAGCTCCAGCGCAGTTTCACCTCCGACACCGCCAAAACATCAGCTATGCGGTTGTCAGCTATCGCCGGTTAACGCTTGATCTGATTAAATCTAGGCCCATATCAAATTTTCTTAAAGAAATAATCCACTCAAACTATATATATATATACATATATATATTCTTTTTTTCAGTAGTTCACTGTTGATACAGTCCCAAAATGTTTTGGATGTCAGCAAAAGTTAACTATATGATGCATCATGATGATCTGGCAAGTTACAATTGGCTTTTTGTAAGTCCTATGTCTTTAAAACTTGATTATTGACATGCACAATAACAGTGGAATAATGAAGGAAATACCAAAATATAGTTTTGGAGTGGATTATTCCTTTAAGTTTAATTTCTCTAGTGTACCTGACAGCATCGCTGTCAGAAGGAACATGGCAAAGCATTGAATGTGTGGAAAGAGAAACTGATCCTATATTTGTAGTAGAAATTGAAAACACCCTGGGGGATCACTACAGGGTCAATGAGCTGTGGAAATATGAAAACAGGTCAATAACTGTATCCACATTCTCAATCCCCTAGAGAACAAACCAAATGGGGATAAACTCTTCTAGTGGTGTTTTTATTTTCTGGTGGATGCTGTCACAAAATAGTCTATTGACGAAGAAGGATCCAGTCTTCTTGATGTTGAAGGTCAATGGATGTGGTATCAAGTCAGTGGGGAAGAGAGAAAGATAACCTGATATTTAATTGGACTTCGCTGTGTGCCGTTTGTGTGTATAGCTGGATGTAAGGAGTGGGGAATAGGAGGTTGACTTCTTTGTTGTGGAGAGCCTTCACCACAGGTTTTGGCCCTGCTGCTTCATAGAGATTAACTCTGTTTATTTTGGCCCTGCTCTCTCAAAGCCCTCTCTACCTTGATTCTCAGCCAGACTGACAGCCAGCCACTGATAGGGAGATGTAACCACCGACCAGAGGGCTTTACGGAAGCAGGTTCAATCAATACAGGTCTTATAGGTCTCTGAGCCCTCCCTCGCCCCCCCACCCCCCTACAAGAGTGATCTCAAGTCCTCCCTCTCTTGAAACAGGAGTGCTCCTCGGAGACTTCGCATCCCTTTTTATGAAAATGTTCCCTCAGCACTCGGAGTCGACCAAATTGTAATGGTCCGTCTATTACACTGAAAACAGATTTAGTCCAAGAACAATGACATGGCCAGAGATGGCACAGTGATAATATACACTGATCAAAAATATAAACACAAAACACAAAATGCAACAATTTCTAAGATTTTACTGAGTTACAGTTCATACAAGGATCAGTCAATTGAAATAAATTCATTAGACCCTAGTCTATGGATTTCACATGACTGGGAATACAGATATGCATCTGTTGGTTACAGATACTGCCATATCTGCCTGTGGTATCTATTGGTTACAGATACTGCAGGTAGCCTAGTGGTTAGAGCATTGGACTAGTAACCAAAAGGTTGCAAGATTGAATCCCGAGCTGACAAGGATAAAAATCTGTCATTCTGCCCCTGAACAAGGCAGTTAACCCACTGTCCCTAGGCTGTCATTGAAAATAATTTGTTCTTAACTGACTTGCCTAGTTAAATAAAGGTAAAAAATACAAATCTACCCTGAACAGTTAAAACCAGGAATTATCTGTAAAGAACACACTTCACCAACATGCCAGTGGCCATCGAAGGTGAGCATTTGCCCACTGAAGTCAGTTACGATGCCGAACTGCCTTCAGGTCAAGACCCTGGTGAGGATGATGAGCTTCCCTGAGATGGGTTTCTGACAGTTTGTGCAGAAATTCTTCTATTGTGCAAACCCACAGTTTCATCAGCTGTTCGGGTGTCTGGTCTCAGGCGATCCCGCAGGTGAAGAAGTCGGGTGTGGAAGTCCTGGGCTGGCGTCGTTAAATGTAGTCTTTGGTTGAGAGGCCGGTTGGACGTGCTGCCAAATTCTTCCTGCAGTCAGCATAGGAATTGTACGCTTTAGAGTGGCCTTTCATTGTCCTAAGCACAAGGTGCACCTGTGTAATGATCATTCTGTTTAATCAGCTTCTTGATAATACCAATGATATGCCAGTGGCATTAAACAAAGCATGTGTAGCCATGTATGCTGATGATTCAACCATATACAGTACATTCAGAAAGTATTCAGACTCCTAGACTTTTTCCACATTTTGTTACGTTACAGCCTTATTCTAAAATGGATGACATTTTTTCCCCTCATTAATCTACACACAACATACCATAATGACAAAGCAAAACAGGTTAAGAATTTTTTGCAAATGTATGAAAAAAAACAATGGAACTATCACATTTACTTAAGTATTCAGACTCTCTACTCGGTACTTTGTTGAAGCACCTTCGGCAGCAATTACAGCCTTGAATCTTCTTGGCTATGACGCTATATGCTTGGCACACCTGTATTTGGGGAGTTTCTCCCCAGTTTCTCGTCTCTGCACATCCTCTCACGCTCTGTCAGGTTAGATGGGGAGCGTCGCTGCACAGCTATTTTCAGGTCTCTCCAGAGATGTTTAATTGGGTTCTAGTCCGGGCTCTGACTTGGCCACTCAAAGACATTCAGAGACTTGTCCCGAAGCCACTCCTGCGTTATCTTGACTGTGTACTTAGGGTCGTTGTTCTGTTGGAAGGTGAACCTTCACCCCAGTCTGAGGTCTTGAGCGCTCTGGAGCAGGTTTTCATTAAGGATCTCTCTGGACTTCGCTTCATTCATCTGTCCCTCAAGCCTGACTAGTCTCCCAGTCCCTGCTGCTGAAAAACATCCCCACAGCATGATGCTGCCACAACCATGCTTCACCGTAGTGATGGTGCCAGGTTTCCTCCAGATGTGATGCTTGGCAGGCCAAAGAGTTCCATCTGGTTTCATCAGACCAGAGAATCTTGTTTCTCATGGTCAGAGTCTTCAGGTGCCTTTTCACAAACTCCAAGCGGGCTATCTGGCCACTCTACCATAAAGGCCTGATTGGTGGAGTGCTGCAGAGATGGTTGTCCTTCTGGAAGGTTCTCCCATCTCCACAGAGGAACTCTAGAGCTCTGTCAGAGTGACCACAGGGTTCTTGGTCACCTCCCTGACCAATGCCCTTCCCCCACGATTGCTCAGTTTGGCCAGGTGGCCAGCTCTAGGAAGAGTCTTGGTGGTTCCAAACATCTTCCATTTAAGAATGATGGAGACCACTGTGTTCTTGGTGACCTTCAATGCTGCATACATTTTTTTGTACCCTTCTCCTGATCTGTGCCTCGAGACAATCCAGTCTCTGAGCTCTACAGACAATTCTTCGTCCTCATGGCTTTGCTTTGACATGCACTGTCAACTGTGGGACCTTATGTAGACAGGTGTGTGCCTTTCCAAATCATGCCCAATAAATTGAATCTACCACAGGTAGAAACATTTCAAGAATAATCCAATTGAAACAGGATGCACCTGAGGTCAATATCAAGTCTCATAGCAAAGGGTCTGAATACTTATGTAAATAAGGTATTTCTGTTTTACATTTTTTAAATATGTTTGCTAACATTTCTAAAAAACTGTTTTCGATTGTCATTATGGGGTAATGTGTGTAGATTGATGAGGGGGAAAATGGTTTAATCCATTTTAGAATAAGGCTGTAATGTAACAAAATATTTAAAATGTCAAGGGGTCTGAATACTTTCCGAATGCACTGTACGCATCAGCATCCATAGCTAATGAAGTCACTGTAACCGTTAACTAAAAGTTGCCGTCTGTTTTGGAATGGGTGGCTAATAATAAATTGGTCTTGATCATCTCTAAATCGAAGAGCATTGTATTTGGAACAAATCATTCCTTAAATTCTAGACCTCAGCTGAATCTGGTAATGAATGGTGTGGCTGTTGAACAAGTTGAGGAGACTAAATTACTTGGTTTTACCTTAGATTTTAAACTGTTATGGATCCCCGGGAACGTCCGTTTGGTTGGCGTCCTGCGGCTGGAGCCGAAAGCGCCAGGGAGGGGGTATCGTCACTTATGCTCTCTCTCCGGTGCTCTAGGTTGCCATGCTTCCACGTCTCAACCGGACTGACAGGTGCCTGTGTTGTTCGTGTTTCTTGTTTTGTTCATTTGTTTATTCAATTATGCACTCCCTGAACTTGCTTCCCGACTCCCAGTGCACACGTTACAGAATGATTCCTCACCAAAGGGAAGCATCAGGGGGTGATTTTTGTTTTGTGTTTTTGTTTTGGAGAGATGTCTGGTCCGGGTGTCCGAACCGGAGCTACCTGGGAGGCCTCAGACGGTTTTTCGGGTTCCCTGCCTCAGCTGGCTCCATGGGTTTCCATACCTCAGTGGGATCATAGGCTCCGAGGCCTCAGCTGGCTCAATAGGCTCCCGTGCCTCAGCTAGTGAGTGGGGAGGTTTCAGCCGGCTCATCATGCTTTCACGCCTCAGCCGGTTCATCAGGTTTCTGCACCTCAGCGGAGGCAACCGTTCCACTCCGAATCCCCGGGATCTTCATCTTGATCAGCGTACTGTCATGTGTGCTCCCTCTCCGGCCTCTAGGTCACCAGGCTGCTCGTTATGACGCACACCTGTCACGATCGTTACGCACACCTGCGCATCATCAGACTCACCTGGACTTCACCTCCTTGATTACCTGCCCTATATATGTCACTCCCTTTGGTTCCTTCCCCAGGCGTCATTGTTTCTGTTTCAGTTTCATGTCTGTGCGCTGTTTGGGTTTCTTGTTTTGTTAATTTGTTTATTCAATTATGCACTACCCAGTAAACATACAGTATTATATAGAGACATGAGTGCATGGAACTTCCTTCCATCTTATATAGCGCAAGTGAACAGCGAACCTGGTTTCAAAAAACAAATAAAGCAACATCTCACGGCACTATTCCTCTCCCCCATGTGACCTTGCTGTTTGTATGTACTGACATGTACGTGTAACTGATAGATGAACACACTACATGTTAATGTTTTTAAATGTATGTCAATTGTAAAGTCTGTAATGTATTTTTTGTTATGTGTTGGACCCCAGCAAGACTAGCTGTTGCCATTGACGTCAGCTAATGGGGATCCACAATCTTGGCATTGCAAGCGCCCTGCTCTTCCAACTGAGTTTCAAAGGACCTGGCAGGTACTTTGATGGTACTTTGCATTCTGTTGAACCATTGTTAAAAAGCAAACTGTCATCCATTTTTCATCTCTCTTGATGGGATGGAAACTAAAACCGCTGTTACGTTTTATATTGAAACAGAGCCCTAAAAAATAATAATAGCTGCACCTGAGACCTCCATCACCATTGCAACCCTGGCAAACTTCCTGTAAGAGATAAGAAAATAGGAGAAAAATTCCATAATTGCAGAAAAACAGAGGTATTGTCAGAGCATATAGCCAATGTCAGCAATACCTGACCTTCTACATGTTTTGGTTTCCAGTCTTAACAACTGTGTCAGCAATCACAACAGTGAACGTCACCTAATGGGTGCCCTATGGGGATCCCTTGGACAAAGTAGGGAGGAACTGTATACAGAGCAGGGAAGTTGTCATGGATGAGAAGGCGGATGTCATGGCAGCTAGGATCCCCATCGAGATGTGTTTCACAGACAGTCAGGGGGCTCCCAGATTCTCTGCTGGGAGTCCATCAACACACACCACACCTCCCCCAGTGTTTGCACTGGAGACATGCAGTTGCACGGTATGTGGCACACACTCTCACAGAAGAAAAACAGACATAGACAGAGATAAACATACCGAAACACCAACGCACGCACACACGCACACACGCACACACGCACACACACACACACACACACACACACACACACACACAATTGCAAAAGCCAGACACAAATAATTTAATCTGGCAATCACATTGACTCTCCACATGACAAATGGACAGTAGACAGATAAAGTGGACCTCTTTCTAGACATCGTTCTCAAGGGAATGACAGGATATGAGTACGTAAAATGTTTTGGCTATCTGTAAACTCCAAAACGCTCCTCTAACAGCCTGTAACTAACCCCCAAAGCAGGCACACAACATAAAACCAAATGCTTCTCATAAAGATGAATGCCATATCTAATGTGGAAGATCAAAGTTCGCTAAAAGAGTCATAAAAGTCTCCCCTCTGGTGTTACGAAACACAGAGAACACATGGGCTACAGAATGCATTTTATCAAGTGACTGCTGTAATTAGGTTGTTATATTTAATGAACTGGTTGTGTGTGGTCTGAGACTTTGGTGGGACTGGATTTACACATGAATGCACATACAGAATGCACAATAAAAAATCTTTATTTCTCTCTCTCGCTTTCTTTCTTTACAGTCCTCTCCCTCTTATAATCTCAACACTTGGATATAGAGAGTTGATTCTAAATCAGTTCCTAGGGTTTATAAGCATCCAGAAAAAGTGTATGTAGAGTCTAGTACTTCTCTGATATGAGACACATCTACTCTGGTAGTCTGGTTTACGTCTGTCTCCCGGGATACAACACAAAAACACAGGGACAGGCTCGAGAGCTTTTCTCCCTCGTTGTTTATTGTGAACTGTAAAAACCAATGTGTGTTTTGGACTCTTTTTGAAGGGAGTGGGAGCAGCTGTTGAGGGAGTTTAGGAGTCACAAGGTCCAAGTTACGCTGGAGCTGACAAAGGCCTCGGTGGCGATTGTCACCTCCCAGTTCTTGTATGCTATGTCATTTTTTTAAATCGCATGATGTCACATGCTAAGCAGTGTTGTGCTGGGCTAATTATCCCGCTGGGCTAGCAATAGCCCTAGCATAGTTCAGACTCCTCCATTGACATACTACTAGAAAACCCTTTGTCTGCGAGCCCAGTTGCTGTAACCTTAGCTTTCCCCTCAATGGGAGGGGAAAGGCACCGTTATGAGATTTAGTCAACCACAGCAGATGCCTGGGTTACCCGCACCCCAACATAGTGGATTCATTCAGAGATTGTTCTCATTCCTGAGGTTAACCTTGAATTGCAGTAGGCACGGAGAACATAGATACTATGTCTGAAGGGAAGAGTGGAGTAAGTTGAGCCAAAGGGATAGCTGAGCCACTCCTTGCTTCTAGGAAACCATTCACAAAATGAATCATGTGGCTAAATATTTAGGAGGAGGTTATCATTTCATGGAGTCTGTGAAGGAAGACACCACGTGGAAAAAATACCAGATTTTTCACAAGGTCAAATTAATTTATTGTGTTAAAGGTTTCATGGTGCTTGTAGCTAAACCAAAGTATATAGTTTTAAGATTGTTTATACATCAGTTGGGGTATGAAAATATGAGGTCCTAAACCTAGCATGAAAATGCATCTTTGTAGCTCTGTGGTCTAACATAGTCAAAGTAATTGCCATGGGGTAAATTGAGCCAACGGCCACCATAACCCACACAAATTTGGATTATATTTTGTCCATTTTATGCACACTATGCATAGTATCTTTGCAATATTATGCATATGAACTCAAGATAGTGCATTTTTATTGCAGATATCATTCTGCCCTGTGTATACAAACTTAAAACAAGCCCCTTGAGGTTCTTGAGAGAGCAGCCAAGAAAGTGAGAGAAGGGAAGAAGTCCATTTGAGCAGTAGGTATAGGGATGAAAACATTTACTGAATGACACTGGAGAGGTCAATTGAAAAAATAAGAAAACTAATATGTACTTGTGACAATGAGAGGCTATGTTAGAGTAGCAGAGGCACACAAAGTCATATCTGATAACATGGAGCCTGAGCTTGCTAAACATATCAAGATTCTCGTGGACCAGTTTCATGAGCATAGTAGCCTCAAATGCAAAGAGCTTGCCTACAAATTGACAAACCCGAAACAACATCCCTGTCTCACACAACTGGTCAAGAAATGGAAATATAAGATATTTAACAGAGAAATACACTACATGACCATAAATATGTGGACATCTGCTTGTTGAACATCTCATTCCAAAATCATAGGATATTAAAATGGAGTTGGTCCCCCCTTTGTTGCAATAACAGCCTCCACTCTTCTGGGAAGGCTTTCCACTAGATGTTGGAACATTGCTTCCATTCAGCCACAAGAGATTAATGATGTCGAGCATTAATGATGTTCGTAGTCGTCGTTCCAAATCTTCCCAAACGTGTTCGATGGTTGTTGAGGTCAGGGCTCTTCCACAACCATCTCGACTAACCATTTCTGTATGGACCTCGCTTTGTGCACAGGGGCATGCTAAAACAGGAAAGGGCATTCCCCAAACTGTTGCAACAAAGTTGGAAGCACAGAATGTCATTGTGTAATGTAGCGTTAAGATTTTCGGGGCCTACCCCGAACCATGAAAAACAGCCACAGACCATCAGTCCTCCTCCACCAAACTTTACAGTTGGCACTATGCATTGGAGTAGGTAGCGTTCTCCTGGCATTCTCCAAACCCAAATTCATCCGTCGGACTGCCAGGTGGTGATGCATGATTCAGAGAACGTGTTTCTACTGCTCCAGAGTCCAATGACGGCGAGCTTTACACCACTCCAGCCAACGCTTGGCATTGCGCATGGTGCTCTTAGGCTTGTGTGCGGCAGCTCAGCCATGGAAACACATTTCATGAAGCTTCCGGTGAACAGTTATTTTTCTGACATTGCTTCCAAAGGTAGTTTGGAACTCAGTAGTGAGTGTTGCAACCGAAGACAGACGATTTTTACCAACTGTCACAGGATACCATCACCCACTTACCATGTCCCTATACTCAACACCCCATACCTGGAGTAAGTTATGCCAAGAGACCACTTTTTTTGGACAAGCTATGTATTCAAAACTGTTATGTTTACCTTAATTATTTCCAGGGATACACAGCATCCTGAAATATATGTAGATATCTTTGTTAGAAAGAATGCTATATTTCCCTAGTGATGCTCCTGAGTTAGGCGCAGCGGTCTAAGGCACTGTATCTCAGTGCTAGAGGCGTCACTACAGACACCCTGGTTTGAATCCAGGCTGTATCACAACCGGCTGTGATTGGGAGTCCCATAGGGCGGTGCACAATTGGCCCAGTGTCGTCCGGGTTTGGCCGGTGTAGGCCGTCATTGTAAATAAGAATTTGTTTTTAACCGACTTGCTTAGTTAAATAAAAATTGAAAATGAAAATGACTGTAAAAAATGGCTCAATTTACGCCACTCTCCCCGACAATGTGTCAGGCAATTGTGTGTGGGGGTGGTGTGTGTGTGTGTGTGTGGGGGGGGGGGGGGGGGGTGTAGTGTAGATATATGGCTCCACATATTGATCCTTTGCTATTCCGATGTCTGTGTTGCCTCCGTCATAGAGCCCTGCAGAGCCATCAATGGCAATAAATATAATGGTTACAAATAATGATACTCAAATGAATTTAATACAAAGATCACAGGATCCACTATGTGATGAAGCAACAGACTGGAGAATGCTATGAGATGCTATGAGAGAGAGTGAAAATAGTCGTTGATGACCCCTAATGTTATAATTTGCTTGCCTGGACGTGTGTAAGCTCGCATCCTCATCCTTATTTCAACAGAAGTGTTTGTGCTCTATGCACTACTCAGGATTTAAACACAGAGACCTGGGATGTAGTAGGGTGGTTTTGAACATAATCTGTGGATTTCCTGCTAAGAAGCTGTCCACTGTTACCCACAATGCCTTCCACTGATGGTTGTTTTTAAAGCCTTATGTATTGCGTAACCTATTAAGCAGTGCAAGTACTTTAAAGGTCTCACACCGAACAGTGGGGATAGACTGATAGCACTGGACGTCAACAAAGTAGGATTTCCATAAGTTCTTTACTTAAAGCCAGATAGCTTTGTTGTCTCACTTAGCGTTTCCTTCAGAACCACTAGCAGGTGAAAAGGTCTAAAAGTTACACTCAACTATGAACCCTGTTCCATGATGATGTTTAGTATGCCCTCAATAGTCTGGTATTAGGACATCAATTTGTTATATGAATTGTACATTTGGAGATGTATAATCTGCAACGCAAAATAATCATTGTTAGTAAAATTTTTACTGAGATGGTGGTATCGAAATCATCTCTCTTGCAAAAGGGATTTTATCTCAATGCAACTAAACTATATAAATAAATGAGAAAGAAATTATTAAATAACAGTGACAAATATCCATCCTTTCAGCCCTGAGAAGCCAACCATGGTCTCAGGTGTGCAGGTGTGGGAACTCATGAGAACGAAGTTGTACCTATGATGCTCCTGACATTCCAACAGCTAGCTTGTTTTTCTAAGTAGTCGAGTTTGAGCCATGCACCTGGCATACACACTCTCCCAGCTGGTATGTTTTCCCATAAAGACTGAGCCTTTTATTGTTCTCCCATAGTGATGTGGGAAGTCTTTAGTTTCCACGTGGTCTCAGGGCAATTAATATTACTGTACTTAAATCTGTGACACTCCATTTAGTATGATGTATTACATTACGTTAGGTTACATTATGAATGGAATAGAAGTCGTACACTATCATGCGAATTATAGGACATATAGTATCATACATTTACCCTGTCGTACAATAGCATACGAATTGGATGATGTACCTATTCAGGACTGTAATGGGAATTTTAATGTTTGTGCTTTTCTTATAACTCTTTTCTGTGTTCTATTCATGTGCTGTTCTATAAACCAATTTCTGTGTTCATGCAAGTGGCTGACTGTAGAAATCCTCACTATCAGTAGCTGCAATTTGGCAGTACGCCCAGACCTTGTTTTGAGAACGAACGAAAGATATCTGTTTCAAGGTCTCAGCATGGAGAGAAGAAGCCTCATGAGGTGTTGGTCTGCCACATGTTATGAAACAGTATTGGTCGGTCACATGGATGAAGCAAAATGGTAATGATGAATTAATTATGCTAAATCATGCAAATATAACTTGTCTGTGTATAGCCCTATATAAGAAAACTGCTGGGACTGCCCAGGAGAGCTCCTGATTGACATGTGTACTATGGTGCATTGGGTTGGTTGGAACCTCTCCAGCGCGCTGACAATAAACAATGATTCATTAAGATTGACTTAGAGTGTCCCTGTATAAAATTTCCACAACAATTTGGCGTCAGCGAACAAAATTATTGATTCTGCCGGCGGAGCTTTCCAGTGGGGGTCTGCGAGGAAAACTGGTGGCACATTTTATGTAGCGTGAGGGAAATTCCCGTCTGACCAAAATAGGACGAGGACCCACCCAGACCAGACTCTTACTGTGAGCTGCCCAGAAAGAGACACATCATCCACTAACAATTGAGGGAGTCAATTGGAAAGTCCATTTAAATGAATTTGTATAAAAACATTTTATAAATGATGATAAAAAGAAAATCAAGCCAAGTAATGCATTAAAAAGGTACCTATAGTCTTATAGAGAGTTGGCTATTCACTAGTTTAATGAGAAGACTAGTGTGAGGGCGTAATGGTACCATGGAATGCCCCGCTGACAGCTGTCTGTAGGCATTTAGAAGAAATGTCTATGTGGTCTGCAGCCACTAAAAAATAACACAAGGTATTTTTGAATATGGGGTGTTATTTATGTGCATAACAAGTAACGAAAGTTGAGAATCGTTGACGATGTACGTGGTAATGTAAAAGATTACCGAGTGTCTTTGGGAATAGCACTAAGTGAATGTGGATGTGAAAGTTGTGTGATTGTGAGATATGACATATTAAGCTGATTGAAATGTGGCTGATTGAAATTATTACTTTTAAGATTGAAATATGGATAATAAGCTGATTGAAATGTGTTTAGTACGAGGATTGAAATCGTGTCATTAAGTATTGAGTGATGAGAGCTGTCAGGGGACTAGCTTACGTGTGAAAGAAGTGAATGAATGCCACAACCAGTTCTGTGTGAGCTGAGTTTTCAAGTTCTGTGAGCTGAGTTTTCCAGTTCTGTGAGCTGAGTTTTCCAGTTCTGTGTGAGCTGATCTGTAACGTTATCCAACGCCACCGTTGGATCTACAGGTAAAGGATAACATGTCTCAGAAATCAGATAAGTAACATGTCTCAGAGGATAACAGGTCTTGTTAGTAAAGAGGATAACAGGTCTTGTTAATAACGAGGATAACATGTCTCATTAGTCACGAGGATAACATGTCTCTGAGATTAACATGACATTAGATTACATGAGGATAACATGTCTTGTCAGTGGGAGTTTGATGAATAACATTATTATGTATGGAGATATGAAAGAAGAGAGAGAGCTATTTCCGAATACGCTGTTAAATAGAGGTAGTGTAAATGTCTAAACCCCAGTATGAGTAGAACACTAGTGTAGAGGAGGAATTTGTAATGGAACACAAATATATAATGAGTTACTAGAGATAAAGTAACATAATACTGAGTGTAATGGGTTATTATGATGATCTGATGAAGGAAGAATAGAAAAATAATGATAATGTACAACTGACAAACCCACATGTACGTAAGTGGTGACAAAAAGTATTCTGTTCAGAGTGCTCCCTTTATGGATCATTTGTATGATAAGGTTAAAGCATTGTATGGGACTTGACTTACCCATACCCTTAACCATTAGAACTAATGAATGCTTAGAAGACTTCCTCCACCCTGGTAATGCATTTTGAAATAAGCCCAAACCCCGTTAAATAGAACCAATGAATGTTGAACATGATTTTCTGTTAACTAAACTTAAAAGGCTACAGTTTATTGTACTCCCGATGGAGCTTTCGTTGATTCCCAAATGATGACATTCTTAACCAATTCGTGAGTAGGCAAAATGGAGACTGCTTCTGTTTCCCTGTTGTCTCAGGGGCCAGACTTATTATTGACAGAGCGTGACATCTACTGGGGACTAAGACAGTGCCGACCCTCCAAAACATTACATATGCATCTTAAAATAATAGACATTTAATAAATATTGAAGCAGAAAGTGAATATCCAACAGAGATTGGTAATAAAACAATTGAGTATCATGTTTGTATTGTTTTAAACCTTGCAATAGGGGGAAAAGCTAAATGTGGTTTGAGAGTGATCGGTGTGTTTAAGCATTGGGAAAAGGGAGATCTAGTTGAAGGAAACAGATTTAGGAGACTAGTGAAAGTAACAAAGAATGGAAATTGGCTTTCAGATAGCAATCCAAAAATGTAATATTTTAGTAATTTTAATGAGTAAAACAGAGGGATTGAGTATTGGGACTGATATTAAATTAGAGGCTGCTCGCTCTTCAAGGCCTGGTCCACTGCTCTCGTGTTTAAGTAATCTGTTGATTGGGTTAAAGATAACCTTCCCGTGGAACAATAGACAGCCGCCAGTACACAATGAACTCAAATAGGCTGTGAGAGACACAGTGGGTAAATTAGGGACAGTTGGTACAGAATTGTATGTTGATGCAACAGGTATAAAATATTAAGATTACAAGAGAAGTGTTTACTTTAGAAGGAGCCCAATTCAGCTTTACGGGACACCGTATCATCTGATTTGTCTTGAAGTATAAATGTGTCTGAAGTATAATTCTGTATACAGATGGGTTTATTAAGACTTCCTACCCAAGATGTAAACTCAATTTTTTTTTATTAAGAATTTTTAGGACTGATTAAAATGTAGCATATGTAGCATAGTGAAAACGTAGAACATGTTAATTTTCTTTCTTCCAGGACTGATGGAATGTCCACAACCAAGTTTTTTTCCCCATGTTCATCAATGTTTCTGTACTTCTCCCTTTGAAAGGCTTCCTGAGGTAGGTGCATTAGGAGAGCAGTTAAAAGTGCTTGGATTCCAATTTGAATTTAAGTATTCCCCACCTCTAGTGATAGATGTGTATTGCTGTTGTTGTTTCTTTTCTTTTCTTTGTTTTTGTCTTACTTCAATAACAAATCTCACCAGACTGGGTCTGCTGGATGGTCGGGATTTCTCCCTAAGGATTAGGCCTCTGACACCCTGACCCGTAACTGTAGTGAGATCGCCAAGATGATTGGGGAGTATAAGCCAAACTATGTGTTGTTATTCTCTAAGACATTTGTCTTAGAAGTCCGGATTTCTTGAATTACAAATGTCCTCAACTAAACTGTTTTTCTGGTCTGTCTCAAGGTTATGGTGAAGGTGACCACAGATGGTATCTAGATGCATGACGGAACAATTCGGCCGAAAACAACCTCAACACCCCCTCTATCCGGCTGAATTAATGGCAAAAATGGCATTTAGGATGGTCCTTCACTACGGTGAGACCTGAGTCCGAGCAACCTGTACACAGCATCCAGAAGCTATCAACCGCCTTTTCTCTCATACTTTTTCTCTCAGGAGTGCGACATTGGTCCATGTGGAGTGAGCATGGAGAATGATCCAGTCCAAACTTCTCTCATGCTGCTGGTGTATTGGTAGGAAAATGGACAAATACATAATGACTGTAAATAACAGGACTATCAGGTGAGAGGGCCATCCACTTTGAACATGTGCAATTAAAAAGACGAACTGAAACACATTCTGAAGAAGAACATGAGGAAACGCCAGGAAATTAAGAGTGAGTGCCGTGAAAGGGGGTGGTCAACCGTGCCTATAATTGATTTAGGCTTGTCCAAAATTATTTTGGGGTATCAGGATTGTGGAGGTCTGCACACTGCAAAATGTATAGTAATTTAGACAAAAAATGCATTGAGATACCAATCTGTCATTACCACAAGTGATGAGAAAAGTGAGGGTCTTAAATGAAAGTGATAGAATCAACATGAAGCACTAAGGACTATTATTCTAAATTTGGGTTGGATAATTTATCAATGATTATGATTTGGAAAGGCAAGGCTTCTAGAGACAAATCTGTGTCCTAAACATGTGAGGAGAGCCACTAGATTGTAGCTTTGGCTCACCTTGCAACAATTTAATTCTTAGCACGGTTGCTGTGAAACTGTTATAACGTGTTCTCTCTCTCTTCCCTGTGAAATGTTATTAACATGCTGTAAGGCGATATTTTAGAATATAATATTTTGATATAGAAGCTAAAATCTAAATGCTTACATAAAATTTAAGTGGATGGAATTTAAGTCCAATAGACTTAGTGTGGGCCTGGCTTGACATTATGCTCGCATTACACCATCCTAAAGGATCGCAACAGGCTTTTTCTACATTTGACATTTTAGTCAGTAAGCAGATGCTCTTATCCAGAGTGACTTACATGCTGACCACACCGCTCACCTTGTGCAAGGTTTACAAAGTAAATGTACACATACATGCTATTCAATCACGCGCCTCAGCGAGCGTCTGCATGGCTAGGTGTTAAAATAGAAATAGGTTCTATTTGTGATGCTAGACGCGCTGCAAGTCCGGCCTCTCCCATCTCCTCATTGGTTTTTAGGAGCATATACCCACGTGCCATCTTCTCATTTAGGAGCATATACCCACGTGGGTGATTGAAAGATGAACTGATGTCCACACTCCAGTCGGTTGTAGTAATGCACCATAAAGTTGGTTGCTAACCGCCATGTAAAGTCCAAAGAAGTAAAACAGAAGCCTGAGGAAGGAGGAGAGATGACGAGAAAGTAATTTGGTTTACCATTTTATCTGTGGATTAATTGTCGGAGTAGAGGACCTTGTGAATTTCAGGTAAAATAACAACCCAATGTTTATATACCAGGACAAATTAGCTAGCAGCAGCAAGCTAGCTAAATAGGACAAATTAGCTAGCAGCAGCAAGCTAACTAGCTAAATTGCCATAAATGTTTAATGCTTTTCGACCTGTCCCGAAATGAATATAATTGGTTCAGAGTTTGTTTTGATATTTCAACCTGTGTGTCCTGATCGTGTCTGGTGTGGGTACAAAATCAACATGTGCATGTCCGGTTTGGTCAGCATGTTACAGTAGTGCATTCTACTTAAGATAGCTAGGTGACAACCACATATCAAAATCATAGTACATTTCTTCTCAATAAAGTAGCTATATGCAAAGTCATTGCTAGTAAGAAAAGACAAAGGTGAGTGTTAGTTCAAGAAAAGCAATTGTTTTATGTATTTTTACAATCAATCTTAAATCTTAAGATATTATGTGTGCTATATAATAATGACTGTTGTCAGTTTAGTAACATAATGATTGGGTGAGTTAATTGGGTGTCATCAACATAAAAACGTACGTACAGGTAGGTACAGGTTGGCCCAGAAGGGGTGTGTGTGTGTGCGTGCGTGCATGTGGGTGTATGTGTTTAGCAGTGGAGGCATGTCAGAGGAGGAAGGGGAGGAATTGAATTTCCAATTTCATTTTTAGATAAAACTACTTTAAATGTTCAAATGTAACCAAATACATGATTAAAACACATTTTGCAATAAAGGACAACAGTAGTCTCAACAGCACCCTCTAGGGTAGCACCATGGTGAAGCCAGAGGACAGCTGTTTTCCATCCTCCTCTGGCTACATTAACTTCAATACAAAACCCAGGAGGCTTGTGTTCCTCACCCCGTTCATTAGACCTACATATTAATTGTAACAACTAGCCAACGTTTTTGCAGTATGAACAGAAATGCTATCCATGCAATCAAAGGAGAGAGAATGAATCTATTGCTACATGTGTGATTTAGAAGTTTGGTGAGTTGTTGATAGCTAGTTGAGCATTTATGGAATATTATTCAATTGAAATTAGTTTCTTCAAACTACAGGAGACGGAAGATGTAGATTATATAGTTGAAGTCGGAAGTTTACATACACTTATGTTGGAGTCATTCAACCACTCCACCAATTTCTATAGTTTTGGCAAGTTGGTTAGGACATCTACTTTGTGCATGACACAAGTCATTTTTCCAACAATTCTTTACAGACAGACTATTTCACTTATAATTCACTGTATCACAATTCCAGTGGGTCAGAAGTTTACATACACTAAGTTGACTGTGCCTTTAAACAGCTTGGAAAATTCCATAAAATGATGTTATGGCTTTAGAAGCTTCTGATAACATAATTGACATAATTTGTGCCAAATGGAGGTGTACCTGGGGATGTATTTCAAAGCCTACCTTCAATCTCAGTGCCTCGTTGCTTGACATCATGGGAAAATCAAAAGAAATCAGCCAAGACCTCATAGAAAGATTGTAGACCTCCACAAGTCTGGGTCATCCTTGGGAGCAATTTCCAAATGCCTGAAGGTACCACGTTCATCTGTACAAATAGTATGCAAGTATAAACACCATGGGACCACGCAGCCGTCATACCGCTCAGGAAGGAAATATGTTCTGCCTCCTAGAGATGGTGTGAAAAGTGCAAATCAATACCAGAACAACAGCAAAGGACCTTGTGAAGATGCTGGAGGAAACAAGTACAAAAGTATCTGTATCCACAGTAAAACGAGTCCTATATCGACATAACCTGAAATGCCGCTCAGCAAGGAAGAAGCCACTGCTCCAAAACTGCCATTAAAAAGTCAGACTACGGTTTGCAACTGCACATGGGGACAAAGATTGTACTTTTTGGAGAAATGTCCTCTGGTCTGATGAAACAAATATAGAACTGCTTGGCCATAATGACCATCGTTATGTTTGCAGGAAAAAAGTCTTGCAAGCCGAAGAACACCATCCCAACCGTGAAGCACCGGGGTGGAAGCATCATGTTGTGGGGGTGCTTTGCTGCAGGAGGGACAGGTGCACTTCACAAAATAGATGGCATCATGAGTCTGGAAAATTATGTGGATATATTGAAGCAACATTAAAGACATCAGTCAGGAAGTTAAAGCTTGGTCGCAAATGATTCTTCCAAAAGGATAATGACCCCAAGCATACTTCCAAAGTTGTGGCAAAATGGCTTAAGGACAACAAAGTCAAGGTATTGGAGTGGCCATCACAAAGCCCTGACCTCAATCCTATAGAAACATTTTGGGCAGAACTGAAAAAGCATGTCCGAGCAAGGAGGCCTACAAACCTGACTCAGTTACACCAGCTCAGTCAGGAGGAATGGGCCAAAATTCACCCAACTTATTGTGGGAAGCTAGTGGAAGGCTACCTGGAACAAGTTAAACAATTTAAAGGCAATGCTACCAAATACTAATTGAGTGTATGTGAACTTCTGACCCACTGGGAATGTGATGAAAGAAATCAAAACTGAAATAAATCATTCTCTCTACTATTATTCTCACATTCTTAAAATAAAGTGGTGATCCTAACTGACCAAAGACAAGGAATTTCTACTAGGATTAAATGTCAGGAATTGTGAAAACTGAGTTTAAATGTACTTGGATAAGGTGTATGTAAACTTCCGACTTCAACTGTATATTGTTTTCTTGCTTATAGAACTTTAATTTTGTGTTGAATTAGTGCAATTTATTACAAATTGCCTTGATAACTTTAGTAGCAAGTCACTTGCTAGATGCCAAAGTGAGGTTTTCTCTGCCAGAATGGCTAGCTAATGCTAACAACAATGTCATTTTTGGTTGAAGAATCCCTTTCATTGCCCACATCAGATTCAAGCTTCTGGGAAAAAGGTACATCGATTAAGGTCTGCGTATTCAAACTGCGCAACACAACGAGAAGGTAAGAAGAGACAGGGATGTTCTCAAGCAGTTAATCAACACTACTGCATTTTGGGGCATGTAAAAGTTGTCTTTTAGGGGGCATGGTTAGTTTCCCTAACAAGGGAAAGAACAAGGATCTTGCAGAGGTAATTGCACATTAACATGCTCTACCTTCTCCGGGAATGTCGAAATCAATTCAGAATGATTTGATAGCTTCATCATCATCCATTAAAAGTGACATTAAAAAAGAGTGGTTGACACAGCACGTTTTCTCGCATGGCAAATGGTTGAAACCACATCAGTTATGTGGATGATAAGGGTATTTGATGATCAGGGCATTCAGGAACATTTATTGGGCTACTTTGATGTGTCAAGTGAGAGAGATGCGTAGTCTGTGTTTGACTTTGTGAATTTGGAGTTTAACTTCATGGAGAAACTTGTTGCACAAAACTATGATGGTCGCTGCTGTAATGGAATGTATCTGCTATTTGTATTTATTGTGACACCCTGACCTTAGCGATCCTTATTATTCTCTATGTTTGGTTAGGTGTTCTATTTCTTTGTTTTTTGCCGCGTGTGGTTCCCAATCAGAGGCAGCTGTTTATCGTTGTCTCTGATTGTGGATCATATATCTACTTCTGGCCCTTCTTTGGACACTGTGTTAACAACCTTCCAGGCAAGCTTCAATGCCTACAACTCTCCTTCTGTGGCCTCCAATTGCTCTTAAATACAAGTAAAACTAAATGCATGCTCTTCAACCGATCGCTACCTGCACCTACCCGCCTGTCCAACATCACTACTCTGGACGGCTCTGACTTAGAATACGTGGACAACTACAAATACTTAGGTGTCTGGTTAGACTGTAAACTCTCCTTCCAGACCCATATCAAACATCTCCAATCCAAAGTTAAATCTAGAATTGGCTTCCAATTTCGCAACAAACCATCCTTCACTCATGCTGCCAAACATACCCTTGTAAAACTGACCATCCTACCAATCCTCGACTTTGGCGATGTCATTTACAAAATAGCCTCCAATACCCTACTCAACAAATTGGATGCAGTCTATCACAGTGCAATCCGTTTTGTGACCAAAGCCCCATATACTACCCACCATTGCGACCTGTACGCTCTCGTTGGCTGGCCCTCGCTTCATACTCGTCGCCAAACCCACTGGCTCCATGTCATCTACAAGACCCTGCTAGGTAAAGTCACCATAGCATCTCCCACCTGTAGCACACGCTCCAGCAGGTATATCTCTCTAGTCACCCCCCAATTCTTTCTTTGGCCGCCTCTCCTTCCAGTTCTCTGCTGCCAATGACTGGAACGAACTACAAAAATCTCTGAAACTGGAAACACTTATCTCCCTCACTAGCTTTAAGCACCAACTGTCAGAGCAGCTCACAGATTACTGCACCTGTACATAGCCCACCTATACTTTAGCCCAAACTACCTCTTTCCCTACTGTATTTAATTTATTTATTTATTTTGCTCCTTTGCACCCCATTATTTTTATTTCTACTTTGCACATTCTTCCATTGCAAATCTACCATTCCAGTGTTTTACTTGCTATATTGTATTTACTTTGCCACCATGGCCTTTTTTTGACTTTACCTCCCTTATCTCACCTCATTTGCTCACATCGTATATAGACTTGTTTATACTGTATTATTGACTGTGTGTTTGTTTTACTCCATGTGTAACTCTGTGTCGTTGTATGTGTCGAACTGCTTTGCTTTATCTTGGCCAGGTCGCAATTGTAAATGAGAACTTGTTCTCAACTTGCCTACCTGGTAAAATAAAAAATATATATAAGTTGTCATTTTCCTTTTGAGTTTTGTGGGGTCTTGTTTTCTGTTTAGTGTCTGTACCTGACAGAACTGTTCCATTTCGTTTTCATGTTTGTAATTTTGCTTGAGTGTTTTTTGAAAATAATAATCATGAACACTTTTCACGCTGCGCTTTGGTCCACTCCTTTCAGCTAAGTCCCCTCCTGTTCCCTGATTTAAGAGGTGATGACCACTCCACTACCAGTGTCAACTCTCTGATATAAACTGAAGCAATGTCTCATGTGCCCTCTCATCCACTGGCACATTGAATGCTTCATTTTCAAGCACTGTGAGTAGCCCTGTCCATTTTCTCTCATTTCTGTATGTAGAGTCAATCACAATATTACACATCAATGTGATTTTACTCCTTGTTTGGACTAAGTCATTCTTAGCTCTTTTGTTTAACTGTGTTGTGTCATTGTTTGTCTTCCCAGTCAAATCCTACCTACTGTATATCATGGGTCTCCCATCCTCCTAAATCGTTTCAAGTCACCAGCCTCCACTGGTGTTTGGGTAGGCTTATGTAGGTACAGTATGTTGGTGTTGCCTCACATATTAACAGCTCCTGTACTCATTTATTTTTTTTGATGGTTTTGTGGTAATGACAGTACTACGGAGTGCATAGTGCTGGTTAGAACATGGCATCGAATCCAGCCTGAGGAGGCTAAATGCTGCATATTATTTACAGTATATTTTCATGCATGTGCATATATTATACAGTCTTGTATATTCTATATAATTACGAAATAAGGCCCGAGGAGGTGTGGTATAGGGCCAATATACCACGGCTAAGGGCTGTTCTTATGCACGTCGCAACGCGGAGGACACAGCCCTTAGCCTTGGTATATTGGCCATGTACAGTGGGGCAAAAAAAGTATTTAGTCAGCCACAGTGCATGTTCTCCCACTTAAAAAGATGAGAGGTCTGTAATTTTCATCATAGGTACACTTCAACTATGACAGAGGTCAAATGATTTCTGTAAGTCTTCATAAGGTTTTCACACACTGTTGCTGGTATTTTGGCTCATTCCTCCATGCAGATCTCCTCTAGAGCAGTGATGTTTTGGGGCTGTTGCTGGGCAACACGGACTTTCAACTCCCTCCAAAGATTTTCTATGGGGTTGAGATCTGGAGACTGGCTAGGCCACTCCAGGACCTTGAAATGCTTCTTACGAAGCCACTCCTTCGTTGCCCGGGTGGTGTGTTTGGGATCATTGTCATGCTGAAAGACCCAGCCACGTTCCATCTTCAATGCCCTTGCTGATGGAAGGAGGTTTTCACTCAATCTCACGATGCATGGCCCCATTCATTCTTTCCTTTACACGGATCAGTCGTCCTGGTCCATTTGCAGAAAAACAGCCCCAAAGCATGATGTTTCCACCCCCATGCTTCACAGTAGGTATGTTGTTCTTTTGATGCAACTCAGCATTCTTTGTCCTCCAAACACGACAAGTTGAGTTTTTACCAAAAAGTTATATTTTGGTTTCATCTGACCATATGACATTCTCCCAATCTTCTTCTGGATCATCCAAATGCTCTCTAGCAAACTTCAGACGGGCCTGGACATATACTGCCTTAAGCAGGGGACACGTCTGGCACTGCAGGATTTGAGTCCCTGGCGGTGTAGTGTGTTACTGATGGTAGGCTTTGTTACTTTGGTCCCAGCTCTCTGCAGGTAATTCACTAGGTCCCCCCGAGCGGTTCTGGGATTTTTGCTCACCGTTCTTGTGATCATATTGACGCCACGGGGTGAGATCTTGCGTGGAGCCCCAGATCGAGGGAGATTATCAGTGGTCTTCCATTTCCTAATAATTGCTCCCACAGTTGATTTCTTCAAACCAAGCTGCTTACCTATTGTAGATGCAGTCTTCCCAGCCTGGTGCAGGTCTACAATTTTGTTTCTGGTGTCCTTTGACAGCTCTTTGGTCTTGGCCAAAGTGGAGTTTGGAGTGTGACTGTTTGAGGTTGTGGACAGGTGTCTTTTATACTGATAACAAGTTCAAACAGGTGTCATTAATACAGGTAACGAGTGGAGGACAGAGGAGCCTCTTAAAAAAGTTACAGGTCTGTGAGAGCCAGAAATTTTGCTTGTTTGTAGGTGACCAAATACTTATTTTCCACCATATTTTGCATATAAATTCATAAAAAATCCTACAATGTGATTTTCTGGATTTTTTAATTCTCATTTTGTCTGTCATAGTTGAAGTGATGATGAAAATTACAGGCCTCTCTCATCATTTTAAGTGGGAGAACTTGCACAATTGGTGGCTGACTAAATACTTTTTTGCCCCACTGTATCACAAACCCCCGAGGTGCCTTATTGCTAATATAAACTGGTTACCAACGTAATTAGAGCAGTAAAAATAAATGTTTTGTCATACCCGTGGTATACGGTCTGATATCCCTGCACATATCCCTGTCTATTTGCGCCCCTACTGGATGGAAACTACAAGTGCTATGGCTGTGCTCAATGCAATGGCACTTATAAATGTAGATACTTCAAACAAACAGATCCCAATCAAAGGTATTATCACGTGCTCCACATCAGGCAGTTATTTATCTTATAACTTGTCCTTGTGGTAAAAATTATGTGGGTAAAACAAAGCGCAAATTAAAGTACGAATCTCGGAGCATCGTAGCACCATTCGGTGCAAAAACTCTACTTACCCAGTTGCAGCCCACTTTTTGGAAGCAAACCACTCGATTTCGTCCCTACGTTATATCGGCATCAAACATGTCACCCTCCCTAGGAGAGGGGGTGACCTCGACAATTTATTGTTAAAACGAGAGGCTGCCTGGACCTTTAATTTAAAGACCTTTGCTCTCTTCGGTCTCAACGTAGACTTTGATCTGAAACCATTCTTGTGATTTTGTTATTGTAAATGTTTCTAAGCCTATGTGGCCGAATTGTATCTATGATCGTATGCTATCCATTCATGTTTTTGGTATGTTATTTTGATATCTGAAGATTAACCAATGATATCAGGCCACACCCGGCCATGATTACAGACACTTGTGTGTGTCCTTTGACACTATATAAACTAGTAACCCCGCAGTGTTTGTCATTATACCCTGATGAAGACAGCTTGTCTGTTGAAATGTTGGTTATTAAATTATTGCATCTGAGCTCCTAGAGTGCGGCTCTCCTTTAATTTGTCAAGTGTTCTACTCCGCTAGCCAGCACCTCGCCTAAATAGGTGTGCATTTCTTTCACCTCTAGATATACAGTATGATATACCACAGCTGTCAGCCAATCAGCATTCCGGGCTCGGACCACCCAGTTTATAATACTCAATAAGTTGTTCACTTCTGTGAGAGAGTTTGCGGATATACCAGAGGGAAAGCATATGCTATGAAAGCGACTCAAATCATACCTTTCAACCAAAGTATGTTTTCTCCCTCCATTGAGTGGTACTATGTTTTTTTATTGTTGCGTTATTGTAGTTTAGGTAGACAGAACAACAAAGGGAGGGTGTTCTCAAAATCCAACAAACACTTGTGTGAAATCTACAAGTCAAGAGAACACCAGTCTACAACAATTAAATTAGTATTTGGTCTCCTTGCTTAGGCAATTATGCAGAATCTGGGTGTCTTTAACCCAGATTGGATCACTTAGGGCTTTCACTTAGAGATGACCCCATGGGACTGCAATAGTAACAGCTTTAGACGGCAATCAATCAACCCCCCCCCCCCCCCCCTCCACCATGTTATTGTGACTGAAGACAGAGGACTTAATCATGGTCAAATAATGATTATATAAAGCAGACACTCACTGGCTTCTACTAACAGTACATGGCTTCTACTGTTGTGCACAGAATTGCTCAATAATTTATGTCAATTCCGATCACTTAGGGCGTTTGTGATTTCATTCATTTTTCCCATGGAATTAAACTTGACCTTTTTCAAATTTCAAGATGAGCTAATGCATTACAAAAAAAGCCATACATCACTGTAATGGTATTTTAAACTGATAGCCACTACCATTTCATGTACTGTTCAGTGGAGGCTCCACTGAGGAAGGGTAGGACCATCCTCAGTGAAATGTAATGAAAATAAAATAGTGAAACATTAAAGTTATCCTTTTTAGATAAAACTATACTAAATATATTCATGTCACCAAATAATTGATTAAAATACACTGTTTTTCAATGAAGGTCTACAGTAACTTCAACAGCGCTGTCTGGGGTAGCACAGCTAGCTTCCATCCTCCTCTGGCTACATTGACTTCAATACAAAACCCAGGAGGCTTGTAGGCCTCACCCCCTTCCACAGACATACATGGTAATTATGACCATTAGCGGAGGACGTCCTCCAAACCAATCAAAGCTTTTGCAGTATGAATTGACATGTTGTACATCTAATCATAGCATTTGGATCAGACAATGAACCTAGTGTATTGGGATTGTGCCACATAGCATTATGGGGGTTCTATGTGTTGAGAGGCTTGGTGACATTGTTGGATAGAGATAATGAGTGAAGAGTGATAGTTGAGCATTTTTTGTATATTATTATTATTTTTTTAAACACAAATTGCAGGAGACGGAGAAGGTACCTAGCTAGCTACCAGCATGAGTGTGCCGTTTTTCTCTGCCAGAAAGGTCAACACTGCTGAAAATGTTGAATTTTGTTGAAGAACCCCTTTCATTCACTGGGGTACACAGAAAAGGTGTGAATTAAAAGCGAGGGTCGACCTCTGCCTGAGATCAGTTTCATGAAGAGAGATGAAAAGATGAGGGCGTTCAATACCAACCGGTATCAAAAAGTATAGCTGGTTAACAGATCAGGCAGCCTGTATTGCTGGCCTTACCTGCTTTTTGGAAAGTCTGAGCCTTGGTCGAAAGGTGGGTGCAGTGACCTGAAGAACATCGATCGTTCAGCTAAAGGAAAAAACTAAAGCAGAGCATGCAAGAATTTGCTTTTAGAGGACACAGCGAGAGGGGAAGTTCCATTAACAAGGGCAACTGCAAGGAGCTTGCAGAGGTAATTGCACGTAACAATGCTTTACTTGCTGAACATATGGACCTTTCAAATGTATTTTCTGGCATGTCGAAAACAATTCCGAATGATTTGATAGCTTCCATCACATTATCCATTAAAAGTTAGATTAAAATGAGAGGTTGAGCAGTGCATTTTGTTCGCATGCGCTCAGGTAGGCTTTACACTTTCCTCTGGTATTTATTTAGCAAAGATGATAACACCTAATCATTCCGGACAGACACAAGCAAAAACGCATGACATACATTTTGCAACAGCCTAGGCTACACCTAAACATTAGAAATCTGACATGCTGTATAGGATGAAAACAATACTATTTTTCAGTCTGCTCAACCACACTGGGACCTACACCAGTCTGCTTTTGCAGTTGTCAGACGCCACTTCTCATGTGCCTACTCATCCACTGGCACATTGAATGTTTCCCCTCCAAGCACTGGAGTACCCCACCAATTTTCTCTCATTACTGAATGTAGAGTCAATCACTTACACAATCACATTAATACACATCAATGATTTTACTCCGTGCTTAGACTAACTCATTCTCAGACAAAAGAGCTAACTGTGTAGTGTGTTGTCTTATAGTTTTTTTTGTCTTCCCAGCCAAATCCTGTCCTGCACTGGTCAAGCCTCTGAACACCTCAACTCATGTCTCATACCCTCATTCAATCACTGCTGTGATCCCTTTCCCACACGGTGTAAGTAGCCCTCTCATTACCATTCCCCATAATATTGTACTATAAATGTCTTTATTAAATGCTTTAGGTTAAAATAATTCCTCTTTGACCATTTTTGAAACACACTTTGTGGTCTCCGTGAGTTCGGCGCCTATACCGTGCGTGTCCCATCCTCCTCCCCCTTTTCAAGTCACCAGCCTCCACTGGTACTGTTGTACTTGTGCTTCTCCTCCCAAGTCTCAGTCGGTTGGACACCCCACCAACAACAGTGGCAGCTTGTTCTAAGGAACATGAATAAAGAAAGGAACTTGAAGTAAATGAGTACAAGTTAAAGAGGAAAGGAAGAGAAAACAATGACACTGCTAATTATGCTGATCTAGCTGGCTGAATTAGCACAACAGAACCCAAAGCTGTTTCATCCACAGTTCCAGAGGGCCCTGGTCCAAAATGCCCCAGCCTCCATCTGTGGCCGTATCCACAAAGTGTCTCAAAGGTCCTAGGAATCCTGTCGAAACTCCCAGCTCAGAGTTGGTTTTAGGATGATGTTATTAAGACACTGCTCAGACAAGCTCTGAGCCAGGAGTAAAATCAACTCATAAAAGCTTATCTCAGTAGGTAATCACGACAGTTCGAAGTATCGCAAAGGAAAGATAGTGATGATGCTCATTGACACTGTTGCAAAGGACGAGCATTATACAACGGGTGTGTCTAATGCTGGATGCTAATTGGTTAAAACCACATTCCAGCCGGAGTCTATTCCACAAATTACCACCGGCTAAATCCATGATGTCGAAATGCCTATTTACTCTTCCATCTCACTGCACAATCCACTGTCTCATCAGCTCCAACGTACATACTGCAAATTGCCTATGATCTACACTGTAAAAACCAGCATTTGGTTTTCAATAGCGGAGTTTTGTAATAACGTTGCTGTCTGTCTCTACAACATTTGCAACAATGTTTCAATATTGAAATTCAATCTCCAGCTGTTCTATGGTAATGAACGTGTCAGGACGAGACAGACAGGCTGGCAGCTTTTCTCAGCCAGTCAAAATCATGAATCAGCATATTTTTTTCTTTTATTTTTTAGAGGGGGGGGGATTTTTCTTCCTTTTCTCCCTAATTTCGTGGTATCTGATTGTTAGTAGCTACTATCTTGTCTCATCGCTACAACTCCCGTACGGGCTCGAGAGAGACTAAGGTCGAAAGCCATGCGTCCTCCGAAACACAACCCAATCAAGCCGCACTGCTTCTTAACACAGCGTGCATCCAACCGGAAGCCAGCCGCACCAATGTGTCGGAGGAAACACCGTGCACCTGGTTAGCGTGCACTGCGCCCGGCCCGCCACAGGATTAATTCCAGCTTCATTTTTAAGTGTTGTTTTAGATGTGTAGTTGGCTATCTCTTCTGAACAGTGGCCTTGTGAGAGAGCAAATGTTCTATGCCAGGCACATCAGCACATCATTAGCTCATTCTTATGGATGTATCCCAAAGAAATCACGAGAAAAGCTTAAACAAATGAAAATGCAACTAGTTTGTTATTCTGGCATCACTGTTTGACGTGACTTTGTTAGCCGCTTAGCAACTCTAAATCGCATTGGCACAATAGGCAGCAAGTCATTTGTTACGTACAAAGTTGCATACTTGTTTGAAAGGTCTATAATTTTCATCGAACACAATCAAAGTTAACATAAGCCCTAGATGCCATCAATTGCCCAATTTATAGGCATGCCCATACATTTAACAACTTGATATTGCGCTCCAAAGGTATAACATGATGTAGGTAATTAATCGAAAAAAAACGTGTTTATTTATAAGCATAGTATTTTTGCTTACATTATATATGTGTATATATATGTGTGTGGACAACCCTTCAAATTAGTGGATTTGGCTATTTCAACCATACCCGTTGCTGACAGGTGTATAAAATTGAACACACAGCCATGCAAGCTTCATAGACAAACATTGGCAGTAGAATGGCTTTACAGAAGAGCTCAGTGACCTTCAACGTGGCAACCGTCATAGGATGTCAACTTTCCAACAAGTCAGTTTGTCAAATTTGCCCTGCTAGATCAGCCCTGGTCAACTGTAAGTGCTGTTATTGTGAAGTGGAAACGTCTAGGCGCAACAACAGCTCAGCCGCGAAGTGATAGGCCACACAATCTCAATGAACGGGACCGTCTGTCCTCAGTTGCAACACTCACCACCGAGTTCTAAACTGCCTCTGGAAGCAACATCAGCACAATAATTGTTCATTGTTGTGCTGACGTTATTGTGCTGACAAGCAGCCATTGGATTCTGGAACAGTGAAACACGTTCTCTGGAGTGATGAATCACGCTTCACCATCTGGTGAACGATTCCGGGTTTGGCAGATGCCAGAAGAACGCTACCTGCCTAAATGCATAGCGCCAACTGTAATGTTTGGTGGAATAAAGGTCTAGCACTATTTTTCATGGTTCGGGCTGAGCCCTTTAGTTCCAGTGAAGGGAAATCTTAACACATTTAATGACATTTAAGACAATTCTGTGCTTCCAACTTTGTGGCAACAGTTTGGAGAAGGCCTTTTCCTGTTTCAGTATGACAATGCCCCAGTGCATAAAGTGATATCCATACAGAAATGGCTTTTCGAGGTTGGTGTGGAAGAACTTGAATGGCCTGCACAGAAGAAAGTCCCCTCAGCAATGTTCCAACATCTAGTGGAAAGTCTTCCCAGAAGAGTGGAGGATGTTTTAGCAGCAAAAGGGAGACCAACTCCATATTAATGCCTAATGATTTTAGGAGCTGTTCGACGAGCAGGTGTCCACATACTTTTTGTCATGTAGTGTATCACGTGAAATAGGCCTTGTGAATTCATTGTCAAAAGCTAAATAGATATCGTTGCATGTAGGTCTACATTATTTATGGATTGACCATATAGAAATATTAAAACATTATTTAAACAACTCAAAAGCAATTGCATGTGGTGCAGGAACCAGTGACTTGCTGCCCTTTTCTATTATCAAGACACCTGCTGGTCACTCGTAACTGGTTAGGACAGCTCAAGAGGTCTCTTAAATATCTGTAGACTAGGTGGGATTCTAACAACTAAAGAGCCTTCATCCATAGCTTGTATTTTTAACCATAAGAGTAGGAGTAAAATGTCTCTATTCTCAGCACTTACGACAAATGTTCTACTCTGAAATTATTTGTGGATACTGGCCCTGGTCTCCCCCACTGGCCCACAATGACGTCCCACACCTCCCCTCTATTTGAAACTTTATTTTGGCAATATGGCTGACAAACCACTAGATAGACATCACAAGGGCTCTAATTCCCCATGCGTCAGCTGTTCGGCTGGTGAGCTTTTGTCGAAGCTGGACCGTTTATGAAGTGGCAAAAGCATCATTTTAGTCACATATTCTCTCAGGGCAAGATAACTTGGAGAAGTGTTTTTGATCCTCTTTGATAAGCCCTTCCCAAAATATCTTGCACTGATCATGAGCTCCATTTGATACATCCCATAGAAGTGGAGCTGAGGAGGTGTTTATTTTAAAACCAGGTCAATCGTGTTATCTGGTGTTATGTTTCCATTGATCTTGGTCCTGAATCGTGAGTGACTATGCCTCATCACACCATGCCTAGAGAGTTGGTGGATTAGTCCCTACACCCTACATAAGCACTCGCATACACGCGCACACACATGCACATACTGTACGCACACACAATAAGCTTACGGCAGCCCAAGAGTGGCTTGCCATTGACAAAGTTAGTGGCCCATAATTATGTGTTCATTTGAGCAAGGCACTTAACCCTCATTTGCTCCAGGGGCACCGCCATACTATGGCTGACCCTGTAAAACAACACATTTCACTGCATCTTTCCGGTGTATGTGACAAAACATCTTATTGTTTATTATTATTTACAGTGGGCCCATGACTATAGTGGTGTGCTGCCTAATATGCACCAGTGAATAAGTACTTGCTAGCTGACACACACACACACACACACTGCACAAGACCTTCTCCAGCCTGACCAAGACTGAGGTCGTCTTAGGCAGGGGGAATCTGTTTCCCAATAAATTAATTCAGACACTCTCTCACACACACACACTCACACACACACACAAGGTTATTTGGACTCTACATATGAGAGACCAAATAAGAATGGAGACTGGCATGTTTGTAAGTTGTGTGGCCCTTCACCATTTTAGTTAGCTCCCATGCCCCAAACCATGGCAAGTCTCCAGTCTTTTCCCCTTGGTTAGGTGGATGTTCCTGAATACAGCTAGGGGTTTCTAGTCAAGCTTTTTCTCTGGGCCCTTGGGGTTAACGTGTCATTCGGAGTGGATTCTCTGGTTCTCCTGCCTACTCTAAATTATTCAAATGTTTACCAAGATGTCGCAATGCGGTTTAGAGTTTCTTTTGCCTTCTGAAGTGGCCCTTATTATTCCAGCTATTACAAAAATCTTGGAAATGCTTGCAGAGGCTATTTCATGGCACACCAGGGACTTGTGTCATCTTCATTTGAATGAAGAAGTGAAAGCAATCAGGCAGAGGTGGTTTTACCTAACGTCCCCTTGGTGTAGCTAGCTGAAGAGGGCTATGTCGTCGTATTAATTTTGTATCACAGAGTAGACCCAAGATCTGGGAATTGTGTATGCGTGCATGTCTGTTTAATGGTGGTGGTTTGTATCTGGCATGGATGTGCCAAGAGGCTGCTCCGGTTCCTCCGTCACAGATTCTTCCAGACAACCCCCCCCCCCCCCCCCCTTCCTGCCCTCTGACCAACACATGCACATATTCCTCCCATCCCTCAACCCTCAACCCTCCACTAAACTGAAAATCTCTCTCTCGCACACACATGCGCACACACAAAGGCGTAGGAGCATATGCCCCCCCCCAATGTTAAAAGCAGGTAAAATGGTCCCCCCCCTAATAAAAATGGTATGAATACAATTCTGCAAGACTTTTATTTTGAAAACGAGTCACCAGATTTTTCTATTTATTACAGACTTTTGGCTTCCCATCCAATTCTAACCACCTCTCGCCAGCTTTGTATTCATGTTACCTGATGAAATTGCTGTACAATAGGATCTTGTTGCCATCTAATGCACATTCAGATGTCATAAATCAGCACTGCAGAGCTCTCCCTGTACTATGCCGTGCCTTGATTGTATTACTGTTGATGATATCTGGAAATGTGCATGTACACCCTGGCCCATCTCCTGTTGCTAGCCCCAATTCTGACTTGTACTCTGACATCTGCTTCACTGATTTCTGCTCTTGTAAAAACATGCAGAAAACAAAGGCTAACATTAGAAGCTTATTATTGAAAGTGTGGGTTCACAGCTCCAATCCAGATGTGTTGGTCATTACTGAGACGTGGTTAAGGAAGAGTGTTTTGAATACTGATGTTAATCTTTCTGGTTATAACATTTTTCGGCAAGACAGATCTTCCAAAGTTGGGGGAGTGCCAATCTTTACCAAGGATCACCTTCAGTGCTCGGTTGTCTCCACCAAGTCTGTCCCCAAACAATTTGATTTGCTGGTTTTAAGCATTAAACTTTCAAACGGCTCTTTGACTGTTGCCAGGTAGGGCACCGGCCTGTACCCTACCTGCCCTAAGCTCTCTCCTGGCCCCTTACACCAAGTCTGAATTTGTCCTGCTAGGTGATCTAAACTGTGACATGCTTAAACCACAACTCTTTCTCCAAACACCCAGAAAAGGCTACTATGTTAACCTCACAAATAATCCTGATAGGTATCAGTCTGGTGTTTTCTGTAATGACCTTAGTGATCACAAGTGTCTATGATTATTTGTCATAGACACTTGCTAAGAAACTTTAATGAGCAAGCCTTCCTTCATGAACTGGCCTCTGTAAAATGGTATAGAATCAATTTGATCCCCTCTGTTGAAGACGCTTGGACCTTTTCTTAAATATTTTCAGTGGTATTGTTAACAAACAAGCAACCATAAAGAAAATTAGAATTAAAAACAGGTTCAGCCCCTGGTTCAACTGTGATCTTGCAGAGTTACTCCACCTCAAGAATTGCATTTGGTGAAAGGCTAGGCACACGCATACTCAAGCTGACTGGCCCTCGTGCAGGCAAATGAGAAATAAGTGCACTCAGGCTATCTGGAAGGCCAAAGTTAGTTACTTCAAGGAGCAGTTCTCTCTCTGCGGGTCTAACCCCAAGAAATTCTGGAAAACGGTTAAAGACCTGGAAAATAAACCCTCCTCCTCACAGCTGCCCATGTCCCTTAATGTTGATGATGTGGTTGTTACTGACAAGAAGCACATAACTGAGCTCTTTAATCACCACCTCATTAAGTCAGGATTCCTGTTTGACTCAGCCATGCCTCCTTGCCCGTCCAACATTTCCTCATCTCCCACCCCTTCTAACATAACTATCCCTGATGCTTGTCCCTCTTTTTCCCCTGCCCCACTACAAAGTTTCTCCCTGCAGGCAGTTACTGGGTCCAAGGTGCTACAGGAGCTCCTGAAATTTCATCCCAAAATAGACCCTTTCTTCTTTAAGGTTGCTGCCCCTATCAC
The DNA here is from genome assembly GCF_045791955.1 of Oncorhynchus clarkii lewisi. NCBI lineage: Eukaryota > Metazoa > Chordata > Actinopteri > Salmoniformes > Salmonidae > Oncorhynchus > Oncorhynchus clarkii. The sequence continues at coordinate 12,179,132 of NC_092168.1, forward strand.
CGCCAAGCCTATCTCCGACCTTTTTAACCTGTCTCTCCTTTCTGGCGAGGTTCCCATTGCTTGGAAGGCAGCCACGGTTCATCCTTTATTTAAAGGGGGAGATCAAGCTGATCCTAACTGTTATAGGCCTTTATCTATTTTGCCCTGTTTTATCAAGTGTTGGAAAAAATTGTCAATCAACTGACTGGCTTTCTTGATGTCGATAGTATTCTTTCTGGTATGCAATCTGGTTTCCGCACAGGTTATGGATGTCACCGCAACCTTAAAGTTCCTTAATGATGTCACCATTGCCCTTGATTCTAAGCAATATTGTGCGGCTATTTTTATTGACTTGGCCAAAGCTTTTGATATGTTAGACCATTCCATTCTTGTGGGCCGGCTGTGGAGTATTGGTGTATCTGAGAGGTCTTTGGCCTGGTTTGCTATCTACCTCTCTCAAAGGGTGCAGTGTATAAAGTCAGAACATCTGCTTTCTCAGCCACTGCCTGTCACCAAGGGAGTACCCCAAGGCTCGATCCTAGGCCCCACGCTCTTCTCAATTTACATCAACAACATAGCTCAGACATTAGAAAGCTCTCATCCATTTATATCCAGATGATAGTTTTATACTCAGCTGGCCCCTCCCCAGCATTTGTGTTAAATGCTCTACAACAAAGCTTTCTTAGTGTCCAACAAGCTTCTCTACCGTTAACCTTGTTCTGAACATCTCCAAAACAAAGGTCATGTGGTTTGGTAAGAATGCCCCTCTCCCCACAAGTGTGATTACTGCCTCTGAGGGTTTTGAGATTGAGGTAGGTACCTCATACAAGTACTTGGGAATACTTGGGAGTATGGCTAGACGGTACACTGTCCTTCTCTCAGCACATATCAAAGCTACAGGCTAAAGTTGAATTCACTGTGTTAATGAGGCCTCACCTCCTGGTTACACTAGTGACCATATCCCCTGCGCATCCCGCAAAGGCGGAGGTGTTGCTAACATTTACGATAGCAAATTTCAATTTACAAAAAAAATGCAGTTTTCGTCTTTTGAGCTTCTAGTCATGAAATCTATGCAGCCTCCCCATAACTTTTTATAGCTACTGTTTACAGGCCTCCTGGGCCATATACAGCGTTCCTCACTAAGTTCCCTGAATTCCCATCGGACCTTGTAGTCATGACAGATAATATTCTAATTTTTGGTGACTATAATATTCACATGGAAAAGATGGAATGGAATAAATGTTGTGGATCTTAATGTTTTTCCTCATAGTCCAGGATTATCAGACCACCATGTTATTATGTTTGCAATCGCAACAAATAATCTGCTCAGACCCCAACCATGGATTATCAAAAGCTGTGCTATAAATTCTGACAACCCAAAGATTCCTAGACGCCCTTCCAGACTCCCTCCACCGACCCAAGGACATCAGAGTACAAACATCACCTAACCACCTAACTGAGGAACTCAATTTAACCTTGAGCAATACCCTAGATGCAGTCTCAACCCTAAACTAAAAACATTTATTCTAAGAAACTAGCTCCCTGGTATACAGAAAATACAGTATAAACTGCTGCCCGATCATCCTATTTTCCATCTTAATCGAGGGAAATAGTATCAAATAAATGTAGGATTGTTCTTGTCTTTGCAAAAAAAATAAAAAAACTTTTATGACCTTGGTGTCAGACCGAGGCTCTGCATCTGTCCTCGTGCTCCTAGACCTTAGTGCTGCTTTTGATACCATCGATCACCACATTCTTTTGGAGAGATTGGAAACCCAAATTGGTCTACACGGACAAGTTCTGGCCTGGTTTAGATCTTATCTGTCGGAAAGATATCAGTTTGTCTCTGTGGATGGTTTGTCCTCTAACAAATCAACTGTAAATGTTGGTGTTCCTCAAGGCTCCGTTTTAGGACCACTATTGTTTTCACTATATATTTGACCTCTTGGTGATGTCATTCGGAAACATGTTAACTTTCACTGTTATGCAGACGACACACAGCCGTACATTTCGATGAAACATGGTGAAGCCTCAAAATTGCCCTCCCTGGAAGACCGTGTTTCAGACATAAGGAAGTGGATGGCAACAAATGTTCTACTTTTAAACTCGGACAAAACAAAGATGCTAGTTCTAGGTCCCAAGAAACAAAGATATCTTCTGTTGACTCTGACAATTAATCTTGATGGTTGTACAGTTGTCTCAAATAAAACTGTGAAGGACCTCAGCCTTACTCTGGACCCTGATTTCTCTTTAGAGGAACATATCAAGACTTTTTCAAGGACAGCTCTTTTCCATCTAAGTAACATTGCAAAAATCAGAAACTTTCTGTCCAAAAATTATGCAGAAAAATGAATCCATGCTTCTGTCACTTCTAGGTTAGAATACTGCAATGCTCTACTTTCCAGCTACCTGGATAAAGCACTAAATGAACTTCAGTTAGTGCTAAACACTGCTGCTAGAATCTTGACTAGAACCAAAACATTTGATCACATTACTCCAGTGCTAGCCTCCCTACACTGGCTTCCTGTCAAGGCAAGGGCTGATTTCAAGGTTTTCCTGCTAACCTACAAAGCAATACATGGGCTTGCTCCTACCTATCTCTCTGATTTGGTCCTGCCGTACATACCTACACGTACGCTACGGTCACAAGACGCAGGCCTCCTTACTGTCCCTAGAATTTAGAAGCAAACAGCTGCAGGCAGGGCTTTCTCCTATATCTCAATTTTTATGGATTGGTCTGCCTATCCATGTGAGAGACACAGACTCGGTTTCAACCTTTAAGTCTTTATTGAAGACTCATCTCTTCAGTAGGTCCTTTGATTGAGTGTAGTCTGGCCCAGGAGTGAAGGTGAACGAAAAGGCACTGGCGCAACGAACCGCCCTTGCTGTCTCTGCCTGGCCGGTTCCCCTCTCTCCACTGAGATTCTCTGCCTCAACCCCTGGGTCACTGGCTTACTGTTGCTCTTCAATGCCATCCATTGGAGGGGTGCCTCACATGAGTGGGTTGAGTCACTGATGTGGTCTTCCTGTCCGGGTTGTCGCCCCCCCTCCCCCTTGGGTTGTGCCGTAGGGGAGATCTTTGTGGGCTATACTCAGCCTTGTCTCAAGATTGTAAGTTGGTGGTTGAAGATGTCCCTCTAGTGGTGTGTGAGCTGTGCTTTGGCAAAGTGGGGAGGGTTATATCCCGCCTGTTTGGCACTGTCCGGGGGTATCGTCGGACGGGGCCACAGTGTCTCCCGATCTCTCCTGTCTCAGCCTCCAGTATTTAGGCTGCAATAGTTTGTGCTGGGGGACTAGGGTCAGTGTTATATCTGGAGTATTTCTCCTGTCTATCTGGTGTGCTGTGTGAATGTAAGTATGCTTTTAATAATTCTCTCTCTTTTCTCTCTTTCTTTCTTACTTTCTCTCTCTCTGAGGACTTGAGCCCTAGGACCATGCCTCAGGACGTCCTGGCCTGATGACTCCTTACTGTCCCCAGTTCACCTGGTCATGCTGTTTCTCCAGTTTCAACTCTTCTGCCTGCGGCTATGGAACCCTGACCTCTTCACTGGACGTTCTACCTGTCCCAGACCTGCTGTTTTTAACTCTCTAGAGACAGCAGGAGTGGTAGAAATACTCTGAATGATTGGTTATGAAAAGCAAACAGAAATTTACTTCTGTTGCACCCTCTACAACCACTGTGATTTATTATTATTTGACCCTGCTGGTCATCTATGAACATTTGAACATCTTGGCCATGTTCTGTTATAATCTCCACCCGGCACAGCCAGAAGAGGACTGGCCACCCCTTTCTTCCAAGATGGCGTAGCAATCAGGCGTCTTGTCCTGTCGTGTCCCTTGTATATATCGTTTTTTACATATATTTCTTCGCATATCTTTTAAAACATTTTGCTAAACCTCAACATCTAAATACTCTCCTGCAACCCGCCTCACCCAATGTATTTATATTTACTTCGGATCTGGAAACCCTCAACTGAAGCTAGCCAGCTAACTACCAGCTATCAGTCAGCAAACCATTGCTAGCGGTCATCAGCTAACCTTTAGCTCGGAAAGCTCTCGCCAGTTCGAACAACGCGACTCTAACCAGAGCATAATGGACCTATTATTTTTATCTCCGGATTCCCACCACAAACGGAACATTTTCATCTGGATCTTCACAACTAGCTAACCGCAAACCCGGATGACTACTCCTAACTAGCGTTTCCATCCACTTAGCTTGAAACTAGCCCGGACAGAGCTCCTGTGCTACCACCGAAGCATACTCCTGGGCTACAATATCCGGACCCCTTCTACAGCCGGTACGGGGCATGGAACCCCACAGATCCCCTACGACTGGAATACCGACATAATCTGCCCGAGGACTCAGGCGCGACGCCCACTGGAGGCCCATTATGCTAACCAGCTAGGCCTGCTTAGCTACCTAGAGCTATTTGGAACCCTACTAATTCCACGACCGGTCTATCGACGTCACCGTATGAAGAGGCATAAACAGACTTAACCTTTGGGGGACGTTGCGATGGGGTTAACTTTCTAGCCCTTGCTATCTGCTTGCTTGCTAATTCGGCCTGCTAACTGCTAGCCTGCCCCGGTCTACTAACTGCTAGCTTGTTTAGCCCCGGTCTGCTAACTGCTAGCTTGTTTAGCCCAGCCTACTAACTTTTAGCTTGTTAGCACAGGCCTGCTAACTGTCTGAATCGCCGTGTCCCCAGCCACTCCAAACACTCACTGGACTCATATCTCTTTTAGATTTTTGATTCGATTATACCTTCTGGTAACCTGCCTTACCCAATGTAATACGGAATCGCTCTTATTTTTAATTTTAGAACACATTCAAGAACCTCCAGAAGCTAACTAGCTACAAGCTATTTAGTCATTGTTAGCCACTGCTAGCAGCTTTTACCTTCTGCACAGCCAGCCAGTTTTTTTAGCCTGGATAATACTCGCCAGTCTACCAGTATCGAACTCTCTCTCCACAACAACGCCGGATTCCTGCCGTAATCACTGGACCGCTACTTCGGATCTTCACAGCTAGCTTGCACCCAGTACCGAAGCTATCCCTGATGCCCACTTCCCAGCCTACTCAACTGTTCACCCGAACCACACTCATACATGGCTAGAGCCCAATACTCCACCGGATCCTTGCTGTAAACTCTGGACCTTGGCTAACGCCACTGCCACGAAGCTAGCACCAGTTAGCCGTGAGCCAGGCACATCTCCCTTCCAACCCCCCTTACCACCCCCGGACTACTAACTTTAAACGCTGTGTCGCTAGCGTAGTGGCGGCTTCCCTGTCCCATCTACTGCTGCACCCTGGACACTGATCACTTGACTACATAGCTGATGCCTGCTGGACTGTCCATTAATCACGGTACTCCATTCTGTTTATTTATTTTTTATCTGTCGGCCCCAGCCGCGAACTCAGGCTCTGTGTGTAGTTAATCCAACCCTCTCTGCCTAGTCAACACCATTTTACCTGCTGTTGTGCTAGCTGGTTAGCTGTTGTCTCACCTGTTGTTTTAGCTAGCTCTCCCAATCAACACCTGCGATTACTGTATGCCTCGCTGTTTGTCTCTCTCAAATGTCAATATGCCTTGTATACTGTTGTTCAGGTTAGTTATCATTGTTTTAGTTTACAATGGAGCCCCTAGTTCCACTCTTCATACCTCTGATACCTCCTTTGTCCCACCTCCCACACATGCAGTGACCTCACCCATTACAACCAGCATGAGATACAACCTCTCTTATCATCACCCAGTGCCTGGGCTTACCTCCGCTGTACCCGCACCCCACCATACCCCTGTCTGCGCATTATGCCCTGAATATATTCTACCATGCCCAGAAATCTGCTCCTTTTATTCTTTGTCCCCAACGCTCTAGGCGACCAGTTTTGATAGCCTTTAGCTGCACCCTCATACAACTCCTCCTCTGATCCGCGGGTGATGTGGAGGTAAACCCAGGCCCTGCATGTCCCCAGGCACCCTCATTTGTTGACTTCTGTGATCGAAAAAGCCTTGGTTTCATGCATGTCAACATCAGAAGCCTCCTCCCTAAGTTTGTTTTACTCACTGCTTTAGCACACTCTGCTAATCCTGATGTCCTTGCCGTGTCTGAATCCTGGCTTAGGAAGGCCATCAAAAATTCTGAGATTTCCATACCCAACTATAACATTTTCCGTCAAGATAGAACTGCCAAAGGGGGAGGAGTTGCAGTCTACTGCAGAGATAGCCTGCAAAGTAATGTCATACTTTCCATACCCAAACGAACTACTAATTTTAAAAATTCCTCTCTCCAGAAATAAGTCTCTCACTGTTGCCGCCTGCTTACCGACCCCCCTCAGCTCCCAGCTGTGCCCTGGACACCATTTGTGAATTGATCGCCCCCCATCTAGCTTCAGAGTTTGTTCTGTTAGGTCACCTAAACTGGGATATGCTTAACACCCCGGCTGTCCTACAATCTAAGCTAGATGCCCTCAATCTTACACAAATCATCAAGGAACACACCAGGTACAACCCTAAATCTGTAAACAAGGGCACCCTCATAGACGTTATCCTGACCAACTGTCCCTCCAAATACAATACAAATCCGCTGTCTTCAACCAGGATCTCAGCAATCACTGCCTCATTGCCTGTATCCGCTACGGGTCCGCAGTCAAACAACCACCCCTCATCACTGTCAAACGCTCCCTAAAACACTTCTGCGAGCAGGCCTTTCTAATCGACCTGGCCCAGGTATCCTGGAAGGATATTGACCTCATCAGAACTAAGAACAGATATAGCCCTTGGTTCACTCCAGACCTGACTGCCCTCGACCAGCACAAAAACATCCTGTGACGGACTGCAATAGCATCGAATTGTCCCCGCAATATGCAACTGTTCAGGGAAGTCAGGAACCAATACACGCAGTCAGCAAAGCAAAGCAAAGGCCAACTTCTTCAAGCAGAAATTTGCATCCTGTAGCTCTAACTCCAAAAAGTTCTGGGACACTAATGTCCATGGAGAACAAGCGAACTTGCAAAAGTATTCGGCCCTCTTGAACTTTGCGACCTTTTGCCACATTTCAGGCTTCAAAGATAAAGATATAAAACTGTATTTTTTTTGTGAAGAATCAACAACAAGTGGGACACAATCATGAAGTGGAACGACATTTATTGGACATTTCAAACTTTTTTAACAAATCAAAAACTTAAAAATTGGGCATGCAAAATTATTCAGTCCCCTTAAGTTAATACTTCAACTTTGGCGACGTCATCTACAAAATAGCTTCCAATACTCTACTCAGCAAACTGGATGCAGTTTATCACAGTGCCATCCGTTTTGTTACTAAAGCACCTTATACCACTGCGACCTGTATGCTCTAGTCGGCTGGCCCTCGCTACATATTCATCGCCAGACCCACTGGCTCCAGGTCATCTACAAGTCCATGCTAGGTAAAGCTCTGCCTTATATCAGTTCACTGGTCATGATGGCAACACCCACCCGTAGCACGCACTCCAGCAGGTGTATCTCACTGATCATCCCTAAAGCCAACACCCTTTACATCAGCTGATGTAAGAAGGGCTTTATAAATAAATGTGATTGATTGAAATTTGATAAAGTTAAATCTAGACTTTGTTTCCTCTATTGTAATCGCTCCTCTTTCATCCCAGCTGCCAAACTAACCATGATTCAGATGACCATCCTACCCATGCTAGGTTACGGAGACATAATTTATAGATCGGCAGGTAAGGGTGCTCTCGAGCAGCTAGATGTTCTTTACCATTCGGCCATCAGATTTGCATCAATGCTCCTTATAGGACACATCACTGCATCACAGACCCACTGGTTGATGCTTATTTATAAAACCTTAGGCCTCACTCCCTCGTATCTGAGATATCTACTGCAGTGCTCATCCTCCACATACAATACTCATTCTGCTAGTCCCATTCTGTTAAAGATCCCCAAAGCACACACATCCATGGGTTGCTTGTCTTTTCAGTTTGATGCAGCTAGCGACTGGAACAAGCTGCAACATAAACTGTCCAGTTTGAGTGTATCTCAATCTCTTCATTCAAGACTCAATCATGAACACTCTTACTGACAGTTGTGACTGCTTTGCGTGATGTATTGTTGTCTCTTCTTGCCATTTGTGCTGTTGCCTGTGCTAATAATGTTGGTACCTAATAATGTCTGTACCATGTTTTGTGCTGCTACCATGTTTTGCTACCATGTTGTTGATACCATGCTGTGTTGTCATGTGTTGCTGCCTTGCTATGTCTCTCTTTATGTAGTGTTGTCTCTTGTCGTGATCTGTGTTTTGTCCTATATTTCTATTTTAAATCCCAGCCCCTGTCCCCGCAGGAGGCCTTTTGCGTTTTGGCAGGCCGTCATTGTAAATAAGAATTTGTTCTTAACTGATGTGCCTTGTTAAACAAAGGTTAAATAAAATAAGTACATTATAAAATATATATTGGGACTTTTTATTTTGAAAAGGCCTCCGCTGCTGGAACTTGAGTCACTTCTCTGCCCCCACTGACTGCTTTGTTCTCACTCTCAGTTGTTAATAGTAGTGTGGCAGTGTGTGACTGAGAGAAAAAGCACTGTGCAGCATCACCATCATAACTCACAGCACCAGGTAAAGTAATTGCTGTTGAAAAAAAGTAAGTTAAAGTAAAAAGTGAATGAATAAGAATCAACGTTTTTATATGTTAGAATGAATGTTAGCAACTAGTTAGCTTTACATTTACAGTTTGCACATTTTTTGTTGTCAGATTTTAACTAGCTAACTCTGGGTAGTTCTGTATGTGTGAAACTGATAGTGAATGTTTTGAAACCAAGAATACTACTAGCTACAGAATTACTTGCACAATCACTTTACAAAGGACTGTAGGTAAGGTTCTTGGCAATTACCCTCATGCCACCTCTGGCAAACTATCTGGCAAATTTGAGTGCTTCCAGCTCTTTAATTTCATCACAGGGATTATGGGTCATGAAGGTCTTTTCCATGTGTTAAGACTTTAGCTGTGTTCAAATACTCATACTAACACAAATAGCACTAACCGTACTATTTGTGACGTGAATTGTGTGTATATAGTATGCACATTGGTCATAGTATGAGCAGTTAGTATGCCAAAAGTTCCCGAAGTAACTTAGTTAGTTCCCGAAGTAACCAAAATACGAAGTATGCATGCAGTGGACAATATTTCTGAGCTTTTAGGGCCCATAATGCAATTCCTCCAAAAATCAGTGGCTTCACAACGTTTTCAAATTTGAAGAAAATGGCGGAAAGTCAGATGAAAGCGGATACAAATTCATTGCTTTAACTAATTATGAAAAATGTTGAGCAATGTGATAAAGTAATGACTTTTCAAATAAGTTACGTTACACGTTATGTTGGCTGACAATTTGTTAGCTACGCTATCCTTACGAACTACATAGCATTACAGCAGTAGGTACTGGTATGTTAGCTAGCTACCAATACATCGAATTTGCCAGGCAGTATTATTAACTACCTAAGTTTATGGACTTGATTATTCACATCATTCTTAGCTAAGTGGTATAGTCGCTGTGCGTTTCAATGGACATTGTTCATTATGGCTACCTACTACGATTTCAGAGCACTCCGCAGAATAACTGATGACTTTACAAATGCTCAACACATGTTGAATATGGCCAGTGTCAGTAAACGTTGTCGGCAAAAAAAAGTGTCATTAAATTGTTGCCAGCAGCACAGTTAGTCACCAACACAGTAAATAACATAAAACAGCTTAACCAGCTCTGCTAGGGCAAGTAAAATGGGCAGAGTGAGGTGTTCTCTGTCTCATTTGTGTCTGGAAGTAGCTAGCCATTGAACTCTCGGATCAACCCTACTCCTCGGCCAGAGCGTCCAGTGTGCGCACAAGGATAATAAAGCAGGGAACATTCAGACAAGTGGTGACATTCCCCACAAGGATTTGTTTTAATTTTAGGTTTAGGGTTAGGGCTAAAATTAGAGTTAGGGTTAGAATTAAGGTTAGGGTTAAGGTTCGGGGTTATGGTTAGGTTTAGGGTTAGGAATTAGGGTTAGATTAAGTTTTTGGGTTAGTGTTTGGGGTTAGGGTTAGGTTTATGGTTCGGGTTAGAGTTTTGGTTCAAGGTTAGGGAAAATAGGATTTTGGATGGGAATCAATTATTTTGTCCCCACAAGGATAGCAATACAAAACTGAGCGTGTGGTGTGTTCATGTGTGGGTGTGCATGCGTGTATGTTTGAACGTACATAACAGGACAGGTGTGTGTTTAGATTATCCGAGTGACTGGTGTGGCGCTATAGTAATTGCAATGTAGGCCTCTTATGAATGCCAAGGATAGTTTATGACCAAGTCCACAGAGGACTTAGCCACCATAGAGGATATGTGAATATGTAGCCGGTGCTATACTACACCGCTGTAACTCTGCGTTGTGTGTGGTTGATAGAGACCATAAACGTGGACTTTGGAGATCAGGTAGTTTTAATCAAGCAGAACTGACTCTCTGCATCTTGCATCTGCATCCAAAAGGAAATAAAACATTTGTAGAGCACATCTGTTCTGAGAATCGTCGCCTCTTTCTCTCTCAGTGCATCAAAATGATTTTCGGAATACAAAAATTAATACACTCTCTCCTTATTATACATAACATATTTTACATTGATAAAACCACATACCTGCATCCAAAAGGAAATAAAACATTTGTAGAGCACATCTGTTCTGAGAATCGTCGCCTCTTTCTACAACAGATGCACAATAGGAGGGACTGGGATCATTCGAGGAGCTAGCCATCGTTCACACATACAATAGCCTGCTAATACCTTAGCTAGCTATTAACCACATGTTGAATTCAGAATGTTGATATCATCCTAAAAAGTACAATTACAAGTGCATCTTAATTAAAACCTCTTACTTCTACCCCCTCCTTTTTCGAAAATTCTGTTAAAAATCACGCAACTTTTCAGCGTCCTGCTACTCATGCCAGGAATATAGTATATGCATATGATTAGTATGTGTGGATAGAAAACACTCTGAAGTTTCTAAAACTGGTTAAATCACGGCTGTGACTATAACAGATCGTGTGTTTCATTGAAAAACGCAAGAAAAACTGCTCTCTGAAAGCTAAAAATAATTTCCATAAGTCACTTCCATGAGTTGTTAAAAGAGGACAGAATTTAATATCGACCTGCATGCAATTCATACAAATTCCACACGATGTCGCCATTGTCGTCATTTTCAATTGAATTAATTGTTGGAAAATCCATCTATCTGGCATCCGTTTCTTCCAGTCTTCACCCTTTGTTTACGTCGCATTCATGCATTTTCAGGTGGTGCATGCTATCAGATAATAGCTTCTCATGCTTTCGCCGAAAAGCATTTTAAAAATCTGACTTGTTGGCTAGGTTCACAACGAGTGTAGCTTTAATTCAATACCCTGCTTGTGAATTTTGATCAAGGTTTGAGTTTAAACGAGTACATTTAGCATTTAGCGTAGCGCATTTGCATTTCCAGGTGCCTACTTGAGACATATGCGTCTCAAGTAGAATCAAGAATTAACAATACCATCCACTTATGAGTAACCTCTAAATATACATCATTATTCATGAACAAAACAATGTGTGTATGACTTTGTACTTAAAAGAATCAAAATTTTCTGAAGACAGAAAAAGCGTGCCTACCTCTCTCAGTGCATCAAAATGATTTGAGCACGAGCACCCCGGGCAAAACGTAAGTACACACTCCCCTTCTCCCAGGATGCAGGCATGCATAACAAATCAACACAACATATAACATATATGAACCTGGTGAAATTCACATAGTACTTTAACAACTGTTACAAATACATCAGTCTTTCCTCTTCCCAGTGCAGGGAGACTTCCAGTCACAGCGTTATGAAACTCTCTTAGAACTGGGACGCATCTGCTGCCTTAAAATAAACACTACTGCTAGAGAGACTGTAAATTGCTACTTTCCCCTCCTGAGAAAAATGTATTTTATAAGGAACCTTTAATAAAAAATGTATTTCATAAGGAACCTGTAATACCTTTTTTAATGCTGGAAATATCCTGTCACAAACAATATATTTCAAATTATTTGATTTGACTGTTATAATGATTATTGCCAAATGTAATTGTGATGGAAAATGCTTGTGAATCCATTCACTCAGGAACTTACATTCTCAGTCAAGTGCTGTTCTTGCCTCCTTTTATTCTTCTGTCTGACGTAAGTAGCTTTGTCTTCTCTGACGTGTTTGTGTCACCAGGGACAATGTGGAATCCAGACTGTGACTGAGATTGTCCAGTGAGCCGTTAGCCCTGACTAAATTAAATGGGGAAAGAGAGCGCGAGAGAGTGAGTGGGGATCAATAGTGCAGCGGTAGTGCTGATGTTTTGGAGAGGGCTGTGTCTATCGATTCGTTCACTGTGATATATCTAGGACGAGGATTAAGGATTGAAAGAGCAGTGTCATAGTGTGGATGGAGTTCACAAAGTCATCTAACTCAGTAACTCAGCCTCCTACTTTGGGGTTAAAACCTCCAGCCCAGTTCTTGGAAGCACTCTGTAGGAATACACCTCAACCAGCATCTCCAAACTCCTGGACTAATGTCACGAAGTTCAGGTCTGTGTAAAACAGAAAACATTTGCTTGCATCCTTGACAATAAATCTGTATCTATATGTCTATCTATGTGCATATGCACATAAAGGGATGTGCAGTGAGCAATGGTGTAGTGGAGGGTAAACTCACGTAAATGCTGTTTACACACCTTTTTAATTTTGCACAGGAGTTGACTCACTTTTGTAGAGAAATGCATTCAACGTTAATTTAACCGAACGTTAATTTACTCACCATGAAATGAACGCCGATCCACCTATTTTTTTTTCTTCCCCATTGTTGATGAGAGGAGTCTGTCCAGGGAGAGTTTGATCTTTTTATGGGGAAATGGATACATACAGTACAGTACGCACATTTCATATTCTCACGTACAAGATTATTAAAATAAGATACATCAGATTAACTTCACTTACGAACATTTCATTTTCCCCCTGACTTAATTAGCATCTGCAAATATGGATTGCAATATTGGCAAATGTGATGTCACTGTGCCCTATTCAATGCTATGTTCTGTATTTAGCAGTGAGGGACTTGTCCTTTCTCATTTGCCTGAATGAAGCACTTGTGTGAAATCGGCTTCAGTAAAAGATCATTTCAAGAAAGACTAGAGCATACGCTCACAAAAATAATGAGAGACTCCTGTGTGTAAAAATAAATAAAATATTACTTCGCCCATTAAGAGTTGGAGACTTCAGAGTGCAGAACACCAAAAGTTGTGCCAAATCAATGGACTCTATTTATCTGTGTTTCTCTCTGTGTCTTGGTCTTGCTCAATGTTTAAAGGGTTTAAACTCTGAATCCAGGCCATAATGTAGAAATGTCAATCTGTTGGATTCAAGGATTGCAGAAGTATCGCAGACAACCCGCGTTATAGCGCGATTGCAATTTAAAGGCAATGTTCACGCATTTGCGAAGACTGCAATCACTGTAAACGCTGCATATGTCAGCTCAATTGCCTTTACATTTTAATGTGGATCTTCCGCGATACTTCCACGATACGAATTGAATTCAGCCCCATGTCTCAAAGTCTAATGGGGAGAAATGGACACACACAAACATCAGAGGGGATGTTCTAGAAGGTTAACATTTTGGTTAGTCTGGGAACCAGTCTTTTTAGCTAACATTCCACTCATTGCCACTTCTGTCATTAGTCCGGGTACCAGTCTTAAGCAGAGTTAGCTTTAGGAAAACACCCCTAATGTTGGAAACAAACATCATTATGTTGTCATTCATCCAGAGTCACACACATTTTTTTCCCCCAAGCCATAGCACACAATATATTACATACAGCTGTTATTTAAAGGACCAAAGAGTTTGGTCTGCTTCGTGTTTTCGTTTTTGCCATGGAAAAAAATATCACCACAGTGGTATTGTCACAGCCCTAACACTTTGGGCTGTGACAATAAAAAAAGCACAGTACGTCCACGATCAAAAAGTAGTTCTTACTTTGCTTAGCAATATTAATAATACTTTTATCTGCAGACAAAAGATGGGATCATACACCTTGGTGGCGTAAAACTATATTATTTTCTAAGCATATCAGTGCATATATAAGTATTTACATTGTTTTTATACATTGTTTTTGTAAAGCAACTTTGGGTCCTTGAGAAGTTCTATATAATGCATTATTATTATTATTATTATTATATCGGGCAGATAGTAGCCCATGAACATGATTTACAAAGCAGTTGTCATGGAGATTATAGACTATAGTATAATAGACTATAGACCAGAGGCGGCTGGTGGGAGGAGTTATTGGAGGACAGGCTCATTGTAATGGCTGGAACACAATCAATGGAACGGAGTCAAACATGTTGATTCCAAGTTCTTGATGTGTTTGGTACTATGCCATTCCACCTATTACAATGAGCCCGTCCTCCTATAGCCCCTCCCACCAGCCTCCTCTGCTCTAGATTATAGTCTGTAGATATCCTGGAATCACGAACTATTCACTTATTTATGAATATGTCCAATGTAGATGCTCACAAATGAGATTTTATTTCATACTTTATGTGTACTATAATTTGCCATGCTTGTTGTAGGGTAAGAATTGTCATAAAGTCAAGTATACAGCAATGTTTCATCTTCCCCTAAGCTTTTATACGAGCTGCCCTATACCTTTTAGCACTCTCGTAAAGTCCCTCTTTTTTTACCACTGCACCTCATTTATCATGTATGAGACCCCAGCCTCGGCCTTCATCCGTAACAACATGTTAAATCCTGTGAAGGATCACTTCTTATCTAGTATGAGCATAATATAGAACCCTTTCATGTCTCACTGACTTAACATTGGTCTTACACTGCTCAATATGTACATGGCTACACACACACATGCACGTGCACACACACAGGCCAAGCACACAGACTCACACACGAGCAGTAAGATATAATGTATGTGGGCTGCCACGTGTCATGACGTTTATTTCTCCATACAGTAGCCAAAGCACCCTTGCTGGCAGGTGACATCACTGTCTAAACTGGAGAGTCTGTTATTCCTATCAGGCTTTGCTACCTTAAAAGTAATGACCGCCCAATGCACTCTCATGGAAAAGTTGCTGAAAATTCCATTATGAATATAAAAGAGACAAAAATAGACAACAGGAAACATTGAATTCAACAATATTGTCTTGACAACCCAACTAAATAAAATATAGTTGTACTTACACAGTGTAGATAGACATTATGGGGAGAGGAATTGGAGTAAATGTTGAAACAAAAGTATTACATGCTTAGTATATTCTTAGACCAAAAATAGTATAAGTATAGTATAAGCAGGGGTGGCAGGGTAGCCTAGAGCGTTGGACTAGTAACCGGAAGGTTGCGAGTTCAAATCCCCGAGCTGACAAGGTACAAAATCTGTCGTTCTGCCCCTGAACAGGCAGTTAACCCACTGTTCCTAGGCCGTCATTGAAAATAAGAATTTGACTTGCCTAGTTAAAGATAAAATAAATATCCACAGTAAGAGCATGACATTCAAATTGGCATCTGTCTATTTCTCACTGAATATCTATTAATTTAGCAACGTGCATGCCCTGCCCAACCGAAGGGTGCAAAATCCACTTGTCACTTGAGTCTCGCAGGATTGTTTGCTTTCATTTTAATCCTGCAACTCTTTCATACTCTTGCGTGCCTGCTATTTTTTCCGTTAACATTACGACCACGTGAAATGTTTGTAATGACCTGTCAAACACACCCCGGTAATGACTGAAATGGGCTCAATGGAATATATTGTCGTTCCGTTGAATCAATAAGAATGCTGATGTCACATTCACATAACATCTGAACATTCTGTTGCCCCAGATGTCATTCATTTCAATGGGGACCGTCCACAACGGAGTGGTTTCGTAGCACACCCCTTGCGGTTGAAGGCTCCGTTATGAAACTGATGCCACATACTTTGAAAATCCCTGAACCTTCATTATTTGTGCCAGTAAAAATATATCTGATGGATTATAAAACTTCTAAACCTTTGGAGTGTCTTCATCCATTGTTCAACTGTTGCATTTATTGGAATCGTTTTTAAAACCTTTTAACAATTTCGATGACTGTTGCTAATTAGACCGGCCATTCACCCTTGCATGCATAAATATTTTATTGAAATACTAATGTTGTGACTTTACTTTCATTAATCTGATGACTGAACAGTCATAACCTCATCCATCTGCAAAAAAAAAAAAAAAACAGCCGTAGTCATGATTCAGTACTACAAAAATGTTTAATTATTTATTTGCTAGCTAACTAAATAATAGAAGGATAACATACACACTTAATACATGAGACAAAGGTCCCTAGCAGACTTTTACAATATGGTGACTTTTTACACAACGACATGGAGTGGGGGAGAGAGAGAGACAGAAACGCACATTGTCGATACATTTCAGAACTATTCTCACATGAATCATATAGTTTGCACACGACCCGCCGTCCTTTTGGAATAAGTAATCATGAATGTATTTACGTGTGAGTGCCTTTGTTTGGGCGGAACCAACCCTCCTTTGGAAGGTTGTTGGCCTTTCAGCAGCAAGCTGTATGTCTCTGATTGTTCGAAAGGGTTCTCCCATTTCCCATCTTCTGCTGTTGGTCACTCTGGAAGATAGCTAGCCAGCCATGTCGACAGTTCACATTGGTGATGATAGTCAGAGAATATGGTGGTATTTGACTCGTAGTAGGATGGGATGGTTTGAAGCATAGTAGTATGGTCCCTCTTAGATTTGCTTTCCTCAGCTGTCTCAGTGATTGTCTGGGAGGTTAACTTCTCGCCTACACCTCGTGTTGATTATTCAGGAGTCGGACCACGATGGACATGGGCCATCTCTCTGGTCTAAAGGAAGGTGAGTTTATTTTGTCACCTCGTGTTGAGGTTCAAAGTTGCAACCATTTCAAACATGTACCTACCGCCTCACCTTTCCTGGTCTCTGAGATTCAGAATTTAAACCACTTTAGACTCCCCGTCTTTCCTGGTCTAAAATATTCATTCTTAGCCAGTCCTTTTAAGCAATCGGGTCGAAAAGGATGGGTCCATCAGGCTGACACGCTCTTCTGACCTCACTCCTGGCATGGCTACTTAACGTGCAAAGGATATGATTGGAAGTTATAACTCCTAAAATCACATTCATATCTTATCAAAAACACTTTCACAATTTTTTATACCAAATGCACAACGTATTGGATGGAAACTTGACAGAAAAAAAGGAGATATACTTTCCAAGTTACAGTATTTCATCAACACAATTTTAATGGCATCACCAAATGAAAGCTCCCCACTGACCATTCCCCACATTCTTATGTTACAATTATTGTTCCAGTATCCACTTTTGACCGCGTTATAGTTTTGGCGGGAAAAGCCTGTTAACAAAGAACATTCTTTGGGTTAAATACTAGAGAGGGGAAAGAAAGTCTCCTTCTCCTGTAAATGTACAACATGTCGACCATCCAGCAGCCAGTTTCATCATAGTGCATGATGATTTTTGAGACTGCACTTGAAGAAATTTTCAAGGTTCTTGACATTTTACTGATTGACTGACCTTCATGTCTTAAAGTAATGATAGACTATCGTTTCTCTTTGCTTATTAGAGCTGTTCTTACCATAATATGGACTTGGTCTTTTACCAAATAGGGCTATCTTCTGTATACCACCCCTACCTTGTCACAACACAACTGTTTACTTCAAACACATTCAGAAGGAAAGAAATTATACAAATTTACTTTTAACCAGTGGTGGAAAAAGTACCCAATTGTCATACTTGAGTAAAAGTAAAGATACGTTAATAAAAAAATGACTAAAGTAAAAGAGTATAGTCACCCAGTAAAATACTATTTGAGTAAAAGTCTTAAAGATACTTAAGACTCAAAAGTAAAAGTATAAATCATTTAAAATTCCTTATCCTAAGCAAACCAGACAGCAGATTTTAATTTTTTATAGATAGCAAGGGGCACACTCCAACACTCAGACATGATTTACAAACAAAGCATTTGTGTTTAGTGAATCTTCCAGATCAGGTAGTAGAGATGAACAGGGATGTTCTCTTGATTAGTATGTGAATTGATCAATTTTCCTGTCCTGCTAAGCATTCAAAATGTAACAAGTACTCTTGGGTGTCAGGGAAAATGTATGGAGTATAAAGTACATCATTTTTTTAGGAATGTAGTGAAGTAAAAATAAAAGTTGTCAAAAATGTAAAATAGTAAAGTAAAGATATCAACAAAAAAAAGACTTAAATAGTACTTTAACCCTTTCATGCGTGAGTTCCAAATATCTCTAATGGTCGCCCCAGCGTGAGTTCTTTTCATGCACGTGATGTTGGAACGTTCTCTCCATTCCAGAATGTGATTGTTACACAACAGTACATTTAATCCGTGCTTCCCTCAAACCAAGGCAAGGAGCCTGTTTTTATTTATAGGCTGTTTTCAATTGGTCAATTTCAAATTATTTTAGAACACAGTTACCGCGGACACGCGAGGTAACGTTACTCATTTCATAACCTTTATGGTGTTATACTCAATGCTTAGGTAGCTAGCTACATTCTTCTATTAGCTCTGGAAAACAATGCTAATTGCTTCAGAGAAGTATTGGCTTGTTGTATTTTGAAGCTACCCTGAACAATTTTTAAACATATCTTTTTATACCACTGGGTCGTTTTCTGAGTGCATTCCACAAAGCTGTTTATCATGTCCGCCTTATCCACTGCGTCAATCTTTCATCAGTTAGCTCTGGGTCAAATGTAGCCTACATAAGTCCGGTTTGGATGATTGTGTTATTCTATAGATACTTCTGTGAATATCTGAACATTGCATGCAAAAATAAACTGCTCACATTCTGGACTTAACTTTGTAAGGACTGTGTTTGTGTAAATAGTTTCTGAAAAAAGTGCGGGAAGCTCAAATGCTGATTGTTGCGTCATTAAAAACTGTCCATTCTAAATAAGTGTTCTAATCACACGGGTGTGATCGTATGTTCAGGGACCACTGTATAATGATCACACCCGTGTGATGGTACATGTGAAATTGTTAAAGTATTTTCACTTAAGTCCTTTGCACCACTGCTTTTAACAAGGCACACCCGTTAATTGAAATGCATTCCAGGTGACTACCTAATGAAGCTAGTTGAGAGAATGCCAAGAGTGTGCAAATCTGTCATCAAAGCAAAGTGTGGGTACTTTTGAAGAATCTAAAAACTAAAATATATCTTGATTTGGTTAGCATTTCTTTGGTTACTACATGATATGTGTTATTTCATAGTTTTGATATCTTCACTATTATTCTAGTACTGTGTGTATATAGATACACTGCTCAAAAAAATAAAGGGAACACTTAAACAACACAATGCAACTCCAAGTCAATCACACTTCTGTGAAATCAAACTGTCCACTTAGGAAGCAACACTGATTGACAAATTTCACATGCTGTTGTGCAAATGGAATAGACAACAGGTTGGAAATTATAAGCAATTAGCAAGACACCCCCAATAAAAGGAGTGGTTCTGCAGGTGATAACCACAGACCACTTCTCAGTTCCTATGCTTCCTGGCTGATGTTTTGGTCACTTTTGAATGCTGGCGGTGCTTTCACTCTAGTGGTAGCATGAGACGTAGTCTGCAACCCACACAAGTGGCTCAGGTAGTGCAGCTCATCCAGGATGGCACATCAATGTGAGCTGTGGCAAGAAGGTTTGCTGTGTCTGTCAGCGTAGTGTCCAGAGCATGGAGGCGCTACCAGGAGAAAGGCCAGTACATCAGGAGATGTGGAGGAGGCCGTAGGAGGGCAACAACCCAGCAGCAGGCCACAAATGTGCATGTGTCTGCTCAAATGGTCAGACACAGACTCCATGAGGGTGGTATGAGGGCCCGACATCCACAGGTGGGGGTTGTGCTTACAGCCCAACACCGTGCAGGATGTTAGGCATTTGCCAGAAAACACCAAGATTGGAAAATTCGCCACTGGCGCCCTGTGCTCTTCACAGATGAAAGCAGGTTCACACTGAGCACATGTGACAGACGTGACAGAGTCTGGAGACGCCGTGGAGAACGTTCTGCTGCCTGCAACATCCTCCAGCATGACCGGTTTGGCGGTGGGTAGGTCATGGTGTGGGGTGGCATTTCTTTGGGGGGCCGCACAGCCCTCCATGTGCTCGCCAGAGATAGCCTGACTGCCATTAGGTACCGAGATGAGATCCTCAGACCCCTTGTGAGACCATATGCTGGTGCGGTTGGCCCTGGGTTCCTCCTAATGCAAGACAATGCTTGACCTCATGTGGCTGGAGTGTGTCAGCAGTTCCTGCAAGAGGAAGGCATTGATGCTATGGACTGGCCCGCCCATTCCCCAGACCTGAATCCAATTGAGCACATCTGGAACATCATGTCTCGCTCCATCCACCAACCCCACGTTGCACCACATACTGTCCAGGAGTTGGCGGATGCTTTAGTCCAGGTCTGGGAGGAGATCCCTCAGGAGACCATCCGCCACCTCATCAGGAGCATGCCCAGGAGTTGTAGGGAGGTCATACAGGCACGTGGAGGCCACACACACTACTGAGCCTCATTTTGACTTGTTTTAAAGTTGGATCAGCCTGTAGTGTGGTTTTCCACTTTAATTTTGAGTGTTACTCCAAATCCAGACCTCCATGGGTTTATAAATTTGATTTCCATTGATCATTTTTTTGCGATTTTGTTGTCTTCACCTTCAACTATGTAACGAAAAAACTATTTAATAAGAATATTTCATTCATTCAGATCTAGGATGTGTTATTTTAGTGTTCCCTTTATTTTTTTGAGCAGTGTATATACAGTGGGGCAAAGAAGTATTTAGTCAGCCACCAATTGTGCAAGTTCTCCCACTTAAAAAGATGAGAGTGGCCTGTAATTTTCATCATAGGTACACTTCAACTATGACAGACATAATGAGAAGAAAAATCCAGAAAATCACATTGTAGGATTTTTAATGAATGTATTTGCAAATTATGGCGGTTGACAGCTTCATTATTTATTTTTTTTAAAAATTTTATTTAACCAGGTGGGCCAGTTGAGAACAAGTTATCGTTTACAACTGCGACCTGGCCAAGATAAAGCAAAGCAGTGCGACAAATACAACAATACAGAGTAACACAATAACACAATAGAAAAATCAATGTACAGTGTGTGCAAATGTAGTAAGATTAGGAAGGTAAAGGCAATAAATAGGCCATAGAGGCAAAATAATTACAATTTAGCATTAACACTGGAGTGATAGATGTGCAGATGATGATGTGCAAGTAGAGATACTGGGGTGCAAAAGAGCAAAAAAAACAATATGGTGATGGTGTGTGCTATTTACAGATGGGCGGTGTACAGGTACAGTGATCGGTAAGCTGCTCTGACAGCTGATGCTTAAAGTTAGAGAGGGAGATAAGTCTCCAACTTAAGTGATTTTTGCAATTCGTTCCATTCATTGGCAGCAGAGAACTGGAAGGAAAGGCGACCAAAGAGGTGTTGGTTAAATAAAGATGATTGTTTGAAGAAATGACAGTCTCTCTCACTTCGTTAGAATTTCCACCACCGGTTTTTCTTTATTTTAACTACATTGTAGAATAATAATGAAGACATCAAAACTATGAAATAACACATATGGAATCATGTAGTAACCAAAAACGTTTTCAAATAGCCACCCTTTGTCTTGATGCTTTGCAATTTCTTGGCATTCTCTCAACCAGCTTCATGAGGTAGTCACCTGGAATGAATTTCAATTAACAGGTGTGCCTTCTTCAAAGTTAATTTGTGGAATTACTTTCCTTCTTAATGCGTCTGAGCCTATCAGTTGTGTTGTGACAAGGTGTGTGTGGGGGGGGGGGGGGGGGGGTATACAGAAGGTAGCCCTATTTGGTAAAAGACCAAGTCCATATTATGTCAAGAACAGCTCAACTAAGCAAAGAGAATCATTACTTTAAGACATGAAGGTCAGTCCATATGGAAAATTTCAATAACTTTGAAAGTTTCTTCAAGTGCAGTTGCAAACACCATCAAGCGCTATGATAAAACTGGCTCTCATGAGGACTGCCACAGGAATGGAAGACCCAGAGTTACCTCTGCTGCAGAAGATAAGTTCATTAGAGTTACCAGCCTCAGATATTGCAGCCCAAATAAATGCTTCACAGAGTTGAAGTAACAGACACATCTCAACATCAACTGTTCAGAAGACACTGTGTGAATCAGGCCTTCATGGTCGAATTGCTGCAAAGAAACCACTACTAAAGGACACCAATAAGAAGAAAAAACTTGCTTGGGCCAAGAAACACGAGCAATGGACAATAGCCCAGTGGAAATTTGTCCTTTGGTCTGGAGTCCAAATTAGAGATTTTTGGTTCCAACCACCGTATCTTTGTAAGACGCGGTGGGAGTGAAAGGATGATCTCTGCATGTGTATTTCCCACCGTAAAGCATGGAGGAGGAGGTGTTATGGTGTGGGGGTACTTTTCTGGTGACACTGTCTGATTTATTTAGAATTCAAGGCACACTTAACCATCCCATCTGGTTTGGGCTTAGTGGGACTATCATTTTTTTGTCAACAGGACAATGACCCAACACACCTCCAGGCTGTGTTATTTTACCAAGAAGGAGGGTGATGGAGTGCTGCATCAGATGACCTGGCCTCAACAATCCCCTGACCTCAACCAAATTGAGATGGTTTGGGATGAGTCGAACCAGAGATTGAAGGAAAAGCAGCCAACAAGTGCTCAGCATATGTGGGAACTCCTTCTAGACTGTTGGAAAAGCAATCCAGGGTAAGCTGGTTGAAAGAATGCCAAGAGTCTTCAAAGCTGTCATCAAAGCAAAGGGTGGCTATTTGAAGAATCTCAAATATTAAATATATTTGGATTAGTTTAACACTTTTTTGGTTACTACGGGATTCCACATGTGTAATTTTTTAGTTTTGATGTCTTCACTAAATTGTAAAAATAAAGAAAAACCCTTGAATGAGTAGGTATTTACAAACTTTTGCCCGGTAGTGTATTTACTAAGTGTTACACAGGATTTAACCCACTGCCTTCTTGAAGACAAATAATGTATACGAAACGCTCCAGTCTGGTTTTAGACCCCATCAAAGTACTGAGACTGCACTCGTTAAGATGGTAAATTACCTTTTAATGGCATCAGACCAAGGCTCTGCATCTGTCCTCAAGCTCCTAGACCTTAGTTTCGTATTTGACACCATCGATCACCACATTCTTTTGGAGAGATTGGAAACCTTAATTTGTCTACACAGAAGAGTTCTTTCCTGGTTTAGCTCTTATCAGTTGGAAAGATATCAGTTCATCTCTGTGGATGGTTTGTCCTCAGACAAATCAATTATAAGATTTGGTGTTCCTCAAAGTTGCATTTTAGGACCACTATTGTTTTCACTATATATTCTACTTCTTGTTGATGTCATTCGGAAACACAATTTCAACTTGGAATGCTTTGCGGATGACACACAGCTGTACATTTCGATGAAACATGGTGAAGCCCCAAAATTGCTAACCCTGGAAGCCAGTGTTTCAGACATAAGGAAGATCTTTGTGGGCTATACTCTGTCTCAGAGTAGTAATTTGGTGGTCTGTTGATATCCCTCAAGTGGTGTGGGGGCTGTGCTTTGGCAAAGAGGCTGGGGTTATATCCTGTCGGGTTGGTCCCCCCTTTCTCAGCCTCCAGTATCTATGCTGCGATAGTCTATGTGCTGGGGGGCAAGGTTCAGTCTGTCCTATCTGGTGAAATTCTCCTGTATTACGTGTATGATCCCTTTAATTCTTCTCTTCTCTTCTCTTCTCTTCTCTCGGCCTGATGACTCCTGGCTGTCCACCTGGTCATGCTGTTGATCCCATTTTTTTTGCTGTTTTGCCTGTGGCTATGGAACCAGACCTGCTATTTTCTACCCTCTCTCTCTATCTCATGCTGTCTCTACCTCTGAATGCTTGGCTATGAAAATCCAACGGACATTTATTCCTGAGGTGCTGACCTGCTGCACCCTATACAACCACTGTGGTTACAGTTTTTCTCAATTGCTAAAACACTAAAACCCATTGGCTGAACAAAGTTCTCAGTTGCCTGGACTCATTTAGCTAATTATGCAGTCTGTTATCAATACCTTAAACAATTTCACATGGTAAAACACAATTTGCAGATCTCACTTAGACTTTTCAGCAAAACTCTAAACACATTCTCATTCTCAAAACACATTCTACACTCTAATGCACATGTCATCCACACTGGTAAACACAAGTGGCAACAATCAAATACAATTAGAGAACTGTGGAAGGACCACCAGAGCGCAGGCTGGGCTCACGGATAGTAGCCCAACAAGGCATGGGAGACAAGGTAATTAAGCACAGCTGACGGTACTAATGACATATTCTACTTCCCCTATAAGAGAGAGAATGGAACCAGCAGAGAGGGAAGGGGAAAACTATCTCTGGAAGATTGCCACCGAGACAGAGGAGCTATCCAGGAAGAACCACTAAAACGGTGACAATCCCGTGACTTTTGTTGTAGTTTAAAGATAATCCTATTGTGTTCCTGTTTCATCTAGAGAAGAAGATGTATGTTTTTCCTTGGAAGATTTTCATTGATTATGTTGGAGTGTCAGCCACCACACAGCAGGGTCGGTGTTATAAATGTCAGTCTCCCGACCATTATGCCCCACAATGTCCTAGCAAGGATGAGCCCATGGTCACGGAGTCATCACTGCCTACCACCACACATTCCGTTTTGAGGGGGCAGGATCAACACTGTTGGTTAGCAGAGATAGCCCCAGCCCCAGAGATTCCGGTTCGAGTCAAAGGACAAGATGTGGTTGCCATTCTCGACTCGGGAAGTATGGTTACGTTAGTAGAGGAGCGGATGGTGACCTCCGCAACACTGCTACCAGACAAAGTAGCCGTATCCTGTATCCATGGAGACACCCACTATTACCCCACTTCAAAAGGAAGGTGTACAGTCAGGGCAGGGAAAGTGCCCCAGCTGAAGGTGCCATTATTGATCGGGAGAGACTGTCCCCTATATAAGGAGCTTCGGCAGATGACGTTATGCACGGGAAGAAGGGGGACAGGAAAGAAGAGAAAATCCAAGCCCAAGGTAGTAGTCCTACAAGGAGAAGTAGCCGCGTCCTCGTCCTCTGCAGCAGAGGAAGAAATAGCGACCCAACGTTTACAACAGATATTCCAGGAAACCACCGATGAAGACACCTGTGAAGGGTTATACACAACACAGGAAGGAAGGAGCAACCAGGCACTAAGGGATATATTTGAAGCTCCATCCGAGGAGGGAACCTGGAAGGGATTCTCCTCGGTCACCCCTGATGGGGATGGAGAACAACCTCCACATCCCTCTACTAAGGTCAACCTGCCCCAGGAATTAAAGGGACAGTTCGGCACCTCGCAGCATAGAGACCCAGACCTAAGGGAGGCCATGAGGAAGGTGAAGGTGATCGATGGGTGGAACGTTGACGGATCAGGTGAGCCCCCTCTTCCTTACTATGCAATCAGGCGGGGTCTCTTATACTGGGTCGTACGACGAAGGGGGGAAAACCAGGAATTACTAATGGTGCCTAGACCATACAGGGATACAGTTCTACAGTTAGCCCATTCCCACGTCCTAGGAGGACACCTGGCACGAGACAAGACTATTGACAAAATTATGCAGAGATTCTATTGGCCCCGGGTCACCCGGGATGTGGCCAGGTATTGTAGGACGTGTGATCAATGTCAACGCACAGCTCCACGGCCACACCTACGTAACCCTTTCATTCCTCTCCCCATCATAGAGACTCCCTTTGAACGCATAGCTATGGACCTCGTAGGACCCATCCCAAAATCCGCCAGAGGACACGAGTACATCCTAGTGGTTATAGATTATGCTACCAAGTTCCTGGAGGCCATACCCCTGCGTAACATGTCGTCAAAGGGAATTGCCAAGGAGTTATTCCTGATGTTCTCTCGTGTGGGCCTCCCCAAGACGATCTTAACCAATCAGGGAACCCCGTTCATGTCCCGGTTGATGAAGGACTTGTGTCGGTTATATCAGGTTCAACAGATACATACAAGCATATTCCACCCTCAAACAGACGGGTTGTGTGAACGCTTGAACAAAACGATTAAAAGCATGTTGAGAAGAGTGGTGTCCCGAGACGGGAGAATCTGGGACATGCTTCTCCCACACTTAATGTTTGCCCTGCGAGAAGTACCCCAGGCATCCACTGGATTCTCTCCGTTTGAATTGCTCTATGGCAGACCCTGTCGAGGGATCCTCGACTTAGCCAAGGAGACCTGGGAGACCCAACCATGCCCCTTTCGATCCACAATAGAACACGTTACCCTGATGAGAGACCGCCTGTCAGCAGTGTGGCCCATAGTCAAGGAGCATATGGAGAATGCACAAAGGACCCAAGGCCGGGCCTATGATAAATCCGCGACCCCCCGTGAGTTCACCGTGGGAGAGAAAGTGATGGTGCTTGTGCCCACGGCTGAACATCGCTTGCTGGCGCAGTGGAGGGGGCCCTACGAGGTAATGAAAAGGGTCTCACCGGTCAATTACCTCATCAAGCAACCTTTACAGGAGGAAGAAGGTCCAACTCTTTCACATAAACCTGTTGAAGACGTACCATGGACGAGAGGAGGAGGTGGCTTTGATGGCCCTGGAGGTCAAAGGAAAAGAGGAGGCTCTACCACAGGTGCGCCGTGGCCAAACTCTCCTACCGGAGCAGTCAAGACAGCTAGACAAGCTGATTATGAACTTCGGTTGAATATTCTCTCCATTCCCAGGACAAACAGATGTCCTGTTCCACCATATCCACACTGAACCCGGCAAGAAGGTGCATATCCGCCCTTACAGGATTCCTGAGGCTCGCCGAGTCATTGCTAAGAAAGAGGTAAGGGAGATGTTAAGGATGGGCGTGATCGAGCCATCGACGAGTGAGTGGTCCAGTCCCATAGTCCTGGTCCCCAAATCCGACTTTAGGGGTGTGAATGCCATCTCTACATCCAATGCGTATCCCATTCCCCGCGTGGATGAACTCTTGGAGCGCTTAGGAAAGGCCAAGTTCATCACCACCCTGGATTTGACGAAGGGATATTGGCAAGTGCCGGTGGATCATGTCCCGGTTGATGAAGGACTCCGGCAAGTGCCGGAGGATCGCCCAAAGACTGCCTTCGCCACCCCAGAGGGGCTTTTCCAGTATGTGAGGATGCCCTTCGGACTGCATGGTGCCGCTGCATGGTGCCACTGGGGCCTCATGGATGCCATTCTACGGCTCCATCAAGAGTATGCAGCTGCGTACATAGACCATGTGGTCATCCACAGCGAGGACTGGGATAGTCACCTCCTGCGATTACGGGCGGTGCTCGTGAGTTTGGAAGCCACAGGGTTGACAGCCAATCCAAATAAATGCTGCCTGGGCCTGTCCGAAGCGGAATACCTGGGGTACACCGTGGGGAATGGGAAAATACGCCCACAGGCAGAGAAGACCAGGGCAATTCGTGACTGGCCTCGACCCCGGACCAAGCGAGACGTTCGGGCCTTCTTAGGGATAACAGGATATTATCGCCGTTTTATCCCGGGATATGCAACCATTGCCAACCCCCTCCCAAACCTCATCAAGAAAAACCTGCCAAACCAGGTAGAGTGGAAAGACGAGACGGAAGAGGCCTTTCAATTGCTAAAAGATGGCCTGTGTTCTGATCCCGTTCTACAGGCTCCGGACTTCTCACAAGAGTTCATTGTGCAGGTCGACGCCTCGGATACGGGGCTCGGGCCGTACTAGCTCAGGGTAAAGGTGAAGCAGAGAAGCCGATTCTCTTCATAAGTAGGAAGCTCAGCGATCGGGAACAGAGGTATGCTACCGTAGAGAAAGAGGCCTTAGCCATCAAGTGGGCCCTCGATTATCTCTGGTACTACCTACTGGATCGGAGGTTTGCATTAGTTACTGACCATGCGCCCCTCACGTGGATGGCTGGTAAGAGAAATAATAACAACAGAACAGCCAGATGGTTTTTGTCTTTACAACTGTTCTCTTTCCATGTCATCCACAGGGCCGGATCGAGGAACGGGAATGCGGACGCGCTGTCCTGACGCGACCAAGACCCTCCGGTTAGGTCCTGGGGGGGAAGGTATGTGGAAGGACCACCAGAGGGCAGGCTGGGCTCACGGATAGTAGCCCAACAAGGCATGGGAGACAAGGTAACCAGAGGCAATTAAGCACAGCTGACGGTACTAATGACATATTCCCCTTCCCCTATAACAGAGAGAATGGAACCAGCAGAGATGGAAGGGGAAAACTATCTCTGGAAGATTGCCACCGAGACAGAGGAGCTATCCAGGAAGAACCACTAAAACGGTGATAATCCTATTGTGTTCCTGTTTCATCTGGAGAAGAAGATGTATGTTTTTCCTTTGAAGATTTTCATTGATTATGTTGGAGTGTTTGTGTTGACCAAATGTCCTCAATAGAGAACTGTGTTCAATCAAGAAAACCTACTCCTGACTCGTTTATTCCACCTTCCTGCTTTAGAGTGACGCCCAATTACTTGGTCCGCTCACAGAACACATGTCATTGATTGAACACAACCACTCAAAATGGATTTAACCTGTTTCAAATGATGCGACACAACTAATATAAGCCAGTTCAGAGAGCAAACAGGTTGTTGAAGGTGGGAAGGAGAAAGTCTGAGAATGGATATAAGAAACAATGTGAGAGGACGAGGACGAGTGCATATGCGAGGTGGGCGACGAGGAGGAGGAGGAGGAGGGCAAGAAAGAGGAAGAGGAGGACGAAGAGTGGAAATATCTGATGAAATTCGAGCAACAGTTATAGACCATGTTCTTGTTCATGGACTGACAATGAGGGAAGTAGAACTTAGAGTGCAACCCAATTTGAGCCGATTTTCTGTGTCCACCATAGTAAGGACATTCAGAGAAGAGAACTGGTACAGTATACTACTGTATTTTTGTAATTGCAAATGTACTGTACTACACTATATGCAGCTGTTTCAATAGACATTTGTAAAGTTAATCACTGTATGTATTGCACTGCATGAATATGTTTTGTAACTGCACAACTACTTTTTGTAGAATTGCAAGGCTGCCACATGCAGGTGGAAGGACAGCTATATTCACTCGGGAGCAAGAGGCCGTCATAGTTGGCATGGTCCTTCAAGATAATGCAATACGACTCAGAGAAATCCAGGAACAAGTGATACACACTTCCAGGGAATAGACAGTGTGAGCATTTCCACAATTGACCGTGTCCTCCATCGTAACAGGATGCGAATGAAACAAGTATACAGAGTACCTTTTGAGCGCAACTCACCAAGGGTGAAAGAACTGCGAGCTCAGTATCTGCAAGTAAGTGTACATTCAGAAACATTTACTGTAATCCAGGTTCTCTACAGTACTATGTGACTGACATTACTCTTTAGTACATACAATGTATGTGAATCAGAAGCCTAAATGTACTCTACAGTATAGCACGGTCTCTGTACGACTTACAAAATCCTACATACAGTATATTGTATTTCTACACAGACAATATTTGACTTGGAATCCTTGGACAGACCCCATGAGTTCATCTTTGTCGATGAAGCAGGCTTCAATCTAACAAAGAGGAGAAGGAGAGGCCGAAACATGATTGGACAGCGGGCCATTGTTGAAGTCCCTGGTCAACGAGGTGGCAATGTCACAATCTCTGCTGCTATCAGCAACCATGGTGTTCTACATCACCATGTTACACTCGGGCCATATAACACGCAGCACCATCTAAGATTTATTGCCAATTTAAGAGATATTTTATTTGAGCAGCAGGTTCAAGAGCAGCAGGATCAAGAGCTAAATGAGAATCCCATTCCCACCTATGTGATAGTGTGGGACAATGTCAGTTTCCACCGAGCTGCTCAGGTAAGGGAATGGTTTAACATCAATGGGCAGTTTATGAACTTGTACCTCCCTCCATACTCGCCTTTCCTGAATCCGATTGAGGAGTTTTCTCCTCTTGGATATGGAAAGTGTATGATAGACAACCCTACATCAGAGTAAATCGGCTGCAAGCCATGGATTTAGCCTGTGGTGATATTGGTGAGGAATCATGTCAGGGCTGGATACGGCACACAAGAGGCTTCTTCCCCCGTTGCCTCAGGAAGGACAATATTGCTTGTGATGTCGACAAAGTGCTCTGGCCTGACCCAGCCCCAAAACAAGAAGAAGCACATTGATCACATGTTTACTCCTTTGATTTTTGTCCCTTTTAGTATTGTATACTGTGCATTGTAGGCTGTATACTGTACAATGTACAAATTGTATGGCCCTAAACATTATGCTTTCCATTTATTAACAGTACTGACTGCTCAATAGATTTTGACTGGTTGCAGGTTCATATCAACAAAGAACAGGAATTACAGTATCACAGAGACAAAGGACACGTTTGTGAGATGCAGGGTACAGTACTGTAAAAATAGGTGTACAAGGAGGAGGAAGAACAAAAAGCAACATTTCAAAGCGCAAAGCAGAGTAGTAATTTCTGATCAATTTGGAGCTACTATGATAGAACATGTTTTTGTTCATCAAAAGACAATGACGGAAAAATACGATTATTTTTTTAGATTAAAAATGTACTTCTCCCTGAGAATTGTATGTTTTGAACAATGTGTTTTCCATTTTTCAGTGTATTGTTTACTGACTGCTTGAGAGTGTATATCATTTTGATCACTTTGTTTATGATTTGAGAGCAGTGTTTGATTTTGAACACAGGTAAAACTGTTTTGAGGCGAATGTTTCATTTTGCGAGAGGAGTCAGAGGTTATGTAAATACAGCTTGAAGATGAGGTTTTGTGTTTAATGATTTCAGGAAATGGAGCAAGGTTTCAGAAATTGTGTTTTAGCAATTAAGAAAAACTGTAATATTTGACCCTGCTGGTCATCTATGAACATTTGAACATCTTGAAGAATGATCTGGCTGTCACGACTCCCGCCGAAGTTGGCTCCCCTGTCTGTTCGGGCGGTGCTCGGCGGTCGTCGTCATCGGCCTACTAGCCGCCACCGATCCCTTTTTCCTTTTCTGTTTGTTTAGTCTTATTAGTTGCACCTGTTCCTAACTGTGTTTTCTTGATTTTCTAGTCTATTTAAGCTTGTTAGGCCCGCTCTAGTTTGTGCGGGATTATTTTGTGTTCACGTTTAGTGTGGTTTTGTGCTCCGGACCGTGTTACCCTGTGTTTTGGGTTGGTCAGTGTTTTCCACCCTGTGTTTGCTAATGTAAAAAAGGCTTTATAAATGGATTTGATTTCATTACCAACTGAAAATACCTGCAAACAATATATTAGCTTCTACTTTAGTCACCTTTCTTGCAACATGTAAAAGTACCTTACATTTCTTTATTGTTAGTTTAACAATTTGATTAATGAGATTAAAGATATAACATAAAATAACTATTATAGTGGTGACTCAAATCTGTAGCCTATAGATAGCTCATTTAGAAAAACTGTCATCATCATGCTTTCTATAGTTTAGGCCTATAGCTTGCTAGGTCTAGCTACCTACCTAGCTACCTAGCTAGTTCTTGTGTTATCTAGCTAGCTATGAAATTGCATGCTAACACCAAAGATTTGTATAACTAACCCAAGACAAACCACACCCTGTTGTTTCCAATGGGAACCATGTGAATCGAGTGGGCAGAACAAGGAAGTGGAGCTAGCAAGATCCTATTGGCACATTTGAGCATGTATTTGCATATTTCCGTTAGGGAACACCTAGTCTATGAAGTGCGCGTGTGCAATAACTCAATTCGCTATTGCATCACAATTTTTAGAAACTTTGGCAAAAGGAGTACACTCTGTTTGTAAAATATTCTAGTTTTGGGAACAGAAAACAAAACTGAGATCAAGTGTTTCATCGATAAGAAAATTGTCAGAACTGACAACCAGATGCTTCACATTTATACTTCCGGTGAAACATCTGGACCATTGTTCTATCTGTGCTAACACTAATAAGTGTTTAGCTACATTGAAAAGAAACTAATGTTACTCATAGTGTGTGTTTACACACGTAGCTAGCTAATGTTAACATGTGGGGTTTTCTCTGTTTGCATGACTTACAATTAGGAACATTTTATAATAAAGGTGGATTGTAAATTCTACTGTTGTTGCTAATCGTTGTTGTGACTAGCTTCACACAAAGGTTATCCCAGCTAGCTATCAAAAACGCCAGCTAACGTTTGCTACCAAGCTAACTATGTTTTCTAGCTAGCTACAGTTAGCCAGAGCCATATATGGCTCTGCAGTTAGCTAGCTAGTTAACATAACTTGGCTAGGTAGCTGGCAAATGCTCGCTAGAAAGCTAACTTTCCAATGTAAATCGTCCAGAAGAATTCATGTATCCCAAAACTAAAATCAACAAATTGCATGGAAACTCTTCTGTCGTGATTTTTTTGTCTCATCTACAACATTTCCCCCCCCCCCCCCCCGCAGCAATCTATCATATCTGGATTTTGCACACTGACCTTCTCGACCACGTTCTTTTACAGAGGGACACCATCGAAGTCATCGTTATTTTGTGGGCGTTGCGCAGATGGGCAGACATTAAGCCTTTAATTAATTGCCATGCCTTAATTCCTGGGATAAATAAATAATTGAACCAATGCATCACATCCAAAAGTGAGAACGATCTTCAGCAGTGCAAGGTTACATGATGGAATAAAAGTTTGTCTTAGGACCATTGTAAGTGCATTCATAATCCATTATTCAACCAAGCTTACAATTTGGCAATCACAAATGACTATGTAACAATTTTAACCATAACTGTTTATTCATGAGTCTACATTTTTAAAATTGATGGTTAAAGCAGTTGACCCAATTGTCAAATACACCGTTAAATGATTTAAAAATGTATTTTTTGTTGTTGATGTGAACCATTTGTACACAAAACAACCAAAGTTAATTTACAGTACTTACCTGGTGATCTAAGCAGATCTAAGCAAAATGATTGTTGTTGCAAGCCTCCATTGTTGCAACCTCTTTTTACAGTCTGTTCAACCTCTCCCTCGTATCGTCCGAAATCCCTAAAGATTGGAAAGCTGCAGTGGTCATCCCCCTCTTCAAATGGGGTGACACTCTAGACCCAAACTGTTATAGATCAATATCCATCCTGCCCTGCCTCTCTAAAGACTTTGAAAGCCAAGTTAATAAACAGATCACTGACCATTTCGAATACCACCGTACCTTCTCCGCTGTGCAATCCGGTTTCCGAGCTGGTCACGGGTGCACCTCAGCCACACTCAAGGTACTAAACAATATCATAACCACCATCGACAAAAGACAGTACTGTGCAGCCGTCTTCATCGACCTGACCAGGCCTTTCGACTCTGTCAATAACCGTATTCTTATCGGCAGACTCAATAACCTTGGTTTCTCAAATGACTGCCTCACCTGGTTCAACAACTACTTGGCAGACTGAGTCCAGTGTGTCATATCATAGGGCCTGTTGTCCGGACCTCTGGCAGTCTCTATGGGGGTACCACAGGGTTCAATTCTCAGGCCTAAATTTTTCTCTGTATATATCAATGATGTCGCTCTTGCTGTGGGTGATTCCCTGATCCACCTCTATGCAGATGACACCATTCTGTATACATCTGGCCCTTCTTTGGACACTGTGTTAACTAACCTCCAAACGAGCTTCGATGCCATACAACACTCCTTCCGTGGCCTCCAATTGCTCTTAAACGCTAGTAAAACCAAATGCATGCTTTTCAACCGTTCGCTGCCCGCACCCGCCCGCCCGACTAGCATCACTACCATGGACGGTTCTGACCTAGAATATGTGGACAACTACAAATACCTAGGTGTCTGGCTAGACTGTAAACTCTCCTTCCAGACTCATATTAAACATCTCCAATCCAAAATCAAATTTAGAATTGGCTTTCTATTTCGCAACAAAGCCTCCTTCACTCACGCCGCCAAACTTACCCTAGTAAAACTGACTATCCTACCGATCCTCAACTTCGGCGATGTCATCTACAAAATAGCTTCCAATACTCTACTCAGCAAACTGCATGCAGTCTATCACACTGCCATCCGTTTTGTTACCAAATCCCCTTATACCACCCACCACTGCAACCTCTATGCCTTAGTCGGCTGGCCCTCGCTACATATTCGTCGCCAAACCCACTGGCTCCAGCTCATCTATAAGTCTATGCTAGGTAAAGCTCCGCCTTATCTCAGCTCACTTGTCACGATAACAACACCGACCCTTAACACATGCTCCAGCAGGTACAGTGCCTTGCGAAAGTATTCGGCCCCCTTGAACTTTGCGACCTTTTGCCACATTTCAGGCTTCAAACATAAAGATATAAAACTGTATTTTTTTGTTCACAAATGCTCTCCATCCAACCTCACTGAGCTCGAGCTGTTTTGCAAGGAGGAATGGGAAAAAATGTCAGTCTCTCGATGTGCAAAACTGATAGAGATATACCCCAAGCGACTTACAGCTGTAATCGCAGCAAAAGGTGGCGCTACAAAGTATTAACTTAAGGGGGCTGAATAATTTTGCACGCCCAATTTTTCAGTTTTTGATTTGTTAAAAAAGTTTGAAATATCCAATAAATGTCGTTCCACTTCATGATTGTGTCCCACTTGTTGTTGATTCTTCACAAAAAAATACAGTTTTATATCTTTATGTTTGAAGCCTGAAATGTGGCAAAAGGTCGCAAAGTTCAAGGGGGCCGAATACTTTCGCAAGGCACTGTATATCTCACTGGTCATCCCCAACGCCAACACCTCCTTTGGCCGCATTTCTTTCCAGTTCTCTGCTGCCAGTGACTGTAACGAATTGCAAAAATCGCTGAAGCATTTCCGTCCAGTTCTCTGCTCCCAGCGACTGGAACGAATTGCAAAAATCGCTGAAGCTGGAGACTTATATTTCCCTCGCTAACTTTAAACATCAGCTATCTGTGCAGCTAACTGATTGTTGCAGCAGTACAAAGTCCATCTGTAAATAGCCCACCCAATCTACCTACCTCATCCCCATATAGTTTTTATTTACTTTTCTGCTCTTTTGCACACCAGTATTTCTACTTGCATATCATCTGCTCGTTTATCACTTCAGTGTTAGTCTGCTAAATTGTAATTACATCATTACTATGGCCTATTTATTGCCTACCTCCTCACACCATTTGCACACACTGTATATATATGTTCTTTTTTTCTATTGTGTTATTGACTGTACGCTTGTTTATTCCATGTGTAATTCTGTGTTGTTGTTTGTGTCACCCTGCTTTGCTTTATCATCTTGACCAGGTCGCAGTTGTAAATGAGAACTTGTTCTCAACTAGCTTACCTGGTTAAATAAAGGTGAAAAAAATCAAAAATAAATGTTGTGTCAATGAGGAGGTCGGTTCTCAGTTGGCTAACACATGTCCCAGGGTTTGTGCAGGCTGAAATATTGTGTGTTGGGATGCTATCAGCAGTGGTGTAAACTAAAGTACCGGTACTTAAAGATGCATCCAGGATATTAAGCACAACATATTTGTGGCATATAGTACGAATAGGATTCATAACATATATGAATTGCACAAAAAATATATAATAATGAATGATGTAACATATCATACGAAATGGATAACATAGTACACAATTTGATGACGTAGTACACAAAAAACATTGACCACTTTTCGCTCATGAGCACCACTTTCAAACCTGCTGGCTGAAATTATACAAAAGTTTGAGAGTGCATGTTTAAGTAAAAATACTTTAAATTCTTAAGTTGTTTTTTGGGGTATCTGTACTTCACTACTTATACTTTTCCTCCACGACTGTTCTAAATAAAATAATGTACTTTTTACTCAATACATTTTCCCTGACACCCAAAGGTACTCATTACATTTTGAATGCTTAGCAGGACAGGAAAATGGTCCAATTCACACAGTTATTAAGAGAACATCTCTGGTCATCCCTACTGCATCTGATGTGGTGGACTCACTAAAGACAAATGCTTTGTTTGTAAATTATGTCTGAGTGTTGTAGTGTGCCCCTGGCATGCCACAATATTGTGCCATCTGGTTTGCTTTATATAAGGAATGTGAAATGTATACTTTTACTCTTGATAATTAAGTATATTTTAAACCAAATACTTTTAGACTTTTTCTCAAGGAGTATTTTATTGGTGACTTTTACTTCAGTCATTTTTGATGATCTTTACTTTTACTCAAGTATGACAATTCGGTACTTTTTCCACCACTGGCTATCATAGACTATAATTACAACTAGTGGAATCCTGTGTAACACCAAGTAATTAAATTGTACGTATGCAGATATTACAGGTACTCTGTGGT
The DNA here is from genome assembly GCF_045791955.1 of Oncorhynchus clarkii lewisi. NCBI lineage: Eukaryota > Metazoa > Chordata > Actinopteri > Salmoniformes > Salmonidae > Oncorhynchus > Oncorhynchus clarkii. The sequence goes on from NC_092168.1 coordinate 12,215,512, forward strand.
GTACTAGTGTATTTAATCTCCCTCTTGGATCTCGTTTCCACAAGCATTAAATTGAGGGCCAGGTTGTAAGCAGGGTAATGTACTGGATAAGTACACATTAATTACAAGTAAGTACCCCTCAAAATACACTTAATTTTAACTAGCTAAATCCTGCGTAACAACTAGTGATTACATTGTACTTAGGCAAACAATACATGTGTTTTGAAATAGTGTCTTATTCCTCATCTGGGATGAGACTCGTATTAAATCTGTTTTCGTAAACTCAACCAAATTCAACCAGATTATCCGCTTTATTTTGGGGGCAAGTGCTAGAGATATATTTTGAACAACACACATTCATGGTTAAGTAATTGGAGCCTATTGGGCATAGACTACAATTTCTCTGACACCCAGTGCACAGTTGTTCATGAATTTTATGCAAATGAGAAGAAGCAAAACACTAATTTTGTAAATTTAGTGGAAACCTGCCCATTTGTAACTAGAATGGTGACAAGCGTTTGATGTTACACTTCTGTAATTACAAACTGCAATTACTACCAGGTGCATGTTGTTATTACATTGAACCTGAGAGTTGTTAGAGTTAACTACAATACTTGTTACAGAATAATTACACATGTAATTACACTGTAAAAGGACCCCTTAAAAGGAAGTGTTACCAAGTTGTTCTATATAATGTGGAAATAAACATATCTCATATCTCACACTTACAAACTAAACATTTATGTGTGCACATTGTACAATCAATTGGTGAGAGAGAGCCTCTACTATCATATTCATGTATATATATATATTCACTGTATCCACTGGGCACACAGTGGTTGAATCAACGTTGTTTTCCACGTCACCAACGTGGAATAGACGTTGAATTTACGTCTGTGCCCAGTGGGTATAGGTCTACATGAATTGCGGCAAAGTTGGTTCCTGTTCGTCACATCTTTGGTCACGTTCGCGTGGGTCAAACAAAAATACCCTAATTGTTTCACAATAGAGCCTCCGACAAAGCAGACTGCAGGATGAAGTTGCTGAAGAGCAACTGCAGAAACTTGCAGTCTACTGTAGTCAACACTTAATGACCTTTGATCACATGATGTTTGTTAAGTGCATGCAGTCGATATATAGGATCAAGTCGGAACATTTTATCCCCATAATGCAACACACATTGAAAGGCGGTGAACAATGGTCACCGACTTGACAAAAGTGATTCGCTCGAACGTACCCTGTGCGTCCGATTCATTTGACAGGCATGCACATGCGCAGTTCAGCACGACAGACCGATAGATCCGATTACGTGTTTCTGCATTCACACTGTCCTGTTTATCTATCCTTCCCATTGCTTGCGCCGGAGGACCCACACCGCTAGAGGAACATAGCCAGTCTGTCTGTATTGCAGCGTGTGCATGCAACTGTACGAGCGGAGCTTTCAAGCCAATTAATTCTGCAACCCATAAAACATACAAGAGGCGCTCTTTGCTTTTAAATTGAACGGAGGACGAGCACCTCTTTAATGGAACTGAAAGCTTCCATTTTAATTGCAACACTACTGTAAGTATTGACGTCTTCTCAGTGTGACGGATGGTATGCTTGGGTTCCGGGTGTTTTTATTTCATATGTTCTTGTAGACAGCGTACAAACATGGCTTTTGCCTTAAATGTAGTCAACCCTATTTAATACAAATGTGCACCTTGTTTAGTACATTGAGCTGACGTTATCATGTTGTGTTCGGCTGTCGTGTCTGCTAGTTGCGAATATACAGTGTACTACAATGAAGATCCAGGGAGACTGCATGTGCAGAGCCGCAGTTTAATGAAAGGGATACATTGTAACGTTCTTTTGGCGGGGAACTCTACACGATTAGTTGACGGAATGGCTAGTTGTTCAGTTGAGCGCTGTCAGTTGAACAGTTCGCTTGGTGAGAAAAATATTCGATTTTCTCTAGATTTCGAATTTGAAGTAGGCTACCAAGCCATGGTCCGTTTTTGACCTGTAATAGATAGCATTTGAAAAGTCATGGCGTTTGAACAACATTAGATACGATTCAAAATGGAGCCAAGTTTCCCCCGAATAAAACGAAAGCACCAAATTGAAATGTGGTAGGTTACGTTGCTAAATTGTGTGCCAGGCTATTATAGCCCATGAACAACCTGCCTTATGGGTTTTCAGAAGGACACTTATTTAGGTTAAATCACAGCATGGTTGGGCGTTGTTGTGGTCAACCATTTGATGTAAATTAATAATGTATAGCCTATAATATAGGCTACAGTATTGGTTCAAGAAATGTGTGGTGTTCTTGTTGAATTAAATACTGTATTTGGTGCTAATGGGTGTTTGAAGTTATGTATCGTCATTCCCGCCACAATAATACAAAAAAATAGTGTATCGAAATTTCGACACACTGTCTAAAAATATTGAGACTATCAGAACATGTCTAGATAGTAGATCATACATATAGGACATGTTTATTCATTTGTAGAATTGTGTGGCGATTTAAATCGCAGAGATCAGCACAGCCTGGACGCAGGCATACGTGTGGCAAGCTGGCATTTGCCCCAGCACTTTTGATTTTGGTTTAATAAGAACAAAATATTGACACAAAGTGTTGAAAAGAGGGACAAAGTACTGTTGTTCAGACTGATTCGCCTCATGATTTGTCAACTCGTGCACAATTAATCTGTTATAGTCTGATCAACTGTAGCCTATTGATAACAATTACAGCTGCAGGTAGTCTAGAGAAGCCTATGCCCGTTGACCCCCTCTGGGGAATCGAAGCGTCATGTATTTATTTGTGTTAAGAAAAAATGTGAATGTGATCAAATTTGGTTTATAATTTCGGATGGCTAGCCAACCTTTTCAATCCAACATTGCCTAGAGTTAATCAATCAACACAATAGTGATGACATACTGGGTGAGTAACTTTTTAATTACTGATGCAAAGGCCTACACAATGCAACCCTGCATAAAGCAAGCTCAGCCCTGTTATGTTGTTCAAACGCAGTTGTTGTCTCTGCATGTGTAAAGGATCCCATGTTAGTTTAGTTTTAAAATATAATTCAAGGTTGCTGCAGTTTAACAGTGTTTTAATGTTTTTATCCCAGAAAAAACAAACTTGACCTGATTCGAAAAATTAGCCCATAGCCCATAAAAACCTGTTTTTTACATCTGATGTAAGTATGTCATACCCTACAACTAGGGTCCGGAGGTTTCCCTGGTTCAGGTAGCCTACCAGATCAGGAAAAACTCTGGTTCCTAGGAAAAACAATTCCCCTCGCCCCTCTCCAACCACTCTGGGATGCCACCTCTAAAATCACCACATAATGTTACAAATGAAGTAACATATCCAAAAAGTACGGCAGTGTTTCCCCTAGAATTTCTTTCAGTAGCGGGGGTGGAGTCTTCCTTGGTCATACATCTATATATACAAAAATATGTGGATATTTATATGGAGTTGGTCTCCCCTATGCTGCTATAATAGCCTCCAATCTTCTGGGAAGGCTTTCTACTAGATGTTGGAACATTGCTGCAGGGACTTGCTTCCATTCAGTCACAAGAGCATTAGTGAGGTCGGCCACTGATGTTGGGCAATTAGGTCTGGCTCGAAGTCAGCATTCCAATTCATCCCAAAGGTCTTCGATGGGGTCAAGTTCTTCCACACCGATCTCAATAAACCATTTCTGTATGGACCTCGCTTTGTGCACGGGGGCACTGTCATGCTGAAACAGAGCTGGCATTGTGTTGTGTGACAACTGCACATTTTAGAGTGGCCTTTTATTGTCCCCGGCACAAGGTGCACCTGTGTAATGATCATGCCGTTTAATCAGCTTCTTGATATGCCACACCTGTCAGATGGATGGATTATCTTGGCAAAGGAGAATTTCTCACTAACAGGGATGTTAACACATTTTTGAACAAAATACAAGAGAAACAAGCTTTTTGTGCATATTGGAATATTTTGGGGAGATTTTATTTCAGCTCATGAAACATTTCTATTTCTATTCAGTGTAATAAAAAATGAAATGTCAATAAGTATTCAAACCCTTTGTTATGGCAAGCCTAAATACATGTATGTTCTGGGGTAAAAATGTGCTTAACAAGTCACATAATAAGTTGCATGGATTCACTTGAGTGACTACTGAATCTATGTACCCCACACATACAATTATCTGTAAGGTCCCTCAGTTGAGCAGTGAATTTCAAACACAGATTCAACTATAAAGAACCACAAAGACCAGGGAGGTTTTTCAATGCCTCGCAAAGAAGGGCACATATTGGTAGATGGTTCAAAATGTTTAAAAAAGCAGACATTGAATTAGGGCTGACCCCATTTAGTCGACTGGTCGATTGTTTGGTCGATAGGCTGTTGGTCAACCGAGATTCCTTTATTCGAGCAGTAGCAAAAAAATAAATAAATCATGGTGTACAAGACAAAATAAATCAATCAGGCCTGATTCATGCCTGTCTGAGTGGACTGATCCATTGTGGAGGCTGTGGGGATGGCACAGTCCATCAGTCTTTTTTATTTTTTAAATTTAACTAGGCAAGTCAGTTAAGAACAAATTCTTATTTTCAATGACGGCCTAGGAACAGTGGGTTAGCTGCCTGTTCAGGGGCAGAACGACAGATTTGTACCTTGTCAGCTCAGGTTACTAGTCCAACGCTCTAACCACTAGGCTACGCTGCCGCCCCTGAGACATATTCTACTGAAATTGTATATGTTTATATTATGTAAGAACAATGGTGCAACACAAATAAAAAATATTATTTTATAACAAATGCGCTTTCTCCTACGTTGGATAGTGGTCGCTGTCCGCGGTTCTGAAACACATCAGTGCGCTGTTGAATTGATGCCTTTTCCTAGACCATGTTGCTAAGTTCATAATAGCAAAGTTAACCAGCATATTGGTGTAGAGAACAATGCAGCGGAGTTAGGAGACAGACAAGAAAATAGCCCTTGCCTTAATTGTCTAAGAAAAGTGAGGAGAGGAAACCAACTTAATTAGGTCTATAATCAATAACACAACTGTTAAATGTGCCTGGCTATATAAATCATCCATATATATATATATATATATACAGAAATAAGACAGATCCTGCTTCTGTTGCCTATTTGTTTGCTTGTTTAATAGCCTACTGATTCCATGAGCACCAAACCTCAGCAACCACATGTCGGATAAACAATTTCACAAATTCTGATTTGAAAAAAAAAACTTTTATGCTGTAATAAAAGCTTTACAAACCAGCCTCTCTGGTATGATTTATAATTTATTTAGTGTTTACACTGTTGCAAATTGTCAGAAATTATATTAATAATAATAACCCGCCTTTTTCCTTGAGCTCCTTCTTATTGTTATTATTACTATTAATATTATGATCATAATTATAATAAAAGCAATGTCATTATCATTAGTAGGCTTAGTATAGCAGCCTAGTATAGACACCATAGAGCTGAGCTGCATCCTGATTAGTCTTAATACCGTAACTTACTTAGGCCTATATTTCAGTACTTATATAGGTCACTGTATCAATCAATCATTTATTCATTCATGTCATCACACAGCATACGAGTCTTTCATGATTTGAAATGCAATCAAGCATTTTAGTTTTAAAATAAAATAACAATGACCATTGAATATTTAGCGTAAACGATTCCATTTCGAGGATTGCATTCACAAATGAATGCGACTGTTTTTAGTCTTTGCTGTAATAATGACTTTACCTTAAAAACATGTTTATATATATATATATAACAGACACTGGTATGCTTATAATGTATTTAGTGTTGTTTACATTGTTCCAAACGGTCAGGAAAATTATATTGTAATCTAACATTACCTGTTTGGCACACATAATATGCATGCAGCGCTTGCTCCTTACCTTCTTTTTCTTGATCTCAAGTATTTTCCACAACTAGTCAAATGTATTCCACACATCTGACTTCCCCTTTATCTCCTGAACAACCAGTAAACATTCTCCCATTTCAAGTTTATTTCTTACGTACATGTGCCTCGTAAAGAGAGCAAGGAATATTTTTTCCAAAGCAATTTAGGGATTTCGGTAACATCACTTTTCAGTCAGAAATGGCTGTAATTACAGTGTATTTGGAAAGTAATCAGACCCCTTCCAATTTTCCACATTTTGTTACGTTACAGCCTTATTCTATAATTGATTAAATAAAATCAATCTACAAAAAATACCCCACAATGACAAATCGAAAAACAGTTAAAAAAAACAACCTTATTTACAGTTTTCAGACCCTTTGCTATGAGACTCGAAATTGAGCTCAGATGCATCCTTTTTCCATTGATCATCCTGTTTCTACAATTTCATTGGAGTCCACCTGTCGTAAATTCAATTGATTGGACATGATTTGGAAAGGCACACACCTGTCTATATAAGGTCCCACAGTTGACAGTGCATGTCAGAGCAAAAACCAAGCCATGAGGTCGAAGGAATTGTCTGTAGAGCGCCGAGACAGGATTGTGTTGGCACAGATCTGGGGAAGGGTACCAAGACAATTTGGAAGAATTGAAGGTCCCCAAGAACAAAGTGGCCTCCATCATTCTTAAATGGAAGAAGTTTGGAAACACCAAGACTCTTCCTAGAGCTGGCCGCCCGGCCAAACTGAGCAATCGGGGGAGAAGGGCCTTGGTCAGGGAGGTGACCAAGAATCTGATGGTCACTCTGACAGAGCTACAGAGTTCCTCTGTGGAGATGGGAGAACCTTCCAGAAGGACAACCATCTCTGCAGCACACCATCAATCAGGTGTTTATGGTTGAGTGGTCAGACGGAAGCCATTCCTCAGTAAAATGGCACATGACAGCCCACTTGGAGTTTGCCTAAAGGCCTCAAAAGGACTCGCAGACCATGAGAAACAAGATTTTCTGGTCCAATGAGAATGCCAAGCGTCATGTCTGGAGGAAACCTGACTCCATCCCTACGGTGAAGCATGGTGGTGGCAGCATCATGCTGTGGGGATGTTTTCCAGCGGCAGGGACTGGGAGACTAGTCAGGAATGAGGGAAAGATGAACAGAGAAGAGTACAAAAAGATCCTTGATGAAAATCTGTTCCAGTGTTCAGGACCTCCAACTGGGGAAAAGGTTCACCTTCCAACAGGTCAACGACCCTAAGCACACAGCCAAGACAATGCAGGAGTGGCTTTGGTACAAGTGTTTGAATGTCCTTGAGTGGCCCAGCCAGAGCCCGGACTTGAACCTGATCGAACATCACTGGAGAGACCTGAAAAAGCTGTGCAGCGACACTCCCCATCCAACCTGACAGAGCTGGAGAGGATCTGCAGAGGAGAATAGGAGGAACTCCTAAGAGTCGAGGCTGTAATCGCTGCCAAAAGTGCTTCAACAAAGTACTGAGTAAAGGTTCTGAATACTTATGTAAATGTGATATTTCAGTCTTATATTTAATACATTTGCAAAGAAATGTACACCTGTTTTTGCTTTGTAATTATGGGCTATTGTGTGTAGACTGAGGGAAAAAAAACTATTTCAACTATTTCAGAATAAGTCTAATGTAACAAAATGTTGAAAAAGTCAAGGGGTTTGAATTCTTTCCGAATGCATTCTATGGTGGTCGCTTCAGAAGGGAGGAGAGAGAAACAACGTGTGCTAGTCACACAGTCGCTTGCTGTCTTTTTTAAAAACACAGCGCAGCAAGTCTGAGCCAGGCCCGGCACTATCAAATCAATTGCAGTTGGATTCAGTCTAGTCATTTGTGTGTCTTAATTAACAAACAGATCGCTTAAAGCATCAGACAAGCTCAGTGCATATAGTTGATTTTATTAAAACACATAGGATGTATCTACAGTGCCTTGCGAAAGTATTTGGCCCCCTTGTACTTTGCGACCTTTTGCCACATTTCAGGTTTCAAACATAAAGATATAAAACTGTATTTTTTTGTGAAGAATCAACAACAAGTGGGACACAATCATGAAGTGGAACGACATTTATTGGATATTTCAAACTTTTTTAACAAATCATAAACTGAAAAATTGGGCGTGCAAAATTATTCAGCCCCCTTAAGTTAATACTTTGTAGCACCACCTTTTGCTGCGATTACAGCTGTAAGTCGCTTGGGGTATGTCTCTATCAGTTTTGCACATCGAGAGACTGAAATTTTTTACCATTCCTCCTTGCAAAACAGCTCGAGCTCAGTGAGGTTGGATGGAGAGCATTTGTGAACAGCAGTTTTCAGTTCTTTCCACAGATTCTCGATTGGATTCAGGTCTGGACTTTGACTTGGCCATTCTAACACCTGGATATGTTTATTTTTGAACCATTCCATTGTAGATTTTGCTTTATGTTTTGGATCATTGTCTTGTTGGAAGACAAATCTCCGTCCCAGTCTCAGGTCTTTTGCAGACTCCATCAGGTTTTCTTCCAGAATGATCCTGTATTTGGGTCCATCCATCTTCCCATCAATTTTAACCATCTTCCCTGTCCCTGCTGAAGAAAAGCAGGCCCAAACCATGATGCTGCCACCACCATGTTTGACAGTGGGGATGGTGTGTTCAGGGTGATGAGCTGTGTTGCTTTTACGCCAAACATAACGTTTTGCATTGTTGCCAAAAAGTTCAATTTTGGTTTCATCTGACCAGAGCACCTTCTTCCACATGTTTGGTGTGTCTCCCAGGTGGCTTGTGGCAAACTTTAAACAACACTTTTTATGGATATCTTTAAGAAATGGCTTTCTTCTTGCCACTCTTCCATAAAGGCCAGATTTGTGCAATATACGACTGATTGTTGTCCAATGGACAGAGTCTCCCACCTCAGCTGTAGATCTCTGCAGTTCATCCAGAGTGATCATGGGCCTCTTGGCTGCATCTCTGATCAGTCTTCTCCTTGTATGAGCTGAAAGTTTAGAGGGACGGCAAGGTCTTGGTAGATTTGCAGTGGTCTGATACTCCTTCCATTTCAATATTATCACTTGCACAGTGCTCCTTGGGATGTTTAAAGCTTGGGAAATCTTTTTGTATCCAAATCCGGCTTTAAACTTCTTCACAACAGTATCTCGGACCTGCCTGGTGTGTTCCTTGGTCTTCATGATGCTCTCTGCGCTTTTAACGGACCTCTGAGACTATCACAGTGCAGGTGCATTTATACGGAGACTTGATTACACACAGGTGGATTGTATTTATCATCATTAGTCATTTAGGTCAACATTGGATCCTAGAGGAAAACCTGTTTCATTCTGCTTTCCACCAGACACTGGGAGATGAATGCAACTTTCAGCTGGACAATACCCTGAAACACAAGGCCAAATCTACACTGGGGCTGCTTACCAAGAAGGCAGTGAATGTTCTTGAGTGGACAAGTTACAGTTTTAAATCTACTTGAACATCTTTGGCAAGACCTGACAACCAATTTGACAGTGCTTGAAGAATTTTGAAAACAATAATGGGCAAATGTTGCACTATCCAGGTGTGGATAGCTCTTCGAGACTTACTCAGGAAGACTCACAGCTGTAATCGCTGCCAAAGGTGATTCTAACATGTATTGGCTCAGGAGGTTGAATACTTATCTAATCAAGATATGTGACCCACCACCTGGATTTGGTCCTTTGTAGCAAAATTTGAAATGTTTATTTTTTAAATTTTTACTTTGAATAAAAGTAGACTCCGAGCTAGAAAATGGTATATCATACACTGCAGTGGAGGAACATTGAGAAAGTAATTATGCTTTGAAAGTTGATAAACTTTTAACCCCACTTTTGAGAAAATGGCCCTTTATTGTTTTGGTGTACCTGCTGGAGAGCTTTTTTTTAATACATTTTTTAACCTTTATTTACACCTTTTCCTACACCATTTGTCTACACACATTCAGCATTGTTCACACCATCTTAAGCCTTAGCCCCAGCAATCTCTTTAAGGATTCACAGTGTAGTAAACAGCCAAAGATTTCAAGACTAAAGGTGGTGAAAGTAGTAGTGAAAATACACTTTATTTAGTCCTTGGCCTATATCCTAATCTGATTTTGGTGCAGGTCATGTTGTTCTTCACATTACTGTCTCTGGTAAACACACACTTTATCAAAATCTGTTTATTTGTCACATGCACAGAATACAGAAGGTGTAAACAGTGCAGTGAAATGGTTACTTGCATAGTGGAGTATTTTGTTTAGACAGGTAGCTAGCTAGCTAAACAATTAACCATAATCCCAACTCTAATGCTGCTTTCAAAACAACGGGGGGACTGACTGGGAAAATCGATTTTAAAGTGTCTTCCAATTCATAATTCTAATTTTGGGAACTCGGGCCTCTTTCTAGAGCTCCTACACAGATCTTAGACGTAATGTTAGCTAGCGAGCAAGCCAGCTGGTTAATTGTTTAACTAGCTAGCTACATGTCTAAACAAAAGGCTCCATGTATTGATGAGGAATTGAATGGTTGAAAGAGATGGGGCAAAAGGAGTGGCTAATAAGTCTGGCTGCACATCTGACTGGCTTACTTACTGCAAATTAAGAAATTATTAACAAAAAGAAGAATAACCATTTATTATGAAGCCAAGATCAATGATATAAAGAATGATGGGAAAAAAACTTACTTTAAATTAAATTATGTGCAGAAAGACAAATTCAACTCATCTTTCATCGAATCAGATGGCTTATTTATCACAAAACCATTTGATGTCGCCAATTACTTTAATGATGATTTTAATTGGCAAAGTGGGCAAACCTAGGCAGGAAATGCCAACAGTTAACAGTGAGCAATTGTATTCATGCATAAAAAACAAATAATGAAAGAAAAGCATTGCAAGTTTGAATTTTGTAAAGTTAGTGTGGGAGAGGTGAAAAAATGTATTGTTATCGATCAATAATGACAAACCTCCTGGCATTGACAATTTAGATGGAAAGCTACTGAGGATGGTAGCTGACTATAGCCACTCATATCTGTCACATTTTTAATCTGAGCATAGGAAAGTCTTTGTCCTCAGGCCTGGAGGGAAGTCAAAGTAATTCCTCTACCCAAGAGTGGTAAAGTGGCCTTTACTGGTTCTAACAGCAGACCTATCAGCTTGCTGCCAGCTCTTAGCAAATTGTTGGAAAAAATAGTGTTTGACCAAATGCAATGCTATTTCTCTGCAAACAAATTAACAACAGACTGTCAGCATGCTTATAGAGAAGGGCACTCAACATGTACTGCACTGACACATCTGACTGATGATTGGTTGAAAGAAATCTAATAATCTAATAATAATAATCTAATAATAAATCTAATAATCTAATAATAAGAAGATTGTGCGAGCTGTACTGTTAGATTTCAGTGCAGCCTTTGATATTATTGACCATAACCTGTTGTAGAAAAAACTTATGTGCTATGGATTTTCAACCTCTGCCATAATGTGGATTTAGAGCTAGCTATCTAATATAACTCAAAGGGTTTTCTTTAATGGAAGCTTCTCTAATGTCAAACATGTAAAGTTTGTGTACCGCAGGGCAGCTCTCTAAGCCCTTTACTCTTATCTATTTTTACCAATGACCTGTCACTGGCATTAAACAAAGCATGTGTGGCAATGTATGCTGATGGTATACGCATCACCATATATGCATCAGCAACCACAGCTAATGAAGTCACTGAAACCTTTAACAAAGAGTTGCTGTCTCTTTTGGAATGGGTGGCCAGTAATAAACTGGTCCTGAACATCTCTAAAACTAAGAGCATTGTATTTGGTACAAATCGTTCCTTAAGCGCTAGATCTCAGCTGAATCTGGTAATGAATGGTGTGGCTGTTGAACCAGTTGAGGAGACTAAATTACTTGGTCTTCCCTTAGATTGCAAACGGTCATGGTCAAAACATATAGATTCAATGGTTGTAAAGATGGGGAGAGGTCTAGCCATAATAAAGAGATGCTCTGCTTTTTTGACAAAAAGCAAGTTCTGCAGGCTCTAGTTTGGTCTAATCCTGATTATTGTCCAGTCATGTGGTCCAGTGCTGCAAGGAAAGACCTAGTTAAGCTGTAGCTGGCCCAGAACAGAGCAGCACATTTTGCTCTTAATTGTAATCAGAGGGCTGATGTAAATAGTATGCATGCCAGTCTCTCTTGGCTAAGAGTTGAGGAGAGACTGACTGCATCACTTCTGCTTTTTATAAGAAACATTGTGTTAAATCCCAAATTGTTTGCATAGTCAATTCACACACAACTCTGACACACACGCTTATCCCACCAGACATTCCACCAGGGGTCTTTTCACAGTCCCCAAACAGTCCAGAACAAATTCAAGATAGCGCACAGAATTATATAGAGCCCTTATTGCATGGAACTTCCTTTCATCTCATATTGCTCAAATAAACAAAATTAAATCAAATTTTATTAGTCACATGCGCCGAATACAACAGGTGTAGTAGACCTTACAGTGAAATGCTTACTTACGAGGCCCTAACCAACAATGCAGTTAAAAAAAAAAAACTTTCAAAAATACAGATAAGAATAAGAAATAAAAGTAACAAGTAATTAAAGAGCAGCAGTAAAATAACAATAGCGAGATTTATTCAAGTGACTATGCATAGATGATAACAACAGAGTAGCAGCGGTGTAAAAGAGGGGGGGCAATGCAAATAATCTTGGTAGTCATTTGATTATGTGTTCAAGAGTCTTTTATTACAACAATACTGGATGAACAATGATCACCTTTTTAAACTTAATATAATACATAAATAAAATCTATTTTGTATTAAATAAATAATGAAACATGCTCAATTTGGTTTAAATAATGCAAAAACACAGTGTTGGAGAAGAAAGTAAAAGTGCAATGTGTGCCATGTAAAAAAGCTAATGTTTAAGTTCCTTGCTCAGAACATATGAAAGCTGGTGGTTCAATATTCCCAGTTCTTCAATATTCCCAGTTAAGACGTTTTAGGTTGTAGTTATTATAGGAATTATGACGCGTCGACTATTTCTCTCTATAACATTTGTATTTCATATACCTTTGACTATTGGATGTTCTAATAGGCACTTTAGTATTGCCAATCTAATCTCAGGAGTTGATAGGCTTGAAGTCATAAACAGCGCTGTGCCTCAAGCATTGCTAAGAGCTGCTGTTTGAATGAATGATTACGAGCCCGCTGCTGCCTACCACCGCTCAGTCAGACTGCTCTATCAAATATCAAAATCATAGACTTAATTATAATATAATAAACACATAAATACGAGCCTTTGGTCATAAATATGATAAAATCCGGAAACTATAATTTCGAAAACAAAACGTTTATTATTTCAGTGAAATACGGAACCATTCCATATTTTATCGACGGGTGGCAACCCTAAGTCTAAATATTGCTGTTACATTGCACAACCTTCAATGTTATGTCATAATTATGTAGAATTCTGGCAAATTAGTTTGCAACGAGTCAGGCGGCCCAAACTGTTGCATATACCCTGACTCAGCTTGCACTGAACGCAAGAGAAGTGACACAATTTCCATCAAATCAAATCAAATTTTATTTGTCACATACACATGGTTAGCAGATGTTAATGCGAGTGTAGCGAAATGCTTGTGCTTCTAGTTCCGACAATGCAGTAATAACAAGTAATCTAACTAACAATTCCAAAACTACTGTCTGGTACACAGTGTAAGGGGATAAAGAATATGTACATAAGGATATATGAATGAGTGATGGTACAGAGCAGCATAGGCAAGATACAGTAGATGGTATCGGGTACAGTATGTACAAATGAGATGAGTATGTAAACAAAGTGGCATAGTGTAAAGTGGCTAGTGATACATGTATTACATAAGGATACAGTCAATGATATAGAGTACAGTATATACGTATGCATATGAGATGAATAATGTAGGGTAAGTAACATTATATAAGGTAGCATTGTTTAAAGTGGCTAGTGATATATTTACATCATTTCCCATCAATTCCCATTATTAAAGTGGCTGGAGTTGAGTCAGTGTCAGTGTGTTGGCAGCAGCCACTCAGTGTTAGTGGCGGCTGTTTAACAGTCTGATGGCCTTGAGATAGAAGCTGTTTTTCAGTCTCTCGGTCCCAGCTTTGATGCACCTGTACTGACCTCGCCTTCTGGATGATAGCGGGGTGAACAGGCAGTGGCTCGGGTGGTTGATGTCCTTGATGATTTTTATGGCCTTCCTGTGACATCGGGTGGTGTAGGTGTCCTGGAGGGCAGGTAATTTGCCCCCGGTGATGCGTTGTGCAGACCTCACTACCCTCTGGAGAGCCTTACGGTTGAGGGCGGTGCAGTTGCCATACCAGGCGGTGATACAGCCCGCCAGGATGCTCTCGATTGTGCATCTGTAGAAGTTTGTGAGTGCTTTTGGTGACAAGCCGAATTTCTTCAGCCTCCTGAGGTTGAAGAGGCGCTGCTGCGCCTTCTTCACGATGCTGTCTGTGTGAGTGGACCAATTCAGTTTGTCTGTGATGTGTATGCCGAGGAACTTAAAACTTGCTACCCTCTCCACTACTGTTCCATCGATGTGGATAGGGGGGTGTTCCCTCTGCTGTTTCCTGAAGTCCACAATCATCTCCTTAGTTTTGTTGACGTTGAGTGTGAGGTTATTTTCCTGACACCACACTCCGAGGGCCCTCACCTCCTCCCTGTAGGCCGTCTCGTCGTTGTTGGTAATCAAGCCTACCACTGTTGTGTCGTCCGCAAACTTGATGATTGAGTTGGAGGCGTGCGTGGCCACACAGTCGTGGGTGAACAGGGAGTACAGGAGAGGGCTCAGAACGCACCCTTGTGGGGCCCCAGTGTTGAGGATCAGCGGGGAGGAGATGTTGTTGCCTACCCTCACCACCTGGGGGCGGCCCGTCAGGAAGTCCAGTACCCAGTTGCACAGGGCGGGGTCGAGACCCAGGGTCTCAAGCTTGATGACGAGCTTGGAGGGTACTATGGTGTTGAATGCCGAGCTGTAGTCGATGAACAGCATTCTCACATAGGTATTCCCCTAGTTAATATTGCCTGCTAACATGAATGTCTTTTAACTAAATATGCAGGTTTAAAAATATATACTTCTGAGTATTGATTTTAAGAAAGGCTTTGATGTTGATGATTAGGTACATTTGTGCAAAAATTTTGCTTTTTTTGGCAATGCGCTTTTGTTAAATCATCACCCGTTTGGGGAAGTTGAAGTGGGCTGTGACTTGATGATAAATTAACAGCCACCGCATTGATTATATGCAACGCAGGACAAGCTAGTTAACCTAGTAATATCATCAACCATGTGTAGTTAACTAGTGATTATGTGAAGATTGATTTTATAAGATAAGTATAATGCTAGCGAGCAATTTACCTTGGCTCCTTGCTGCACTCGCGTAACAGGTGGTCAGGCCATGACGATTAAATCTGTCGACCTCTAGTTTAGAAGCCTCTTGGACCTAGACTTGGCGCTCCGGCACCGCTTGCCGTGCGGTAGCAGAGAGCAGCAAACCTGGTTTAAAAAAAACAGATAAAGCAACACCTCGCAGCACAATGCCCTATTTGACTGAGATAGTTTGTGTGTGTGCATTGATATGTTGGCTACGTGTGCCTGTACATTTTTTTTTATGTAGTTCTGTCCTAGAGCTGTTCTTGTCTATTGATGTTCTGTATTATGTCATTCTGTATTATGTTTCATGTTTTGTGTGGACCCCAGGAAGAGTAACTTCTGCTTTTGCCTAAAGTGGGTCAGACGTTTACATACACTCAAGTAGTATTTGGTAGCATTGCCTTTAAATTGTTTAACTTGGGTCAAACGTTTCGGGTAGCCTAACACAAGCTTCCCACAATAAGTTGGGTGAATGTTGGCCCATTCCTCCTGACAGAGCTGGTGTAACTGAGTCAGGTTTGAAGGCCTCCTTGCTCGCACACGCTTTATCAGTTCTGCCCACAAATTTTCTATAGGATTGAGGTCAGGTCTTTGTGATGGCCACTCCAATACCTTGACTTTCTTGTCCTTAAGGCATTTTGCCACAACTTTGGAAGTATGCTTGAGGTAATTGTCCTTTTGGAAGACCCATTTGCAACCAAGCTTTAACTTCCTGATTGATGTCTTGATGTTGCTTCAATATATCCACATAATTTTCCTCCCTCATGATGTCATCTATTTTGTGAAGTGCACCTGTCCCTCCTGCAGCAAAGCACACCCACAACATGATGCTGCCACCCTTGTGCTTCACGGTTGGGACGGTGTTCTTCGGCTTGAAAGCATCCCCCTTTTTCCTCCAAACATAACGATGGTCATTATGGCCAAACAGTTATATTTTTGTTTCATTAGACCAGAGGACATTGATCCAAAAAGTACAGTCTTTGTCCCCATGTGCAGTTGCAAACCTTAGTCTGGCTTTTTTATGGCGGGTTTGGAGCAGTGGCTTCTTCCTTGCTGAGCGGCCTTTCAGGTTATGTCGATATAGGACTCGTTATACTGTGGATATAGATACTTTGTACCTGTTTCCTCCAGCATCTTCACAAGATCCTTTGCTGTTGTTCAGGGATTGATTTGCACTTTTCACACAAGTACGTTCATCTCTAGGAGACGGAACACGTCTGCATGGTCCCATGGTGTTTATACTTGCGCACTATTGTTTGTACGCAAACATTCGTACACAAGTATAAACACCATGAGTTTGGAAATTTCTCCCAAGGATGAACCAGACTTGTGGAGGTCTACATTTTTTTTCTCTGAGGTCTTGGCTGATTTATTTTGATTATCCCATGACGGCAAGCAAAGAGTCACTGTAAGCAGGAATCAGGAGGATAGAATTATGGTCAGCTTAGCCAAATGGAGGGCGAGGGAGAGCTTTGTACGCATCTCTGTGTGTGCAGTAAAGATGGTCTAGAGTTTTTTTTTCCTTCTGGTTGCACATTTAACATGCTGGTACAATTAAGTAAAACAGATTTAAGTTTCCCTGCATTAAAGTCCACGGGCACTAGGAGCGCCGCCTCTGGATGAGCGTTTTCCTGTTTGCTTATGGCGGTATACAGCTCATTGACTGCGGTCTTAGTGCCAGCATCGGTTTGTGGTGGTGAATAGCCAGCTACGAAGAATATAGATGAAAACTTTATTGGAAAATAGAGTGGTCTACAGCTTATCATGAGATACTCTACCTCAGGCGAGCAAAACCTTGAGACTTCCTTACTATTAGATTTTGTGCACCAGCTGTTGTTTGCAAATATACACAGACGATCACCCCTTGTCTTACCGGAGGCGGCTGTTCTATCTTGACGGTTCTGCATAAAACCCGCCAGCTGTATGTTATTTATGTCGTTGTTGAGCCTCAACTCGGTGAAACATACAGTTTTTAATGTCCCGTTGGTAGGATATTCGTGATCGTAGTTCATCTATTTTGTTATCCAATGATTGTACGTTGGCTAAAAGTGCTGATGGTAGAGGCAGATTACCCACTCGCCGTCAGATCCTTACAAGGCACCCCGATCTACGCCCCCGATATCTCTTGTCTCTTTCTCATGCGAATCACAGGGATTTTGACCTTATCGGGTGCCTGAAGTAAATCCTTCGCGTCCGATTCATAACATTACCCTGAAGATGGCACAGTGGGAGGTTATACACTGATCAAAAAAATAAAGGGAACACTAAAATAACACATCCTAGATCTGAATGAATGAAATATTCTTATTAAATACTTTTTTCTTTACATAGTTGAATGTGCTGACAACAAAATCACACAAATTATCAATGGAAATCAAATTTATCAACCCATGGAAGTCTGGATTTGGAGTCACACTCAAAATTAAAGTGGAAAACCACACTACAGGCTGATCCAACTTTGATGTAATGTCCTTAAAACAAGTCAAAATGAGGCTCAGTAGTGTGTGTGGCCTCCACGTGCCTGTATGACCTCCCTACAACGCCTGGGCATGCTCCTGATGAGCCATGGTCTTCTGAGGGATCTCCTCCCAGACCTGGACTAAAGCATCCGCCAACTCCTGGACAGTCTGTGGTGCAACGTGGCGTTGGTGGATGGAGCGAGACATGATGTCCCAGATGTGCTCAATTGGATTCAGGTCTGGGGAACGGGCGGGCCAGTCCATAGCATCAATGCCTTCCTCTTGCAGGAACTGCTGACACACTCCAGCCACATGAGGTCTAGCATTGTCTTGCATTAGGAGGAACCCAGGGCCAACCGCACCAGCATATGGTCTCACAAGGGGTCTGAGGATCTCATCTCAGTACCTAATGACAGTCAGGCTACCTCTGGCGAGCACATGGAGGGCTGTGCGGCCCCCCAAAGAAATGCCACCCTACACCATGACTGACCCACCGCCAAACCGGTCATGCTGGAGGTTGTTGCAGGCAGCAGAACATTCTCCACAGCGTCTCCAGACTCTGTCACGTCTGTCACGTGCTCAGTGTGAACGTGCTTTCATCTGTGAAGAGCACAGGGCGCCAGTGGCGAAATTGCCAATCTTGGTGTTCTCTGGCAAATGCCAAACGTCCTGCACGGTGTTGGGCTGTAAGCACAACCCCCACCTGTGGACGTCGGGCCCGCTGAGCAGACACATGCACATTTGTGGCCTGCTGGAGGTCATTTTGCAGGGCTCTGGCAGTGTTCCTCCTGCTCCTCCTTGCACAAAGGCGGAGGTACCGGTCCTGCTGCTGGGTTGTTGCCCTCCTACGGCCTCCTCCACGTCTCCTGATGTACTGGCCTGTCTCCTGGTAGCGCCTCCATGCTCTGGACACTACGCTGACAGACATCGCAAACCTTCTTGCCACAGCTCACATTGATGTGCCATCCTGGATGAGCTGCACTACCTGAGCCACTTGTGTGGGTTGTAGACTCCGTCTCATGCTACCACTAGAGTAAAAGCACCGCCAGCATTCAAAAGTGACCAAAACATCAGCCAGGAAGCATAGGAACTGAGAAGTGGTCTGTCGTCATCACCTGCAGAACCACTCCTTTATTGGGGGTGTCTTGCTAATTGCCTATAATTTCCACCTGTTGTCTATTCCATTTGCACAACAGCATGTGAAATTTATTGTCAATCCGTGTTGCTTCCTAAGTGGACAGTTTGATTTCACAGAAGTGTGATTGACTTGGAGTTACATTGTGTTGTTTAAGTGTTCCCTTTATTTTTTTGAGCAGTGTATATATGGAGTGTGCAAATCTCTTTGTTTTTATAACTTAGTTTATTCACAGTTAGTCATCACCTCAACATTAAATACTTTTCTCTGGGTGTGCTCCAGCTCATGCATCTCTTTGTACTGATCAACAACATTTGCATAGAAGTAGCATGCATTGTTATTAAACAAGCTGTCTCTTTAACCAGTAATGATGTCATTCATGAGGCAAAAGGGGGGGCTGCCTGTCGGAGCACAGTCAATTCACTGAGGCAATAGATAATCTTTGGGAGAGACATGAGAGAGAGTGAATAAGTGAATGAATAAAGTTTTTAGTTGCAATCAGCTTTGAAATTAGCATATTTTCATTATGGTTTGCATCACAAACAAAGTAGTAGGGCAGTTAATTCATGTTAGCTTCAGCTGGCACAGAAAGTTGGCCTACAAAGCTAGAAGCAGTGTAAAGTGTTCTAAGCCTGTATGGACATTGTTTTGCGAACAGTAATTAACAGTTTCAACATTTCTACTATGCTGTCGAGTGTGTTGACTTCTGTGCTTCATGAGTGGGTAGTTAACATGATGCAGCCCAGACTCCCAGTGCAGGCTAGCAATGAGTAAGCAGAGCAGGCACAGTGGGCGTTATAATAAGGGGGACATTGGCTGGCTTGATCCGTGAGACACATTTGACAGAAGTACCGAAAGTAACAAGAATTCTAGTACCGAACTGTTTTTCATGTTCTAGTATTGAAAAAGTACCGAAGTTTCGGTATACCGTGCAACACTAATTTGTAATTATTATGAGACCAGTTTCACCCAGGGGCAGAGAAAAACCCCAACATCGGGTATTTTTAGGGGTAAATGTTTTGCCCTCGTCTGTTTGCTATTTTCTCATTTGAAGGTGTCTAGTTGGATTGGAACCCATAATGATTGCTGCTTTGATTTGTTGGTTTTTGTACATGAGGTATTTTGCCATAACCATAATGACAGGAGGCCTGTCAATCGACCTGGTGAGTAGGCTATGGATGACCTTCCTGTCTCGCATACGACAAAAAACACCCCACCCCACTCCACCCCTGTGGGGCTGAAATGTATTTATTTTCACCCTGACCTATATGGAGACCAGTTCCGTGTAACTATTCCATGTGAATAGGACAACAATATTTGATCACTTTTATTACTCACTTTTAAAAAAAAACCAATCTAACTACGTAATAATTTATTTGAATAGTAAATCTCTATTCATAAACTGGGTAAATCCATATGTAGCCTAGGCCAATTCACAATACAGGTGAATGCATATTCAGTAGGAGTGTGTGGATTCATTCATTGATTTCATGGGGCTAAAGATGATAATCTGCTTCCCTTCCATTTGGGACTTATTTTTCTTGTACTGATTTGCATATAAGTAGCAATCTCTTATTTGTTAAAAGTTTGCGCTGTCTCTTTAACACAGTAATGAGGTCATTCATGACAATGCACATGCCCACATTTTAGTTGTGTTTGATGAGGGAAGTTTAGCCAATTTAGCGATTTTGTTTTCAGAATCTTCAGCGACTTTTATTGGTGAAACAGTATAGTGACAAATGTAGCTACTTTTTAAGGCTGCCTCGGCGATTTTGGGTTGATTTAGCGACTTCCCTGTTTGTGTATGGCGGCTCGGCTGAGCTTAGCTGTGTTGCTCTGTTCTGCTGTCCGCTAGGTCTCCCCTGCTCCGATCCGGCTGCTGCGTGTGTGCGGGTCACTTTCGCCCCTTCCTCTGCCTCTCTTCCCTCCCTCCCCCATCACTCTCCGCTCTAGCTCTTGGTCCTATCCCGGCTGCAGCGAGTGAATTTATTAAATCAGTTCCTTTGTTGTTAAATGACACCACAGCAGTCCAAGGCATACTTCATAATTCTAGAAAAGTACATTTACTAAAAAAAATTGTATGACGGAGATACGATTAAGTAATTTAACGTTTTGGGTGATAATAAGCTTTGAAATCGGGATATTTTGCTTTAATGTGCTAGCTTCAGTTGTAACGTTAAGCTAGCAAGGAAAGTTAGCCTACAAAGCTGGAAGCTATCTTCATGCATTGAAAAGTATTCTAGTCTGCAAACAGTAATGAACAATTTCAACATGCCAATGTTGCATTATTCAAGTGTGTTAACTTCGATGCAACATGTTGCAGCCCAGACTCCCAGACTCCCAGTGCTCCAGCAATGAGTAAGTGGAGCAGGCAAGAGGCACGGTGCGCCTGCGCAACAGGGGACATCGGCTGCAACGATAGACCGGAAAAAGTTGTCATGTTCTGGTTTTGAAAAAGTACAGATGTTTCAGTATACCATGCAAAGATATTTCTGTGCCCTTATTAATTAAGAGGCTCTCCCAGCTCATGAGTTAATGCATTATCATTTTTGTTGACCTTTATTTAACTTAAGCTAGTCAGATATGAACAAATTCTTATTTACACTGACGGACTACCAAAAGGCCTCCTGCGGGGACAGGGGTATGATGCACATAAATAATAATCCTTAGAATAATGCAAGGCAGGGCCTCATTGTCACATTGTAATGCAAAGGCTATGTCTGTTGTTCATTTATTCATATCTGCAAGTCTCTGTTTTGGTGTAGCTGAGTCAGTTATAGTGTGACATTAATTTGTTTTAAGCAACCCATGCCATTCCAAGTCGATTGAAGTAAACTGGGTTTTGGTAAGGAGATTTCGGTGGAAATTCCTCTGGAGCAGGAAGAAAGAATGTACACCCAGTAGCTCTCCTGGAATCTCCTGGAGGATGGTTGGCCACCCTGCAACATTACAATTACAACCAAATTATTTGTGGGATGAATTGGAACGCCGACTGCGAGCCAGGCCTAATCGCCCAACATTAGTGGCCGACCTCACTAATGCTCTTGTGGCTGAATGGAAGTCCCCACAGCAATGTTCCAACATCTAGTGGAAAGTCTTCCCAGAAGAGTGAAGGCTGTTATAGCAGCACCGGGGGGACCAACTCCATATGAATGCCTAATGATTTTGGAATGAGATGTTCGATGAGCAGGTGTCCACATACTTTTGGTCGTGTAGTGTATTTGAGAATGTAAAAATAATGTTAATGCATAATGCCATTTGGTAGGCCTATTAAAAAAAGCAACTATTCTTAAAGTGGTAATACATACATTTTGGGGTACGTTTTTTGTTTATAGGCTATTACAACAATTAAAATATAAAATGTAGGTCCTTGAAAATTACAATTTAGTGTTTGAAAAAGTTCTTGAAAGTACTTGATTTTGACTTGCCAATGTCTGTATCAACCTTGTGTAGGCTACTTGCTCAGCCCGCAAATTAAAGATAAAATCATTTGCTTTCCCGTCAGATCTCAACCTTTTTTCCCCCAGTAGCTTTCAGTTGGCACTGGCTCCGGCGTGCCACTGGCAAATTTACCTGAATAACGAGCCATGCTGTGTGTGGTGCACGTGGGGGTGACTGAAACGGAAATTAAATGCGGTAGATAAGTTTGAGGAGTGAATTTACTGGGCTGGAAGTATTGGCCTTTCAGTGGGTCTCTGGTAGTTGAGGGGTGGTGTGTGTGTTTATGTGTGTGTGTGTGTGTGTAGGGGTGGTCTAATTGTGTGGCAGTGTGTAGCCCAGGGAGGGAGGAACATGTTTTCGAGGGGGTTGTCAGTGGGGAAGGGGGGCTAGTTGCACTGGGGGTAGGCTGGGATCGACGAGATCCCGGCTAGCTAGCGTGACTGAGACATCCTGCGCTCCCCGGAGGGCGCATCAGTGCTGCCCCATCACCCCCGTCACCAAATTTTGCAGAGCAGGAAGCCGCAGGTTGGAGCCATTAATCATGCTGAATACATTTGGTTGTTGAGACTCTTACTGTTGCATCATTGTTTTTCAGCAAGATACAAGAGAAAGCCCTCCAGAGATTAGAACATTAGTATAGCGAGGACATGTATTTTTTTTGCAAGCGGTTTCGTAACCTCTAACGTCCACTGGAGATGGACCTTCAGCGGAAAATGGAAAAGGGCTAACGCACACGCCAGAGACGGTTAGTGTCAGCTACTCGCTGTGACATCATGGTGCATGGGCACACACACACACAGGGTCACCGCCACCGAGAGCCCTCTGTCCCACTGCCACCCAGACCCCTCCAGTCCACAGCCAGGCCAAGGACTGTTGGGGCTGGCTAATATCAGCCTTTACCACTATTTCTTCGAAATATTATGGACTAACGTGGTGTGGGTTTCTGTTTAATAGGCTTACATTTTCACCGAAGTGCTCATATTGTGTGAAAGGTACTATAAATAGTAAAAATGTTGGATTTAGAATGTTGTTATTAGAAAATTAAACACAGTTTGTTCAGGTCAAATCAATTTAAACCGTTGTCTTCCAGCACTGGGATTTCACAGAAGGATGTGTTATGTTGATAGATGGGCCACTGTAGTGCTGCACGCTATATGAAACTTCTGTACTTTTTCTAGACTAGCTACAGTGCATTCGGAAAGTATTCAGACCCCTTGACCTTTTCCACATTTTGTTACTTTACAGCGTTATTCTAAAATGGATTCAATAGTTTTCCCCCTCATCAATCTACACACAATACCCAAAAATGACAAAGCAAAAGCAGGTTTTTAGAAATGTTCGCACATGTATTACACATTTTTAACTGAAATATAACATTTACATAAGTATTAAGACCCTTTCCTCAGTACTTTGTTGAAGCAGCTTTAGTAGTGATTAAACTCGACTCTTCTTGGGTATGACGCTACAAGCTTGGCACACCTGTATTTGGGGAGTTTGTCCCATTCTTCTCTGCAGACCCTCTCAAGCTCTGTCAGGTTGGATGGGGAGCGTAGCTGCACAGCTATTTTCAGGACTCTCCAGAGATGTTTGATCAGGTTCATGTCCGGGCTCTGTCTGGGCTACTCAAGGACATTCAGAGACTTGTCCCGAAGTCACTCCTGCGTTGTCTTGGCTGTGTGCTTAGGGTTGTTGTCCTGCTTGAAGGTGAACCATCACCCCCAGTCTGAAATCCTGAGCGCTCTGGAGCAGGTTTGCATCAAGGATATCTCTGTACTTTGCTCCGTTCATCTTTCCCTCGATCCTGACTAGTCTCCCAGTTCCTGCCTCTGAAAAACATCCCCACAGCATGATGCTGCCACCACCATGCTTCACCGTACGGATGGTGCCAGGTTTCCTCCAGACGTGAAGCTTGGCATTCAGGCCAAAGAGTTCAATCTTGGTTTCATCAGACCAGAAAATCTTGTTTTTCATGGTCTGAGAGTCTTTAGGTGCCTTTTGGCAAACTTCAAGCAGGCTATCATGTGACTTTTACTGAGGAGTGGCTTTCGTCTGGCCACTCTACCATAAAGGCCTGATTGGTGGAGTGCTGCAGAGATGGTTGTCCTTCAGGAAGGTTCTCCCATCTCCACAGAGGAGCTGTCAGAGTGACTGTCGGGTTCTTGGTCACATCCCTGACCAAGGCCCTTCTCCCCCGATTGCTCAGTTTGGCCGGGTGGACAGATAGGAAGAGGAAGAGTCTTGGTTTCTCCAAACTTCTTCCATTCTATTTGTTATTTTAGTTCAACATATTGTTCAATGTTTAATAAAAGAAAGCTCAGTGGTTATTCTGTAATGCGCTTTCTTTTTTTCTGCTGTGGTTTTGATATTGAGTATCATGATACTAAACCTGGTATCGAAGTCAAAAATCTGGTATCGTAACAACACTACCACTTTGGGTTACTGAGTGAACAGAGGCTCCATGATTGACTGGGGCCCTTGTGGATGCCCCTTTTGCTTTTCACCCCTCCTTCCACATTAACTGAGAGATACACACACACCCAAACACACAGGGCTGATATGCTTTGCATAAGTTTGTTGGCTCAGGGCCAACTCCGTGATGTCCACCATCACCGCTTAATGACGCAGGCTTGGCGGTAAGCGGTTAATGGCTGTGATACCTGGGTCACCACGACTCTGGGACAGGAGGTTAGGCAATCAATACCAACCGCCATAGGGAAACATCTCAGACGGTATGGTAGGCAAGTCCTCCACCTTTCTCTCCCTCTCACCACTCTGGTCCCTCTTTTTATTCATGATGCTATATAGGCTATAAAGTTCATACGGTCATGGCTATGACTTAGGCCTCTCTGTTCTGTCTTATGTTCTTTGCCCTGTTGGTCAGTGGTGTAGGATAAAATTGTTTTTGCACTTTCCCCCTCTAATGGTTTAGGTTCAGGGTTTAGGGATGGTAAGATGATCCTAGATCTGTACCAAAGGGCAACTTCCATCCTGGGGTCATATGACTCAGCGTTTACCTATCTGACTTTTCCATTTGCCCCTGGTGGTTTTGCACATGGTTTCTATGTGTTTGATGCCGCTCCAGCCATTATTATGAGCAGTCGTCCCCTCAGCAGCCTCCACTGATCAGGGTAAGGCTATAGTTGGCTGATACTTCTGTCGGCACAGCTTCCGCGCCACTTTCTGGCCAGTTATAAGCAGACGGAAAAACATCCCGGGATGAACCACACACACACATACACACGCCTTGTCTCAAGGACGTCGTCATCATCACGTGTACATTTCAACCTGTTAACACAGGGGTTGTCATGATATGGCAGTACATCTATCTGCGATGAGAAGAGAAGCCAGGACCATGAATAATGCAGGGGTCATAGAGAAGCTGTGAAAACAGTCTATTCATGTTTCATAAGGCTCTGCGCACTGATCCGCGGCTCCATTGCATGTGTCTGGGCGTTCGGTTTCAAAGGGATCCATGATCCACGATGCTCCACCTTAGTGAAACCTCGGTCGCTAAAACCTCTGTGCAACCATTCTACTTAAGTTAGATTTGATTCTCTATCCATTTGTCTGTTCTTTTAAATTAAATAATCCAAAACGAGTCCTTGCTTTGGTGTGAGATCAGACATCTGGGAAATATCCTGAAAATGTTGAACATAGTGTATGTCTAAAAATAGAAAAATGTCATGTGAATGGCTTGGTTTCAAATTGTGAATCAGATTAGTTCTGTATTGATGTGAATACACTAGTAGAGCATTGCCTGTTTGATATGGATCTGTTGATTAGTTGGCTACATAGCGTACATTCTGGCCAGATTTCTTGTTTTTCATCCAAGTTATCTAAGACTTGTGTTTAGTCTCCCTCTCTCCTTCACAAACCAACACGCTTCTACCGCGTCTGCTCTTCTCACTGTCTCGGGCCGTGCTGGCCACTGCAGGCACTGTGGACTGCACTGAGCATCTGGCCATGTCCTCCACTCTGAGACTGGCCAATGGCTGATTCCCTGGGAGCCATTGTTCAGTAGGAGGCAACAGCAGGGCCATCTGCCATACTATATATAGTCCACCAGCTTCATCCCTTCTACACACGGTTCCTGATTACTGTCTGCCTAGTGCCCACATTCTATACAGCATAGTACATCTTATTATCCCTCCCCTATACAGTCTGCCCAATGTACCATACTGGTACTACACATCTCCCACATTCTTAGCCTAGACAATCAGTGCCCCATATCAATGTTCCCTCTTTTAGAACTGAACTGTTTATCTCACTCAGTAGTAGGGCTGGGCGGTATACCTTATTTTCTGATATACCGGTATTGATGCAGGGACCGGTTTGGGTTTTTACTTTACCTTCTATACCTGTATTTGAATGTTTTGTTTGTTAAATGTGATACGCCATGGGTAATGTCAATTTTTATAGTTTACTTCACGACTTCAGTCATCTCTCTCCTCTCTTTCTCTCCGTGCCACTTTCCACACAGACCTAGCCATGCCCCCTGTCACTCAAGAAGCGCATTTGATGTTCCTCAACCAGGAGACACTTGTGTTCACTTGTGGTCTGCATGGTCAATGCAGCACATGCAACAATGTTGATGACAACAATGCTGTTTTCACTTTGCTTCTTAATATAAATCCACTAGCGTTCTATAATGACACTATTAGTTTGTGTTTCTTACATCAGCAAACAGCTAGTTTGTCTTTTCTTAGGAAGTTGCCTTGAATCTTGTGAAACACTAATTGTTAGCCGCTAATGCTAATAGCTAGCTAGCTAATTAATGTATTGAGTAAGAGCAAACGTAGCTAGCTAATACAGCCTTTTCCTAAATCAGCATGTTGTTTGTGCAACAGTATCTTCTAAATCAAAGAGGAATATGCAATGCAAGAATATGTTAGCTACATGAAGTAGCTAAGAGAAAACATGCAATGCAGCCAAAGGAAACGCGTATCAACACTTTAGTTCCTACCCTATCACAATAACTCCTCCCTGACATTTTAATTCATTGTCATCTCAAACAACACTATTCAAAGTGCCCACTATTATATTCTAACTATAGAATTAGAATAGTCATTATATTGCCATGATTCTGACAGTTTTGCTCTAATTCGCAAGTCAAATCGCAATTGCAACATTTGGTTAAAAAGAAGTCCCACAGTGGCTTGCGAAAGTATTCACCCCCTTGGCACTTTTCCCATTTTGTTGCCTTACAACCTGGAATAATTTATGCATTCTTCAAGGCAAAACTTCTCCCGATCCTTCAAGTTGGATGGGTTCCGCTGGTGTATAGCAATAATTAAGTCATACCACAGATTCTCAATTGGATTGAGGTCTGGGCTTTGACTAGGCCATTCCAAGACATTTAAATGTTCCCCTTAAACCACTCGAGTGTTGCTTTAGCAGTATGCTTAGGGTCATTGTCCTGCTGGAAGGTGAACCTCCTTCCCACTCTCAAATCTCTGGAAGACTGAAACCGGTTTCCTTCAAGAATTTCCGTATTTAGCGCCATCCATCATTCCTTCAATTCTGACCAGTTTCACAGTCCCTGTTGATGAAAAACATCCCCACAGAATGTTGCTGCCACAACTATGCTTCACTATGGGGATTGTGTTCTCGGGGTGATGAGAGGGGTTGAGTTTGTGCCAGACATAGCTTTTTCCTTGATGGCCAAAAATCTCAATTTTAATCTCATCTGATCAGGGTTCTTCTATATGTTTGGGGAGTCTCCCACATGCCCTTTGGCGGACACCAAACGTGTCTGCTTATATTTTTCTTTAAGCAAAAGCTTTTTTCTGGCCACTCTTCTGTAAAGCCCAGCTCTATGGAGTGTACGGCTTAAGGTGGTCCTATGGACAGATACTCCAATCTCCACTGTGGAGCTTTTGCAGCTCTTTCAGGGTTATCTTTGGTCTCTTTGTTGCCTCTCTGATTTATGCCCTCCTTGACTGGTCCATGAGTTCTGGTGGGCG
Source organism: Oncorhynchus clarkii lewisi (assembly GCF_045791955.1). Classification (NCBI taxonomy): domain Eukaryota; kingdom Metazoa; phylum Chordata; class Actinopteri; order Salmoniformes; family Salmonidae; genus Oncorhynchus; species Oncorhynchus clarkii. The sequence continues at coordinate 12,243,785 of NC_092168.1, forward strand.
GCCCTCTCTTTGCAGGTTTGTTGTGGTGCCATAGTCTTTCCATTTCTTAATAATGGATTTAACGGTGCTCCGTGGTGATGTTCAAAGTTTCTGATATTTTTTTATAACCCAACCTTGATCTGTACTTCTCCACAACTTTGTCCCTGACCTGTTTAGAAAGCTATTTGGTCTTCATGGTGCCTCTTACTTGGTGGTGCCCCTTGCTTAGTGGTGTTGCAGGCTCTGGGGCCTTTCAGAACAGGTGTGTATATATACTGCGATCATGTGACAGATCATGTGACACTTAAATTAAGTCCACTTGTGTGCAATCTAACGAATTATGTGACTTCTGAAGGTAATTGGTTGCACCAGATCTTATTTAAGGGCTTCATAGCAAAGGGGGCGAATACATATGCACACACCACTTTAACGTCTGTATTTTTTAAAAACACGTTATTTTTTTATTTCACTTCACCAATTTTGACTATTTTGTGTATGTTCATTACATGAATTCCAAATAAAAATAAATTTAAATTACAGGTTGTAATGCAACAAAATAGGAAAAAACGCCAAGGGGGGGGTGAATACTTTTGCAAGGCACTGTACATTATTTTCCCATATCGTGCAGCCCTAAGTGACAGTGTGGAAATTATCTAAATTGAGCAGTGGTGTAAAGTAAAAATTATTTCAAGTACTACCTATAAGTAGTTTTTTTTGTTGACAACTTTTACTTTACTACATTCCTAAAGAAAGTACTATACTTTTTACTCCATACATTTTCCATGACACCTAAAGGTACTTGTTACATTTTGAATGCTTAGCAGGACAGGAAAATGGTCCAATTCACGCACTTGTCAAGAGAACCTCCCTGGTCATCTACTACCTCTGATCTGGAGGACTGAATAAACATAAATGCTTTGTTTGTAAATTATGTCTGAGTGTTGGAGTGTGCCCCTGGCTATCTGCAAATAAAATAAAAAACAAGAAAATGGTGCCTTCTGGTTTGCTTAATATAAGGAATTTGAAATTATTTATATTTTTACTTTTGATACCTAAGTACATTTTATCAATTAAATTTACTTTTGATACTTAAGTATATTTTAAACCAAATACTTTTAGACTTTTACTCAAGCAGTATTTTACTGGGGGACTTTCACTTTTACTAGAGTAATTTTCTATTTAGGTATCTTTACTTTTACTCAAGTATGTCAATTAGATACTTTTTTCCACCACTGCAATTGAGTGCAGGAAATGCAGAAATGATAGTGCTGAAATTTGTTTTGCTTGAAGTTTAGTTGAACAGTATAAAACAATCAGAATGGAGAAAGACTCATTGAAATCACTTAGATTGTATGTGTAGTGCATCTCTAATCTGCCTGGCATCTGCCTCTACATCCAATACAGCCCAGTCTGTCTTCCCCAACCTATCAGTCAGTGAATTATACTGAGCAGTCAATCTGTCCACCTGTCCACCATCCCCTCATTCAGTATGGAATTCAGATCACATCCTATATCTAAACATTAACCTCTCTAGGGTACGTGGGACGCTAACGTCCCACCTGACCAACATCCATTGAAAGTGCAAGGGCGCCAAATTCAAACAACAGAAATCTCATAATTAAAATTCCTCAAACATACATGTATTATACACAATTTTAAAGATAAACTTGTTGTTAATCCCACCACAGTGTCCGATTTCAAAAAGGCTTTACGACAAAAGCATACCATGCGATTATGTTAGGGCAGTACCTAGTCACAAAAAAACATTTTTTCCAGCCAAAGAGAGGAGTCACAAAAAGCAGAAATGTTTTGTTCTTTAAAGTTCATATTTATATCAAAAATCTCTGTTTGCATTGGTGCGTTATGTTTTGCCTCCAAAACATCCGTTAAAGTGCAGAGAGCTATGTCAATTTACAGAAATACCCATCATAAATGTTGCTGAAAATACTGTTATGCATGGAATTAAATATATACTTCTCCTTAATGCAACCGCTGTGTCAGATTTCAAGAAAGTTTTTAGAGATTAAATGAATCACTAACCTTTGGTGAGCTTCATCAGATGGCACTCATAGGACTTCATGTTACACAATACATGTATGTTTTGTTTGATAAAGTTCATATTTATATCCAAAAATCTCTATTTACATTGGCGCGTTGTTATGTTTTACCTCCAAAACATCTGGTGAAAGTGCAGAGAGCCACGTCAATTTACAGAAATAGCTTTACGGAAAAAGCACACCATGGAATAATCTGAGTACAGTGCTCAGAGACCAAAACAAGCAATACAGATACCCGCCATGTTATGGAGTCAACAAAAGTCAGAAATAGGATTATAAATATTCACTTACCTTTGATGATCTTCATCAGAATGCACTCCCAGGAATCCCAGTTCCACAATAAATGTTAGTTTTGTTCGATAAAGTCCATCATTTATGTCCAAATACCTCCTTTTTGTTCGCGTTTAGTACAGTAATCCAAATGTGCAGGCACTAGGTCCAGACAAAGTCAAAAAAGTTATATTACAGTTCGTAGAAACATGTCAAACGATGTATATAATCAATCTTTAGGATGTTTTTATCCTAACTCTTCAATAATGTTTCAACCCGGAGAATTCCTTTGTCTTTAGAAATGAAGGGGAACAGAGCTAACTCTCACGGGCGCCCGCCTGACTGAGCACATGGCCTTCTGGCAGATCCATGACTCATTCAGCTGTCATTCGCTCCCACTTCACAGTAGAAGCCTGCAACAAGGTTCTAAAGACTGTTGACATCTAGTGGAAGCCTTAGGAAGTGCAATATGACCCCACAGACACTGTATATTGGATAGGCTAAGACTTGAAAACCTACAAACATCAGATTTCCCACTTCCTGGTTGTATTTTTTCTCAGTTTCTTGCCTGCCATATGAGTTCTGTTATACTCACAGACATCATTCAAACAGTTTTAGAAACTTCAGAGTGTTTTCTATCCAAATCTACTAATAATATGCATATCCTATTATCTGGGCCTGAGTAGCAGGCAGTTTACTCTGGGAACGCTTTTCATCCGGATGTGAAAATACTGCCCCCTACCCCAAAGAAGTTAACTGCCGCATAACAACACATGCATTACTGTCCATCGTCCACATCTCTCCACACTATCTGTCTATTATCATATACATTGGTCAACCTCCCGTCTGTACAGTATTGTACGCTACCATATACCTAGCCATATGTGGGGCAGTGCTGTCCAACCTATAGCAATCTGCCTGTCCACTGTCATCCTCACTCGGTGTGTAATACAGTTCATATCCATCAATCTAATCTCTCCAACACAACCACGCATAGAGCAGTTATCTCTATGGCCAGTAATCTGCCGCTCATCTGTCTATCCTCGCACTCAGTATGTCATTTAGTTATTATCCCAATCTGTACACAAACAGGCTAAGCCACAATCACATTCTGGTCTTCTCCCCTCTGTTATCTGCCTGACTGTCTTCTGTCCACTCTAAACAGTGCCACTACTGATTGTTACCATTTCTACCCTATATAATTTACTATCTGCCAGATGTCTGCCCACGTTTAATACAGCACAGTCACTTCACTCACCATCTCGATCTTTCCACTCAGCATATGTCCTCATTATACACACACTTTTTTTTTTCTCCAAAATCTTCCAATGAGCAGATACCAATGTCTATCCACTCGAATCCATCTGGGTTTCATCTCTGACTGTCACATTATGCTTAGAGTTTAGGGTCAGTCCTTTTTAGATGGTCCCCAGAGCAAGGATTGTACCGGACTCATTTTCGACTTTTATAACTTCACTATGCTTCTTTTCATTTGAAAGAATATGTAACATAAAAAAAACACTTTGAATAGGCTAGAACTACACACGTTTACTTTTCCTCTGCCAACAAAGCCCATAGTAGACTAGTTTACCTATTTACCTAGTAAGCTTATCGTTTTGCGTTCTGGTGTGACATAAATATGCCTTTCGAGGCGCATTCAAAGTTGTGAGTGCCATAGGGAGAGAAACAGGCATTCTGACAAGCAGTCAATGCACAACTATTATTATTTTGTATTTTTTGTATCAGCTTTAAAATTGCAGATTGTGGATTATATCAATGTAATTGTCTACATCATTTACAATCCTCCATATATATATTTTAAATATTGTTTTCCTTCTTTATTATTTCACCCTAATCCTACCACCCCTCCCCTAATTGGAGTAAAATAACATCCGTGAGCGCCATGTTGATTTTATCCCCCCACACCAGACGCGATCAAGGACACACAGGTCGAAATATCAAAACAAACTCTGAACTAACTATTTATTTGGGGACACTTCAATAAGCAAACATTTATGGCAATTTAGCTAGCTAGCTTGCTGTTGCTAGCTAATTTGTCCTGGGATATAAACATTGGGTTGTTATTTTACCTGAAATGCACAAGGTCCTCTACTCCGACAATTAATCCACGGACAAAAGGGTAAACCGAGTTTGTTTCTGGTAATCTATTCTCCTTCAGGCTTCTTCTTTGGATTTTATATGGCATTTTAAGTCATTTTAATTGAAAATTAATGTCTTTCTGCTCAATACAACTAATTTAACTCGTTAAAATATTAAAGAATTTAGCTGTGTATTTCGGATTGAATCAAGGCATTAGAATGTACCCGAGGCCACCAAAATAAAGCTTGTTCTGTCACCCTGGCTGGCTGCTTTTTCTATTTGTCTGGCTGATCCATGTACTTAGGGAAAACACTGGGCTACACTATCCTTCTGTGAGCCTCACCGATGTCAATTTGCTATGTGTTTGGCACTGTGATTCAGGAGGATGTTTTGCAGCATTTTCCTTGTAGGCCTAATTCTGTTGCTGTCTAGACCTGTGGTCTTGTCATTTTTAACGCAGTTCTTGCATCAGTCATGGCACACTCATTTCTTAGCTGCAGCAGGATTGGAGAGAGGGGATGAGAATCGAGAGGGAACGTGAGAGTAGGGAAAGAAGAGAGCGAAGAAAGAGAGAATGAGCTGGAGAGAGAGAGAGTGAGCCCCTCGGTTGAGTTTCCAAAAAGCCATGACAGCCTCCTTCAAGCGTAGCCTAGCTCAGGAGTGGGCTGGATCTCTCTCCCCACACTGCTCGCGTCTGCACACCCGTGGCTGCCTGCGCGCACAGCCGGGTGTCATGACTCACTGTGTCACACATGAAAAGGCGGCACTCTTCCTCCTCTACACACTGTATGGCTCTGTGTAACGCCCTTGGTGATATGGCTATATATAGAGGGGGGAGAAGAAGCAAACAGTATTTTCGGTGCTGTATGGCTGACTCTGAGTGCCCCCTGTATAAGGGTTAAGAAGAGGGGCGGAAGGACGCGGCAGGTTGGTTATGTAGGCGGGAGTTTCAATGTTGCCATGGGGATTACTCACTAGGGCTGTGGCGGTCATGTACTTTTGGATGATGGTAATTGGCCAGCCAAATGACCCCGTTTCACGTAACAACCTTACATATAGCAAAAATAAATAGATATATATATTTAGACACATATTTTCAGCTTTCCACAATTCCCGACTGCATGTATTGTCATAGAGATAGAATGGGCTTCCCTATTCCAGTCAATGATGGCAAAATGGATGGGCTGGCGGCCATTGCGCTTGTACCCATAGGAGCAAAGCAGGAAGTGTAACCGGCAATATGTGCTGCGATTTGTTGATTCAACTCAACTGACATTACAAAAAATACATTACATCAGTGAACACACAATTTGAAGGAACGTTCTACATTACAATGGAAATGATTGCATCACATTACCAGGCAGCCGTTGCAAATGTACCCATGAGTTTACCAGTCAAATTGCCAACCGCATGAATATCTGGCCATACTGTTTTCAGTCAGTTGTTCGTGCCCTAAAAAATGATATTTATTTTATTTTCATGACAGTCTAAATCCATAACCATCGTTTACACAGTTAAATGGTCATTGTTCCAGCCCTATCGCTCAAATCCTTTCCTTAAAAGTAGAAAGACTGCTGTGTCTGGAATAGTTGGAATTCCACCTGATGGCCACCTTGTCAGGAACACTGGCACCTTTTAGTCAGTGCTTTCATAGCGATGAGCAATCCCAGAGTCAGGTGTGTCGGGAATTCGCTCCAAAAATGCAACAGTACTGCACCGACTGGAGAAAAGAAAGAAAACAAAAAAGAACGTCAGCGTTTGCTTGAAAACGAGTGTGGCAGGTGCATGCTGGTCTGGAGTGCATGTGTGAGCACTTCGTTCGCTCAGAGGGAACATTTTAATTTGATCCGTGTTTTTAAAACAGGTCGGATTCATTCCACCCTGGAACTTTCTGGTTTAGTGTTGCTATGCTCACCTTTTGGATGTTTGTGGGGGAAGCCATGGTGTTACTGTGAAACATCGTTAAATGCTGTGGTTTTCAGAAACATTTAATCAAAACCGACTATTTATCTCAATAAAATCTCATTCAATTTCCATGCCGGCCATGTGTAGATATGACCTTTGATTATTTAATTGTTCAATTGCTGATAGGGCAAAGGGTTCTGGTCATTCCTCGTAGTTAACTACCAAATCTGGGTTATGTAGTTGTTAAAACATTATTTTTTTGCAGTACATTCCTAAACCCATGTCGGCTGACATCCGTTTGCAATTCCTGAGGTGAAATGCAGAAGGACTGTACTCCCTGTGCTTTTGAATGGACAATTACAAACTTATGACTTTATAAGTGGTTGGAATGCAGGCATTTTATCATAACCAGCCATGCCATCAGATAATGTCATTTTCTCCTAATGTTTGGTGAGGGTGGCTGTTTTTCCAGTTTATTCCATTTATAGCCATAAAGGGGCTCATAGATTTATGGGTGGAAATATTATAATACAAAACATTTTCCATTATGAAATAGGTCTCATTTATTTTATATACACCATAATAATGCTTTATAGCTTTTCCTTATCTAAAATCATCAGTAGACATAATGTCAATTCCCATTTTCTCAGTTGTTCTTACTGGTGAAGGTCACTTGTGCATATTTGATGGTGTAGGAAAATACATTTGACGTCTAAGACAAAACAGCCGTCTCTGATTGTAATAGTCAATCCTGCTGCTTCTCAAGTGTTCTCGTTTCAGTTTATTCGTCTCTCCCTCTCTCACCCGTTTTCTGCCATCCTCAAGGTCACGTCACAATGAGGAGATACTGTTTCTGAGATGGCCTGTTACAATGTAATGGGGAGAATAAAACTTGTCAGAAGAATGAGAAATGCAGTGTGGACGAGCAGCCGGTTCCTGTTTTGCTACCGATTGCTCTTGTCCGCCTGGCTGAAAATGTTGAATCTATTTATACCTCTGAGATGACTTCAGTGTTTTCGGGGCGGGTTTGTCGGCGTGTTTTACCCCTTCCTTCCCTCTCTTTCCATAGGTCTCCCGTGTACACTCTGGTTTGTGTGTGTGCTACAGAAAGAGGCTTTGTTTTCTAGGTTACGTCAATCTCCACGCCCAGTTTGGTTCACAAATGCTGCTGTTGCTTCCTTAGCTTGTGCTGCACCGCCCTCCAATTCTCTTCTTCAGCTGTAAAGGGCACCAAGACTCTCAAAGGCATACAACTCTGGTTATTATTTGGTTGGCTGTCATGGTGTCATAGAATTCTTCGGGTTAGGCTGCCTGCATTATTTAACGACTATTGTAAAGTAAAATGTTAAATGTTATGTAGTATGGCTTCAAACACCTTTGTTGTTTGCCCTTGTTGGCAGTGATCTTAGGCAATCAGAGGAAAGGGAAATTATTCTAAATGGCATTGAGCCCCTAAAATAACCTTCTACTTTGGCACATTTACTGTATCTGTAATCAAATGACACCCAATGTTGTATAGTACGCTACCTTTGTCCAGATCAATAAAAACATTTGTCTTTGGCCAAAATAACTGCATTATGTGAATGTTTTACTCTAGACATGGACTGTGCTGACCTAATCAACCCAAAAGCCTTTGGTGTCACCTTCATCTCCTTCCCCCTGTCTCTCATACATCCTCACACCATCTTCCTCTAACTTACAGCTTTCGCTTCCATGGAGACCAGACCAGGGCTCCCCCTCACCCCTCTCCATGTCCAACACCAGGGCCTCTGAACTTGACTCTCTAGACAACGGTTTCTTTGTCACAGACCTAGTGGCAATGAAAGCTGTGCAAAATTAAGACTGCGGTTCTAGAGGCATACATGAGTTTTTAGCATCTTTCACTGATCTCTCACTTTGTAATGTGCGATCCGCATTGCTGGCCATTCTATTAGGGCCTTTTTAATTAAGGAGCTGAGTTTCCCAGTCAAGGCAATAATGTGTATGTGGAGCGCAGTTCACTCCATTTTTCTTTCTCCCCGGGGAAGTACGGTGTCTGCATTTGTTTTACCCAGCGATGTTAGTTGAATACAGTACAATACCGCTATATTAAATCCCTGCGAGGACAATTTAGAAGACGTCGTCACAAGAACACAGTTACATGTCCATCATGTAGGCTACTATTCACACAACATAATGTAGTTCTACATTACAGTACAATAAGAAGTGCAATACGGTTGGTAATACAATTTTAACGTTAAGCAGTTTTATCACAATGAAATGAAATCCTATCTGAATTACAGCAAAAAGGGTGAAAGGAAAACCTGCCAGTGGACAACTACCAGACACAAACTCTGCTTCCATCATGTTCCTCCTAGTCAGTTACAGATGTCGACGAGGGCAGTTGAACAGAGATGTATTAGCCATTCTTTCACTTCTAATCTCTCTGTCAAGGCAATGGACAACGTACCGCGTGAATGTTTTTAGGGCTTTGTATTGGAATACAAACCACATCAGACAAAAGGCACTTAACGAGATGATTATCTTTTAATGGGGTGAGGTGACACTGCTCTCCCCCATCAGACAACTTGACGGTCCAGATAGATGTTGTCACAATCGAACAGAAAGGGCATTGGGGAGTGGTGGTGAAGACAGCGAGGCTAGGCTTCTGTAGTGACCTTCACACACACACACACACCCAAGCCTCAATGTAAAGGGTATGCCCGAGGAAGGCTGTGATTGCCTTTAAATGGCAGGATAACCCGCATGCTTTGCCTGAGGTTTGACCGTCTGGGCGCCGCAGTTTCGTTAACAGTTAGCTGTTTGTTTGGGATTAGCGAGCCAAACGGCTCTTCTTATGATTCCCTGTCGCAGCGCAGCGAGAGCTACGCTCGTTGCTAGGCTAACGATGCAGCTTCAGACCCACACAGTGTTTCTTTATTACATATAATCTGCCTCCCTAGGTTTATTTTCAACAGAAATCGAGGGAATAAAACAACACACAGTGAAGAGATTGAAATATGTGAACATATCCACCACAATGGACTTGGGGTAGTTTATTCCATGTGTAACTGTGTTGTTGTCTGTGTCACACTGCTTTGCTTTATCTTGGCCAGGTCGCAGTTGTAAATGATAACTTGTTCTCAACTAGCTTACCTGGTTAAATAAAGTTTTTTTTTTTTTTTTCGATGACGATTTGACCTGTCATCAATCTTTCATCCACGGTTTCATTGTTAGGATGCAGACTTCCCGTCAAAGCACATCCCGCTTAGACTAGCTCTTTCCCGCTTAGACTAGCTCTTTTAGTCATAGGAAGCTGCATGTTGTCCTCCTGAAGGGGGTGTTTTTAGCCTGTTTGATGTCACTGGCATGCCATCAGGCTGCTCATGCAGTAGACTGCGGTGGAAGGCAGTAGCATCAGTAGGGATATCTGAATACATACTGGGGCTCTCTCGTGGTCAGGACTACTAATGCTTATATTGAGATGCATATGAGTCTGAAAGAAACAGTCATTTTATGGACTCAAGTGAGTTTGTTTACAATAACTGTGTTGGGAAGTATGTGCTCACATGTGAGATTGAGTGTGTTGGTGTATGTTCGCTCTCCATTTGCGGATCTACAAAGTGTGTCCATGTGTATGTCCTTCTGTGTGTTTGCCCCTTGTCTCTGTCTGTTCGCTGCACACACACTCCAGGTCCCACCGCAGAGACTCGAGCGGTCTGCTTTAGCCGCCGCTGCACTCGGCGCAGATGTTATCCGCGTGACCTCTGCAGACAAAAGGGGCCGACTTTAATTATCTGAACAACATCTGGATGCAGGGGAGTCCTGGAGGTCAGTGGTAATAATTGAAACGTGAACAAGACACGGCGAGCCTGAGGGAGGGGGGAGGGGGGGGGAGGGGACTATACACGCCTCTGTTGTTTATCTGCTTTCCCTCTTCTTTTTTTTTGCGGATGTTTTTTTTCTTTCTCTTTCTGTCTTTTTTCAACCTCTACCCATCTGTCTTTTTCTCCCGTTCCATTTCCATTTTTACATTGTAGTCATTTAGCAGAGTGACTTACAGTTAGTCCATTCATTCCATGACCTTGCTTAGGAAATGTTTTCTCCTTTAAAGTCGTCTGGCTGATGCAACAATGGCTGAGCGCGCACGCACACTTGTAAACTCAGACCTCGTCCCGATGGCTGAGTGTGTGTCTCATCTGATGGCTGTGTGTGTGTGTGGCTGTGTGTGTGTCGTCCCTCTGTCCCGCTCCCTGTCCTCGGAAAAGGCCAAGAGCCACAATGACATTAAATTGGCACCGAGTGGAGAGAGAGATTTACGTACTGCTCTCACTGTGACTCTGGATGAATGTTTCTCCACTTGACATATTCAATCTGTTTTCTTTGATCATATTTAGGCCTTTTTTTGGCCTACCTATTGTTCCTGCTCTAAGGAGGATTCATTGAATTTATCTACAGGAAGCAAAATTAATGTCTCTCTTACCAATACGATTCGGTAGGCTACTGACGAGTCATTCACTTTGAAGTCACTGTCTCGCAAGTACTAATGGACCTTTAGTTTAAGAGACCTTTAGTTTAGTGCTAAGAGACCTTTAGTTTACTTGTCCCGATGCAGTTCCATGGACATATAACTACACTGTATGATTTATGAATGGAAAGGATACAAGAGATCGACTTTGTTCAGCCAGTTCAACACAGTACATCAAAGTGGAGTAAATAGCCACTACTCCGTGGCTGCATATGAAACACGCCAGGGGCCAATGCAAAAGAAAAGTCCTACTGGCCCGGACATGGTGTAGTTTTTAAACACATTGGGGTCATTCAAGCTACAGGTAGCCTAGTGGTTAGAGTGTTGGACCAGTAACTGAAAAGTTGCTAGATCGAATCCCTGAGCTGACAAGGTAAAAATCTTTTGTGCTGCTCCTGAACAAGGCAGTTAACCCACTGTTCCTAGGCTGTCATTGTAAATAATATATTTTTCTTAATTAACAGACTTGCCTAGTTAAATAAAAAATAATTCAGGGCCTAAAGGTTGGCATGCTTTCTCTCTATATTTAGCTATCAATAGGCTACATTTGGTTACGATGATATATATTATTAAAATATATTAAAAAGCTGTGTAATAGAATTCATTCTTTAGAATTGCATTGTATTAATTGCATTAATTTTTGTTTCTAAAGAATGTACATTTGAGAAGATTTGAAACTAGGACGCTGGCCCTTTAAGACAGACGTTCCAAAAAAGATATCAACATGGCTATGTTAGGCAAGCAATGCTAGGTGTCTTTTTGTAGCTTTCTTTTTGCAGACTATCAACAGTAGCCAGCATATTGGTAGTATGTTCACTATTGAAGGTTTACTTTTGTATATCACTTTCCCTAAAATAAAAAAGCTCAGAGAGTAGATCGATGGGCGCTTCGTTTTGCTCTGGATAGTTTGCGTGTGCTGTGTGAAGGCATCAACTCGAGTGCTCGAGAAGTTGTGACTTGCAGGAGCGTGGTGGTGCTTGAATGAAAAGCCAGTCATATTGCTCAAATACAAATAGTTTTGACATTTACGAATGTAGTCTTCAATGGTAGACTGTGACAGAGCAGGTAAATGTTGAACTGGAATGCAAAAATATGTTGATAAATTACTAGCCTTATTGAGCCAGTGACTGACGAGATCCACTGGCCCGAGACATGTTTTTACTTGACCCGGGCCATGGTTAATGTTGGACCCTGCACGCGAAAGAAAATAGGCATAAATGAATGTGCCAGAAAACAATAGGCAAAGATTTCGACTCATCGTTACCACAATTATATGGGACATAGCAGGGTCTCCCCTACGCTGGTGCACATGCCCAGTTGTAACCAATGTCCACTCCTGTCGCAGTCGACTACATAAAATAATCACAAATATTTTAGGTGGAAAAGTACACATTTCTTGACTCAACCAATAGTACTTTTGCCAAAAATGTGTCATTCGCCGTGCGCTTTCAATAAAACACAATTCACGGATTTCTGAATCATGAATTCACTGCAACGTCACTAGTCACGTGACCCGTTTTTGCTGCTGTTTCAGTACAGCACTACAGAGAGAGAGAAAGGGGGAGAGGGCAAACTCCATTGAACTAGTTTCAATGTATGGAATCACTTGGGAGTTTTGGGATTTTGGGTAAACTTCTTTAAGTGGAAAAAGTAGCTGGTTGAAAATGACTAATCGGCGGTATAGCTGAAAGCCGGCGCTAGTGGAAAACACTGTAATCTGTATTTGATGCCCAGCATTTTACAGTAAATGTAAATGCAAAATGGGTCCTTCGAGGAATGACCTTTACCTCAGGCTTGAAGTGCTTTCTCCACGTGTTCTCCACATGACTTAATTTGAGGTCAAGGGAAGGTCAACACAAACAAGGGGAAGAACACCAATGCATCAACAAACACATTTTGGGGAGATTTCCCATTGATCCAAGGACCCTCTTTTGTTTAAAACCTTATTTTGTTTTGTGTTGAGCTTAGAGAGCATCCATTTACTGTGAAACTGACTGAGTGATACTGTGCTCTCGCCATTGGCCCGTAGGTTTAGACACTTTAAATTATATGGGAACATGGGCCAGCTGATGGTGATTTAATTGGACAGGGGCATGTGTGAGCATGCCAGAAACACAAAGGCGCTTTGTTTAAGGAGAAGAGAAGTGTCGCCTGGAGGACTTGGCGGAACAGAAAGCGAAACTATCAACGGCTCTGTAGCTTCTTAATTGCTGCAAGAGGGGATAAACCCAAAGATTAATGTGGATACTGTACCCTTTTTCTACACGCCATATTGATTGAGCTAGGATTGTTGTGATTGATGCGGGACTGTACAGATATCCACATCACATCCACAGAAGTTGACCCGTTAAAACGTTAACTCTTCCGGTTTAGCCCTATACACCTTGTTTTAATCTCGTACCAAACAACCGTTTTGAGATGATGGAGGAAGGAGAGCATGGGATTTTGTTTTTTTTTGTGGAGAATCCTTACTAGGGAGAAGGCAGCACAAAAGGCCTCGCGAGGTAAAAATATGAACCACTTTGATCTTGATGACAGATGCGCAGTGCTGATGCTGTGCTAAAGCCGAGCGCTCTCCTTTACTCCCACTCGCCATCCCTCCTCCTCACCATGGCACTCCTCTCACACTTGCTAGCCCACCCACGCTATCACAGCTCTCCAGACTTACACAAGTTTGTTTATGATTAACTGCCTAGCGTCTTTTCATATATCTTTTGGTGTCCTTCGAGAGGATGCCAAAAGCAAATATGCAACATGTGTCAGTCAACGATGAGTGAAGTGATTTATAGAACGGTGAGGGAAAAGAGGATTCTCTCTCTCATGGGCGTGGACTAGGTCAATCCTGGACTGGATCAGCCAACCAGCAGGTGAGAAGGTCCATTGCTTTGATAAATCATTCTCTTTTTCCACACAGGTAGACTGCATCTCTTTTCTCTGGGTGAACAGCAGCTTACTTGCTGCCTCTACTCTGCAGCAGTGTCGAGAGGCAAGGCTGCTTACCGTGGCACTAGCTACGCAGTAATAATTCAGTGCTCGCTGTGGTGGGCAAATAAAGGGATGATGTGTTAGTTCCATGCTGCGATCCGAGGAGACAAACATGCGGCAAAAGTGCTCGTAGTTTAAACAAGTTCTCCCTGGTGTCATATGAACCGCCTAGTGTCTGTTTTCTTTCTGTATTTGTGTGTGTGTGCACACAAGAGCTGTTTGGGTAGTCTGCTGCTGACTATGTACATCAGCCTTGACAACTGCTACTCTGAGAGACTGGAAGCGGGTGTACCACAGGCACAGCTGGCACCACAGAATCCTACAAACCCTAACATGCCCGCGGAGGAGGGCAAACAGACAGTTACCAACTGAAGGGTCACACTTCAACAACCAAAGACATCTTGAGTCACTTATAGAGTTTTCCACACTATTGCAAACTGCATGTGATGGATATGTTAGCACTGACAGGCAGACTAGAATTACAGTATTTTGCTCAAGTGTTACTCCAAAAAGACTCCCAATCTCATCTCCCCCACACAAAATCTCCAATTAACCTCTGACCGAGGGAACATAGTAATCACTGAGAGGATTCTCTGCCGTTCCATTCCCTCTACGATCAAATTGGCATGAGCACAGAAGCTGTGTTTCTTGGGCTATGGTTGGTAGCTCCGGCGGAGTGATTTAGCTGGTGTAATCCCTGACTCCTCTTGTTTCCTCTGGTTTAAGAGAATGGAGTCCAAGCCGATCCTCTCCTTTTGTCCCGGGCTGTGAATCACTCAGGCTGTTTGGGCCGTAAGCCAGGCTTAAACTGAGATCCTGGTGCCCGACGCGGGGCTCACTTCAGTGTACACTGCTTACAGATCTTATCTTTTTATTTTATTTTTGTACATTGCCCCTACTTAAGGTCCTAGATAAAACCCAGTGAAACTTTGGCGGTTTATAAAAAAACATATACTTTGGGAGTATATTACATATGCACCGATTTTAAATCCAGCTGTATGCATTTAAAATGTCTGGATGTTGGAGGGTTAAAAAGGGATGCATTGAACTCTAGAGGTTACTTTACCAGCGAGCTGTGAATCCAACTAGCAACATCTGCTGTTCAGGAGGAAGCACTCTCCCTGTCAAAAACCAGCAGCAGGCATCTTTATGTGCCATACACAACCAAGCTCACCACGCTGGGCCTCAGCGCACTCCATAGATCTGCTTACTCATAAGATCAATGGCAATTTACAGCTGTACTTGGACTATTATGTAGTTGTGAATACAGTTCTGCCAGTTGCCTGTTTGATTGCTGAGCTTGGTTTGAATAACCCTCATGGTGAGTGTAAACAGGACCTCTGTAGTAGAGGTCAACCGAGTATGATTTTTCAACGCCGATACCGATGATTGGAGGACCAAATTTATTTTAAAATGTATTTGTAATAATGACAATTACAACAATACTGAATGAACACTTATTTTAACTTAATATCAATAAAATCAATTTAGCCTCAAGTAAATAATGAAACATGTTCAATTTGGTTTAAATAATGCAAAAACAAAGTGTTGGAGAAGAAAGTAAAAGTGCAATATGTGTTATGTAAGAAAGCTAACGTTTCAGTTTCTTGCTCGGAACATGAGAACATATGAAAGCTGGTGGTTCCTTTAAACATGAGTATTCAATATTCCCAGGTAAGAAGTTTTAGGTTGTAGTTATTATAGGAATTATAGGACTATTTCCCTCTATACCATTTGTATTTCATTAACCTTTGACTATTGGATGTTCTTATAGGCACTTTAGTATTGCCAGTGAAACAGTATAGCTTCTGTCCCTCTAGTTAGCGCGCGCTAACTAGCTAGCCATTTCACTTCAGTTACACCAGCCTCATCTCGGGAGTTGATAGGCTTGAAGTCATAAACAGCACAACGAAGAGCTGCAAAAGTGCTGTTTGAATGACTGTTTACGCGCCTGCTTCTGCCTACCACCGCTCAGTCAGATACTTGTATGCTTGTATGCTCAGTCAGATTATATGCAATGCAGGACATGTTAGATAATATCTAGTAATATCATCAACCATGTGTAGTTAACTAGTGATTATGATTGATTGTTTTTTATAAGATAAGTTTAATGCTAGCTAGCAACTTACCTTGGCTTACTGCATTTGCGTAACAGGCAGTCTCCTTGTGGAGTGCAACGAGAGAGAGGCAGGTCGTTATTGCGTTGGACTAGTTAACTGTAAGGTTGCAAGTTTGAATACCCCGAGCTGACAAGGTGAAAATCTGTCGTTCTGCCTCTGAACAAGGCAGTTAACCCACCGTTCCTAGGCCGTCATTGTAAATAAGAATGAGTTCTTAGCTGACTTGCCTAGTTAAATAAAGAAAAAAATGGGCAAATCGGCGCCCAAAAATACAGATTTCCGATTGTTATGAAAACTTGAAATCGGCCCTAATTAATCGGCCATTCCGATTAATCGGTCAACCTCTACTCTGTAGTAGGTTTGGAAATGCCTCTGGAAATGGGTGTGTGAGAGAGATACATTCTTAGAACAGAGCTCTCCATTCGGGTATGCAGAGCATCTGACCTGTTTGTGATGCCCACGCTGATCATGAGAAATGGGTGCCCGGACAGAGAGCATGAGACGGTGTCAGGTCGGCTGAGCCCTGCTCTTCCTGACAGCGACCTGCGGCAACAACTGCACAGCCTCCTACTGCATTACATGGCCTACACCTTTAAAAGTATCATAGTACTTAGTACATAGCCTAACAGCAATATTTTATACAGCCCAAAAGCTAGGGATCTATGTTTTCTGTCCCATAGTTTATCATTAGGCCTGTTTCATATTATTGTATGTTTCCCTGTGCTGTGTTGTCGCCTTCAATGCAAGACTAAGTGCATCATTATACTTTTACATGGCATAATTGCTATACAGCATTAAATTCATTCCAGTAATGCTAACATTTTCAACACAATTTGGCATATTACGTTATCCAGAGCAGCCTACAGCGTATATTAAAGCTACTCCACCCGATGACTGTTTGTTTCTGTTGCTTCACTCTCCCTGTGTTGCTTTCCCTGTAACCACGGAGAGCTCAAATCTAATTAGCTATGGCTTCTGGCTTTACATTTTGTGTATAATACTATTCACTGCACTTCTCCCTAACCGTAAAATTCAACCACATTCATTTCACATCATACCTATCATTCAAATAGATACACCTGACCAGCCGTAGGGTACACAAGGGGAGTGGTTTCTCTTACTTAGACAACCTTGCCCAAATGAACACCGTTGCCTGCTTTTTAAAGCTATTTCTACTTTTTCGTTGTTGTCTATTCCATAGACAAATGCCTGTATAGGAAAACGTGCTCCTCGCAGTACTGTTTACTCTTGGGATTTTACAATACATAACACTAGCTCTGGAATTGTAACTGTGTTGGTTATAGACGATTTCAAAGTGTTTTTTTTTCATGTAACCTGGGGCACGATCATTTAAGATGTCAAACATATGATTAAGTTTAAGTTGGTCCACTCTGGACTTCAAAAGCAACAAGCCCACCTCCCAGAACTCCTGTACCCCTATGTGGGTCCTAGGGGGGGGGACATTCAGCATATACCTGATAATGTTATTTTGCATGACCTGCATGATCTTTTTCAGCTTTTTTGATAGCCCACTATACCAAGTAGAGCAGGCATAATCAAAATGACACTGAATCAAGGTTGAGACGAGCAGTTTCTTAACTTCAATGTTAAAACAGCTCGTGTTACGATATGAACGTTTCAATTTGTTCGCCATTTCAGAAACACATTTTTCAGCAGTCAGGTCTCCAGAAAGGGAATGATCAAGGGACACACCAAGATAAGTTACACTTGTTTTAGATTCAATCACCTTGCCTCCACAGTTTACCGTTATCTTGTCAGCCCTACGCAATCTATGTTTTGTTCCAAATGTATCGACAATTTGTCGTCAGTCAACCAATCTCTAACATATTGCAATTCCTTACAAAAGGTCTCCTCTATGTAAACTGTATCCTTCCCTGATACCAGTATGGACATGACAAATCAACAATATACATTTTTTTGCCAAGTGCAAACCCAAATTAAATCCGCTTTTGTTTCCTCTCCACTGAGAAGATCTGGGCTGCATTTGCATGTTTTGTTTGGGATGGGAGTGACTGAAATGTCTCAGCGGGATCAGAGCGAACAAGCAGTGAGATGTAGAAGATGATGGGTCGTAATCTGTCTGATATGTCTGGCCGGTGGCAGGCTTGTGTGAAAATGTGTCTACTGTGTGTGTCTTGTGTGCATGTGTGTGCACACGGGCCCAATGTATTCCTCTTGGGGTTCTACGTGTGAGAACCCTGACTTCTTCAGAGAGCCACTCTCTGACAATAGTCAGATAAAGTCCCTTGGAGAGTGGGGGGGGGGGGGGACTCTAGCGCAGATGTCAAATGAATCCGATGTGTCTTGGCAGATCTCATCTGATCAGAAGCTGAATGCGTTTAGCAACACCAGTGGAAGGGGCCCAAATGCAAGAAGGGTGCCATAGTTGTGATTCTCCCTCTTTTTCTTCCCCAAATCACTGCTGAGGTCCAATCAGCCAGAAAAGCCTGTGTGTGCTTTTATGTTGTGGGCAAACCAAAAAGATCCCACGTTTTGTTGGATTTCTTCTGTTCCTCCTCTTAGATATTTGGCTGAATAGAAGCCCCAGATGCACCCAACTCCCTCCCTAAATCGCGCCTGACTGTCAGAGCCTGAAAGCTTGGCAGTGCCACCCAGGCTTGGTGTCTTTTGCGGTTCACTTCACCCGGGTCTGACATGTGGTGCAAAGGGGTTTCACTTTAAATAACAATCCCAGGATCATCAAAATGATGAGTGTCATCAACCTTTAGGGGGTTTCTCGCTGACTGGAGATGGCGTGCCGGAATTAAGATGACTTCTGTTTTTCCATCTCAAACATGTTTGTCATCTATTTGTCCATTGCTTAATTGCATTGCCCCCATTTGGCTGAGGAGTCAAGGGAAAGGAGGCCTCACACAGAGGATGACTCCTGAGATGCAAGGTTGACGTCCTTTCAATGCTTCAGACCATGTACTGTATCTCTCAACTTGGCTCTCCGGGTGGACCGAGTCATCCTGCTCCCACTTTTACACTGTGTGTAAAAGGCTTTTGAATGATGACTTCACACAATTGCGATGAAGTCTCAGGCTTGTTGCTTGACAAGGCAATTCATCATGATTCTTTGTTGCATAATTTAGTCACTCTAATCATTATAGTCACTCTAATCATCAGTAATTCTAATCATCATAGTCATTGTCATCATCGTTGTCACTCTAATCATCATAGTCACTCTAATCATCATAGTCACTCTAATCATCCGATTTAATCACTCTAATCATCATGGTAAAGTAGCTTACAGTTTTGTTGTCCAATTAGTTAGTAACTAATTAGTACACAATTTTGGAAAACATCTATTCATTCGTCTGCAGTAAGTCAAACATTGAAAATATATGTTTGATAAAGTAGTAATTACTTTTGTTCTGAGGCCTGGTACCTTTCGCGTTGTTAGTCAACCACAGACAATGAAGACACACAGCACAGTTTTGCTAGTGTTTGATGACTTTGGGGCAGAGATGAAGTGGCTTAGCGGCTAGTTAGTGAGCTGAGACTCATGGTTTATGTGTGTGTGTGTGTGTGTGTACCTGCTTATTGTGTGTGTGTGTGTGTGTGTGTGTGTGACAACGGCGCTGTCACACACAGTAATACATCATCCTTTGATTGATGGCTCTGTAGCAGTTATTTGTCTCCCATCGTCACAGAGTGTGACACTTCTTCGTGCTTGACTCTCATGCTGCTGAATGGGCCAGATAAGTGGGCCGCCGTATCCTTCAAGCTTCTGATTGGAGAGAAGTTTATTTCCATCCCCACAGTAACTTGAAAAGTGTTATTGTCTCTGTTTAATCTTCTGCTCTGGGTTGACGCTTACTCGTGTGGACATAGACCACGCGTTACCCCCCCCCCCTACCCACCAACCTTTATCCTTTTGACCTTGACTTTTATAGAGGCATGTTCTAGTATCTCCCATATACTCGGAAACTAGCTTCACATTAGTTCATGCAATGAGATGTGAAAGGTGATGCTCTTTTTTTGTTCTGATATTGTACTAATGACCATAGGGCTGGTGGCAGTGATCAGCACTGTGACAGCTAAGAGGTTGTGCGTGTGACAGTGTGGGCAAGACTTTGTGCGTTAGCTGTCAGCCGCCTCTCACTTCTCCAGTGCCCTTCACATACACCCCCCCCCCCCCGCCCCTGCCCAAGTGCAATCAGGATAGCGGTGTCCCCGACCCCCATCATAATGGAGTTTTTTTTGGGGGGGGGGGGAGACACAACTTTGATAGAACCTTCTCTCTCGCTGAGGTGGGACTTGAAAGACAACTTCTCTTCATGCTCAGTGAACCAGGACAATGCAGTGGGGCTGTAGCCAGGGAGAAGAGCCAGTAACTGGCACATCTTCCTGCCCTATTTTTTTTTTCCACACCACAACACATTTCTCATTTCAACCTTGGTATTCCTAAAATTGCGGGAAATGATGCACTGACATGTATTATTCAATCACAGGCCTGCATCTGTGGGTGTAATTTGCTACCCCCCCCTTTATGAAATCTTGAAATATTTATGAGCGAGCGACATGGAGGGTTTTTAATGTTTGCCATGGTGGGTGAGCTTACACACAAGCCTAACAAATGTGCGATTTAAGAATGTCCCTTGTGAACCCAGTTGTGCTTTTAATGTTATATAGAGATCCATTTTCCATTCATTCCATTACGAGTGCCATTCCTGGATATGCATGTTGTTCATATCAGTTCTACTCACGCTGCGATTAATACAATCCAGCAAGTGTACCTTTGCCTGAGTATAAGAATGCTTTTTGAGCATATCCTTTTCAAGGTCAAATACACATCCACATACCAGGAGAGAAGGATAGGAAAATCTAGATGTCTGTGTATTCTAGAGGCCCTCCAAGGCACTTGTTCTAATTCCAAGTACATTTTTCCATGGTTGTACACAGGAGGGGAGGGGGGGGGGGTGTATTGTCCTATGTTATGTATGTATAGCTCTAGGGCAAACATTATTAAATTGGGAATGTTGGCTGCTGGCTTCGCGTCTCCGCAGGTTTGCTAATTGATAATGATTGATTTAATGATCTATTTGTTTAAACTCTGGGCTCTCCCCACTCGTTTGAATCTTAATTCAGATTGAGTCGTCCTCCATGTGTGGCACCAACATGGCCTCAAACCACGCCATTCTCCAGAGAGACTGTTGCCGGGCGGAGATGACAACACTTTAGCGCTGTGGTGCATTTTTATAATGCTCCATGGAAGGATGGATGGGGGTAGGATTGCCAAGTACCTCTGAGCGTCAACTAGAGTATTTTAAAAGAACTTCCGACTCCTTTGAGTCGCTATGCGTTGATACTTCAAAAGTGTAAACTCCTAAACACTTACTATGTATCTATGTTTGTCCTCTGTTGTTGCGTGCGTTTATTTTTTTTCTGAAATCAATACTTTTTAGTAAAACATTAAATCAAATGCGACCACCGACTGTTTCCCCATTTGCTGTTGCTCTAAGATGGCAAGTCAATACGCATGTGTCAATTTGAATCTCAACAAGGAAACAGTCCGTGGTTGTGTTTGCTTAACATTTTATTAAAAAGTATGGATTTCAGCAAACAAAATAAACCACTAAACAACAGAGGACAAACATAGTTACACGGCAGAGTTTCCATTTTAATTCACCGGACACTTACCGGAACCATATGCAGTGGTTGTGTAACCTGATTAGGGCATCCACCCACGGTTCTCAGAATGACAGAAATCACATTTAGTTTATGGTCATTCATCTTAACAGAACATGCAACTTGGATGCAACGAATTCCGATGAGCAGATTTGAAGTTGTTAGAGTACGTAGGCGGCGCGTCCATAACACTAGCGGAAGTGAAGCTTTCCCCAAAGTCAAATAAATTAAATTGCCAAAATAATATAGCATAATTAACTTTCTCCCGTCTATACAGAAATAAATAAAATCATTCAAAATAGGCTACTAACCCAGAAAGCATGATTTATTCACAGAGGATCATTAGCTCTTTAAAAAAAAAAGGTTTATTGTTTTAAATCAAATAGCCTACAGTTGGAAGGGCCGACAATTTGGGCAGAGCCAACAGCAAATACCAAATAGATGATTGTTGAGTTTGACTGTCAGTGAAAAGCAGAGAGACCCAGCAAGGCATATCGCAATATTTAAAAATACAATCGCGGAAAAACAGTTTTGAAAACAAATGGCTATTGTTGTAAAGAGAAGACTATGAAAAGTAGCCTACTTTTGTTTGTTTTTGGACAATCATTTCCTACTTTAGCGACCATCTCATAGCTTGGCTGTGTAGCGTGAGCTAGCTAGGTTAGGTAATTTGCTAGGTTAACTACTAGAACGCTAACTGGCTGATGCTATACACATTTACGTATAATTAGTAACGTTAATTCAATCATTTCCTACTTTCTCTTCTATTATATGGATTTGGCAACTTCATTTTTATTGATTTATTGAGCCTAAAATGACCTGCTAACTGAAATCCTGGTAGGTTTAAGAATTTAGATTATTTTTTTTAAATATCAACGCATAACAACTCGAATGAGTCGTTGGTTCATTTGAAAAAGACACCTGCTCTCAACTCTGTGGAGAAGGTACTTGGCACTTTCGGTGCTTTTTGTTATTCTTTTGCTCCCGCGCTCTTTGGCTATGTTATGCTCCATGGTCAGTGGGGGTTGCTATGCTTGGGTCTCATTTCTCGCGCTCTCTCCCTCTGTCTTAAAAGGAGACCTGGTTTCCTCTTGACACAATACTGTTTTCATCAGTCACACGTGATAAAACATCTGCTTAAGCCATTGCTAATCATTCTAGGTCAGAGTTGTAGGTCAATTGAAATGGATTTTTTTGCAAATTGTGAAACATGAACTTGGCCCGAAATATTTTTTGAACGAACAGAGTACCAATTGTGTCTCAAACGTATGTTTTCCCTTCTGAAATATTCCATATTGACACATTTTTCTCCTCCGTTATTTGAGTTCTTTTGATATTTGCAAAGCCTCGGTTTTCAAATTGCAACAGGGATGCGGTCAATTCGGCTTTATTATTGCAAAAGGGTTGGGGTCAATTCAAAGCATATTCCCTGCTTTCAAAGTTCACTTTAGGATTTCCTTTTGATTAAGTAGTCTATACAGTGTCTTTGTTTGTATGAGAGAGTGAATGTGTTATAAGAATCACTCGACAGGTTTTGAGAGTTAATGAATTGGGGAACAGAAATACAGACACATAAACCCAGTTCATCGCTTGATCACTGACAGTTGAATACATTCACTGAAATGGAATCTCCAACATTCACGTGAAGAGCCCCTCTACTCAAATCTCATTTGAATTCACCTTCCGAATGGCTTGGCGTGTAGCTGGACTATTACCTCATTTCTGCCTGGTTATTGTACTGTACAATGTTCCCTTTGTATTCTGACGTCAACGCTGCATATCAACTAGTGAAGAATACACACTGCCCGGTGATAGGCTTTGATAGAGAGCACCGGACAGGGGATTCTTTCTCCTCCGACTGAATGAATGGATGTGGATGAATGGAGTTTGTCCTCTCTGCTGCCTTCCTTCTTTCATGAGCGAGGGAGGAGGTAGACGGCCTGGGGAAGATTAAGAGGGAGGCCCGTCAAATGGAGAGGAGAGAGAGGGGGGGGGGAAATGCTGACGCCTCAGGAATGGTCAGCCACCGCATTACACTCGCTTTGAGGGAAGAATTTCCCTGTGTCTACACGTGCACGCATACACATGTGCAGATGCATCTATCTTAAGGTATTCCAGTACCATTTTTCTTCTCTCTTATCTCCTCTCCTCTCTTGGCCACTCATGCTTGCCCTTTTTCTGCCTCCTGCCTTTTCTATGCCCCCAAAAACCCGCAGCCCTGGTCCTAGCTCTCCAGGACCAGTGTTATATTGAAAAACATTATTCTAGGCGACTTTGCAAAGACCTCACATACTTATTTAGTAAATCGTCCAGTAAATAGTATTTACTATATGATGAGTTAACAGTGAGAGAGAGAGGTCTTTTAAAGAGGTCTGTGTCTAGTCACAAAGCACAGCTACTGTGACTTCCCCCTCCACAGCCACCTGAAAGTCTTTTTAGAGCGGTCACGTTTACCACAGACAGACAAGCGACCACAAGGGCATTTTGAGGATTGTTAAAATGCTGCGAAACAGGGGTAGTAGATCAATATTTAATTCCACGTTTTTATAGCGATCAATGCGGCCGTATTGACGTCTAAAAAAAGAAAAGATAGCTTTCCTGGCCAGAGGAGCAGACAAGGCTTTTTAAACAGTTCTCTATTTGATGGACAACTTGATTGATGGGTTTGGCTGAGTTAAACGAGTGGAACTGGTTTTTGGAGGGCTTGAGCAGAAGTGAAGTGAAGTCTATTTTAAAGCAAGTTCTGCCTCGGCCGAGTGCACGGAGCAATAACAAAGGGTGTCCTAGAAAGACGCAGAGTCACGCTAACTGAAATGGACAAAATAGCACTCGCATGCGATATGCTCACAGCCTCATAATGACCACACACAGACACCCATTGTCTACTTTCTTTGGATCCACTCCGAAACAGTTCCGCAAGCCTGCGCGCTTTAGAGTTGTATGGGACCCTATACAGATCTATGGACCATTGAGTCCCAACTCACAATGCACACGTACACACAGAGGGACACTGAGAATAAAAGGTCAGTGAGTGTGATTGGATGTCATGATGCTTGGTTCCCACTCACCCTGCTGGGGAATGGTCTCTCCCTGAGTGGGGACACACACTCTCTGAGACGGAGCCTCTGCCTCTGATGCTCCCTGCTCTGCTGTTCATTTCTCTCCCACCACACGCATGCAGGCACACACACGTGAAAACAAACACACACAGGAAGGAACAGCCCGGGGTGGGTGTTTTTATGTGTGTGTGGGGAGTTTGGGACGTTACATCTGCGAGGGTCATATTTCTCTGTCTCTTGGATCTCTCATCCTTTCTCTCTCTCTCTCTCTCTCTCTCTCTCTCTCTCTCTCTCTCTCTCTCTCTCCTGCTCTCTCTCTCTCTCTCTCCTGCTCTCTTTTCCCCATCTCTCATTTGCTTGTGTTGCCAAGGACTCTCTCTCCCCTGGCCACATCCACTAGAGCTGTGCTGCAGCAGCCTCCGTCCCCGGTAGGAAATAGGTTCTGATTGCAGTGATTGCAGCCCTGTGTAGGGTGCTGTCTTTTGGATGGGATGTTAAATGGGTGTCCTGACTCTCTGAGGTCTTTAAAGATCCCATGGCACTTATCGTAAGAGTAGGGGTGTTAACCCTGGTGTCCTGGCTAAATTCCCAATCTGGCCCTCAAACCATCATGGTCACCTAATAATCCCCAGTTTACAATTGTCTCATTCATCCCCCTCCTCTCCCCTAACTATTCCCCATGTCGTTAATGAGAATGTGTTCTCAGTCAACTTACCTGGTAAAATAATAGATAAATAAATCCATTGGGTTTCACGAGATGACAGACTGATTTGCTCAGGAGTCCCTAAAACATTAAACAACACGAATTACAGTTCATAATGTCAAAATCCCATAATTGCAAGCTAAATGTTTAGTTAGCTAATCAAAAAGCTTGTTAAATAGCTATCTTCGTAAATTAACTTTGACAATAAATATGCATAAAGGTTTCTCTTCATGAACTAACATATTCCTCTTAACTTTTGCACGATTCATTATGAAGTTATAATTACCTACGTTTACCTCCCTCCTATTATTTTTGTCAGCCATCTTCCCTGAAGCAACTGTCCAACTGTCCCAACTTTTGAGAACCACTCAATAGAAAGTCTTCATCTCGATTCGATTCGTTTGGAGGGCCAACTAGAGGGCTGAAAAGGCACTACGTTTCGCTCAAAGTTCAATTGGAATACCACTCCGACAAAGCTTTGTTGGGGCTCACGGGGTTGCGCAAAATGGAGGGGGGGGGGGGGGTATTGGGATTGAGTCTGAGTTGCACCTGGCCGGGCTTGTTAGGCCTTCTGATTCTGCCAAAAGGATGACATGAAACACAACTCTCCAGGAAGAGGCCTTTATTGTTGATTGATGGCATTCTCACGCCAAGGATTTCCCTCTGTGCGTGCATGCGTGAGTGAGAGAGAGAGCGAGATGAAATGATATGATGGTGGGAGAATGAAAATGACAGTTCTCTGAAGTGTGGATTTTCAAAATTGAGTTTCGAGACAGAACCTCTGAATGTCATCAGCTCACGCAGCCTGTTGCATCTTGGCTATTGTCCTCATTATCACAAATCAGTGAATGATAATGATTAAAGGATTACACAACAGTATCATTTTATCCTTTCATCGTTATCATCACTTTGATTTTTTTGTACTAAATATCCTCAGTATCGGCGTCTTTGATTTGACTGTAATGCTAATCTTAATTTATATACAGTGGGGAGAACAAGTATTTGATACACCGATTTTGCAGGTTTTCCTACTTATAAAGCATGTAGAGGTCTGCAATTTTTATCATAGGTACACTTCAATTGTGAGAGACGGAATCTAAAACAAAAATCCAGAAAATCACATTGTTACAGATTACAGACCTCTACATACTTTGTAAGTAGGAAAACCTTTTATTTATTTATTCAGACCCATAACTATTCAGTCTTCGTGAAGAGAAGTGAAAGCCTTCTGCATCTAATTCCAGTCCTATATTATTCAAGGATGACATTCGAATGAATTATGAAAGGAATGAAGCAACAATCGAGAGAGAAAGAGGAGGAAGGCTAATAACATTAGGGGTAATATTATGAAAGGTATATATACGTCAACCTACTATTTATACAAATAGGCCTTATTATATTTCACAATTAAAATCAAATTCGCCAGTCTATATTTGTAACTATGTAGGCTGCATGTGCTGCACCAGAATCACATGTTCTCTTCTGCTTTATCATGGTTTGAGTGACGTAGGTAATTCCAGTCCATACACTACAGTATAATACAATACACTATAATACAATACAGTACAGTAATACAGTTCACACGAAAACAGATTCGCCTACTGGAGCTGGTTTCATTTATTTACCCAAGAGAGCATATAGCTAGCTACATCTATGGGGCTTTTGTTTTTCTGTTGTGCGTAATGTGCTGTAGCCTAAACCGTATATGTGTTGGATAACGGCACAATCATTTGGGCTTTATTGGGCTTGGGCTCATTAAATGTCGTTAATGTAAATGTATTTGATGTGGCTCGTCAGGCTCCGGTAGCATCAGCTCTTCTTTTTTTTTTTGCTGATCAAAGCTCTAATCAAATCCAGACGTATTAATGTGCTTTATAATGCTTCTGAATGGCTCTTCCGCTTTTGCCGGCAAATACCAGGTTACCCAGGAGAAAAGTGATTTCTTCTCGGGATGGAACATTTGCAAAATACCGGGAAAAGATTAAGCCCTAATCTTCACCCCACTAGTAACTTCAGATAGTCATACATCATAATATAGTAGCCTATATTCTGTTCCACCCACAGAAAATACTTGGTAGAATCTCCTCTTTGCATTGCCACCAGTCATTAGCTAGCTTAAAAATGGTGGTCTGTTTTGGTCTCCGAGGTTATCATGCAGAGGCTCTCTTTTTCAATATGAGTTAAGGTTTTATTAAATTCTGGTGATGCAAAATGAATGTTACAGATTGACAATATGCATTCCTCTCGTGTTCCGGCCTATGTTGGGCTTGGTGTTGCAGTGAAACCCCTCCCCCCGCCCACTCTTAAAGGGGCGACTGGGAGGTGACAGACAAGGTTATTTATGATGGAGATAGAAATAGGAGGGAGAGGAGAGAAGGTGAAATTAGAGGGAAATTACTATTCAGTACACACACACACACACAGCTAATTACCTCTCCATCTGCTTGTCCCTCCTGGATGTTTTTAATAATTCCCACCAATCAAAAATAAGCAAATGAGATGTCCTTTGTTTGCAACCCTCCTGTGTCCTAACAAGGCATAGTGTTCTGGTTTAATATGCTCCATACTTTTTTGAGATAAATCCCACTTAGTTTGAACAAAATACACAAATACAACTTTGTCTCCTATGGTAAATGCCCAAGTGTCCTCTTAGTGTCAGTATGTGCTCAGATAATGGCAATGTAGTCCTGTGATTGGAGTTTCTGTTCTCTCCTTCTGCTCCGTCATTGGCTCTTGGTGATCTAGCAGGTGTGAGGCCTCCATCATCACCGCTTAGGACCACGAGGCTGCGACTCGGTTCTGTTCCAAAATGGAGACCACACAAGAGAGGATTTAGCACCAGCGACGCTCTTAAACACCAACCATCACATGAAGCTTCAACCACTGAAGCATGAAATGATTATCGTAGATCATCAATCATCAATGAGCCCCGGAATTAAGCCAGTTGTATTCATATTTCTTCAAAGTGATCTCGACGTAGCTCTCTTGGCTCAGGGAATTCAGGTCTCTTGCTAGTTAGCAGGTTATTGATTTGAAGCAGCCTTCTCTTAGGAGTATGTCTCATCCACCCATATTGTACTGAGAGATTGAGGCTGAAGCGCAGGCTGAAAAAATGTCCTTGACAGTGCAAATCCTACCATGGCAGAGAGAAACATGATTAAAGAAAGCCTCCCACAAGAATTGCATCCCACATTAATAGGTTCCCACTAGAATACAAAATGTATACAGGTTGAAATTCCAATATAACAGGCCTAATTGAAAAATATTAATTGTGTTAGAAATGACATTCCTGCATTTTCCTGCATCCTACATGTTCCTGCATCCTACACGTTCCTGCATTCTAATGGGTATTAATCTCCCGATAATCTCCCTTATGGAATTGAACCTTGTCTTGGCGATAACTTTCCTTTTTTACTTACATTTTTTTCTTATTGGGACATAACCAGTGTTGTGTTCTAGTGATGACTCTGCTCTTGCTCTTCTTTGCCATTTTCCTCCTTGGTCGTCCCACCTGTTTCCCAGCCCTCTTTGAATGAGCGGGAGGACCCGGCCTGTGTATGCCCTGGCTAGTCATTAATAATGAACTGTGTTGGGTCTGTTTGAGAGATAATGATGGTAGTGATTGGAGATGGGTGTCCTTAGAACCCTGCGGGTGGGGATTATCACACACTGTCAGTCATTTCCACTGCTAAGCCAATAGGAGCTCTCTGATTGGGGGGGGGGGGGGGAGCAGAGCACTTTCATTGGGTGAGATTGACAGTGGGCAGCCTTTATATGCCCCATTCAGGATATTTGCAGTTGTAAACATTGGCGCTAGCTTTTCAGTCTAGCGGTATGTACAGTTGACTTTGAGTGCATAGTGCTTCCTAACTGCGTTTGAAATTGGTCAGTTACATTATTGTGGTTGGTTGCTGTCCAGTTCTCTTTGCAGCAATTGAAGCAACTAATTGCTAGTGTTGTCTCTCCAGCACTTTTGTTGCTCTTCAGGGCTGTAAACAGCCTTTAAAAATGTTTTATTATTATTTTCTAAATATTGCCCATATGAACAGTGCTGGCTTCTTGGCTTTAGCATGTGCAAGAGGTTACTGTAGTATGTAGTCTGTGGCACTGCTGACACTGTGGCTCTACTCTCATTAGACCTGTGATGTCTTAACGGTGTCTGTTTGACAAGGCTACAGAGAGTCTGCTTATATTACAGTACCTCCTGGCCCATGGCCCAAGGAGATGGGGCCACATGGAGATCAACAGCCGTTTGGTTTTGGCTAATGCACATAGGATTCTTTTGAGGCCGGGTGGATGAGCAAATTGAGTGGTCATTTCCGGTGTACTTTACGCTAACCGTATCACCGCAAGAAAGCGAGAGAGAATTTTAAGAGGCTTTGTCTGAGCAACAGGAATCCGGCCTAAAGTTTTGGCAGACTCAGGGAAGGGGGTTACATGTACGTGTGGAAACTACTCTGATCAGTCTCCCGCTTCACTAACAACTACACTTGGCGCTTGAACACCCCCTTGTCACGGCATACTTCTCAAACGAAGCAGTTGGGAAATGTGCAAATGTCATACTTTACAATCGAAGCAGCTTGTCTGAACATTACACTCTAAACTGGCTGCTTCCAGTCTTTGGCTATCACCGTTTGGCTTCTCACGATGGACTTGGAGGCTTTAGTTATCTTCATTTCCATTAGAGGACCCAACGTGTTCAACGTGGACCCAACGTGTTCATTTTTCAACCGTTTTCCCATCTTAAAAATAAGGCAGAAGTAAAGGATTTGATTTCTGGTCAAACAGATGGAAGTGTATCTTCGAAAACATCTACCAGAAAACGTCTTACAGTATTAGAAATACATCGAAACACAATCATGTTGAACTCCATTATCGACAACTAATATCCACACATATTTAGCTTTGGATAAATGTATTTTCCTTTTGTAAGTTTAAGAAACATTGCCTTGTGATTCTGTTACCAAAAACCTACATATCTAAGTTTTTTTTCTAATTTCTGATAATGAAAGTTCACAGAACTAACAGTAAAGGTAGACCTACAAATGTGTTAGTGTTTTTGCTGCTTTACATTTTTGTTTATGAATTATTAAGCGATTAACTCGTAATTCTGTGACCAAATCGGTGATTGAATTGAATTGGCAATTGAATTGGCTACAATGAGAAATCATAGTAGTCACGAACCACAGTTGGGTCACATGCTACTGTCTCTCTACTGTTAGTCCCTTCCACTGGCATACTGTTATGTTCAGCTCATAACTGTTATGTTCAGCTCATTACAGTTTTCTTTCTGTCATCTGGTGGTCAAAGAAAGTGTGAAAACAGTCTGACAACCCCTCCTTCTGTCTCTCTGCCTCTCTTCTCTCTCTCCAGTTAATGTCACCTCTCCCGGCTCTTATGACGACACCTAAATGGAAAGAGAGTCCCCTCTCTTTCCAATTACTGTAACCAGCATCTGCAGACGTTGACTTTTGGTCTGGTTCAGCCTTGATTTGGCCCAAACATGGACGTACATGATTGGCGGACCAAATCTGAACCAATCATTGACGTGTATCTTTCACAAGTTTGGACAGCACAATACAGTACAGTGAATCACAGTAGAGTACTGTAAAACATTTTTTTTTTTTTACAAATGAGAGTATAGATCAGTACAGTAGAGTATAGTAAAGTATAGATCAGTAGAGTACAGTAAAGAAATGTAGATTATAGATCAGCACAGTAAAGAAAAGTAGAGTATAGATCAGTACAGTAGAGCACACTCGAATACAGTATAATGTACTGAACTATACTTTACTGTACTGAACTCTACTCTACTGTGTGATGTGATGTGCTGTGCTGTGATGTCTAAACTTGTTAAACATAGACGATTACACGTTGGTCTAGGATTGCTTCAGATTTGGTCAGGTCCAGACTAACCAAATGTGGTCTTGTTTGGGGGCGGAGCCAGTGTGTATAATAATACCCATATATTATGCAACGTGTGATATTGCATACTTCTACCTTTGTGTACCTATTCAGGATACATCACCATGAAGAGAATGACATTTATATCCATAATTATGCATTTCTGTGTAGTACAGCTCGGGGACCCATGATCTTATTTCGTTACTGTAATTCTGTGTAAATTCACTTAATTTAACAATAACAAAAAACAAAATCCCCCAACTACCTCGTACTCCAGTACACTGACTCGGTACCGGTACTCCTTGTATAAAACCTGTATATAGCCTCGTTATTGTTATTTTATTGTGTTACTATTTTCTTTTTATCTATTTGTTAATTTTCTTACTTTTTAACTGCATTATTGGGAAAAGGCTTGTAAAGTAAGCATTTCACGGTAAAGACTACACTTGTATTCAGCGCATGTGACAAATACAATTTGATTTGAATGAATGTTTATTTTAATCAAGGTGTCCTGTCTTAGCTGCAGTGTTGAGGAAGCTACTCCGAAAATATAGTTTACCGATGTCACGACTTCTGCCGAAGTCCATGCCTCTGTCTTCTAGCCATCATTGATCCATTTTTCATTTTTCTTTGGTTTTGTCTTGTCTTCCTACACACCTGGTTCCAATCCCATTCATGACCTATTGTGTTTTTAACCCTCTTTCCCCTCATGTCAGAGGTTGTTTGTTGTTCATTTATCATGTTTGTATTGGTGCGCGACGGGTCCTCGTACCCACTTTGTTTTGTTCATTGTCATGGTTTTGGAGCTGTGTTTTTAAGTTATTAAACTACTCCATTTTACCTAGTTCGATTCTCCTGCGCCTGACTTCCCTGGCACCTATACACACGTCTATGACAACCAAGCTACCAATTACTTCACACTGGAAGAAGTTAAGCTACGCTAAAGCTTATTAAAGCTACCCATATAGTTTACGTAACTACAGATACAGTGCATTTGGAAAGTATTCAGACCCCTTGAGTTTGTCCACATTTTGTTACGTTACAGCCTTATTCTAAAATTGATTAGATAGTTATTTTCCCTCATTAATCTACACACAATACCCCATAGTGACAAAGCAAAAACAAGTTTGTAGAAACTTTTGCAAATGTATATTTTAAAAAAAAACCTGAAATATCACATTTATATAAGTATTCAGACCCTTTACTCAGTTCTTTGTTGAAGCACCTTTGACAGCATGACAACTTTGAAGGTAGGCCTTGAAATACATCCACAAGTACATCTCCAATTGACTCAAATTATGTCAATTAGCTTATCAGAAGTTTCTAAAGCCATGACATCATTTTCTGGAATTTCCCAAGCTCTTTACAGGCACAGTCAACTTAGTGTATGTAAACTTCTGACCCAGTGGAATTGTGATGCAGTGAAATAATCTGTCTGTAAACAATTGTTGGGAAAAGTACTTGTGTCATGCACAAAGTAGATGTCCTTACCGACTTGCCAAAACTATAGTTGTTAACAAAACATTTGTGGAGTGGTTGAAAAACGAATTTTAATGACTCCAACCTAAGTGTATGTAAACTTCTGACTTCAACTGTATACAGGTGTGTGCCTTTCCAAATCATCTAATCAATTGAATTTACCACAGATGGACTCCAATTAAGTTGTAGAAACATCTCAAGGATGATCAGTGGACACAGGATGCACCTGAGCTCAATTTCGCATCTCATAGCAAAAGGTCTGAATACTTATGTAAATAAGGTATTTCTGTGTTTTTATATTTAATACAGTTGCAAAAGATTCTAGGAACCTGTTTTTGCTTTGTCATTATGGGTTATTGTGTGTAGATTGATGAGGGTAAATGAGGCTGTAATGTAACAAAATGTGGGAAAAGGGAAGGGGTCTGAATACTTTCCCGAATGCACTGTACTTTGACAAAGTAGTTCACTACATCTAAAGAACTTTGAAAAAGGATCATATGTAAATCTGAAATGTCAGACTACAAATTGAAAGAAGATTTAACAGACTTTGTAATTTGGTCTATTAAATACCTAAACAATGTGAGAATTAGGTGAGAATGTGAGAATTAGGCAGGTCTGATGCCGAAAAATAAAGAGCACGATTCTCTTTCAGTCAGTTGAGATGTTGGCAGGAGTCTCTCCCTCTGGCTGCATCAAGGAGGAATTTTGCTCCCGTGTCACAAGATAGCTAGCCTGGTTACCGCTCTGGATCTATATTTAACATCGCTACATTTGTTGCCTTGTTAAGAAAATACCAACTTTTCAATCAGAAACTAATTGTCACCCAGGCTACAGAACAGTTTAATTGTCTCTAGTCTGTGAGAGATTCTTCACTATCACTAAGTGTTTTTGCCATCGTTGACCTTGAGTGTCAGAATGCACCTCCCTCTATAGCGTTTCCCCATTCATTCATCTCCCTCCCTGTAATATCTTCATTGGATGTCTTTATCCAATCGACAAGCTCCCTCTTGACTAGACAGGAACACCCCGTCATAGGTATCACCCACAGACGACCCCCTGGTTGACAAGCCCCACCCCCCTTCCCCTCTCGAATCCGCTCTTTTGTCACCCGCCTTTGACAAAAACAGACTGGAAACCCGAGCCGTTGTAATGGATGCTTCC
The DNA here is from genome assembly GCF_045791955.1 of Oncorhynchus clarkii lewisi. Lineage (NCBI taxonomy): Eukaryota > Metazoa > Chordata > Actinopteri > Salmoniformes > Salmonidae > Oncorhynchus > Oncorhynchus clarkii. Next base: position 12,277,669 of record NC_092168.1, read on the forward strand.
GCCTGGCTGCCAAGCCCTTGTTTCTCTTTTGTCTGGCCCTTTTTTTTGTGCACCGGGCTCTTCAGCGGCCATCAACGTTTTCCCGAGAAGGGGCAGAGACGTGAAAAATGAAGTGATTACAAAGCTGCTCTCTGCCGCATTGAGTCAGAAAATAAGAGGATTGTGTCAGTTATTTCTCAATTTCCTCTCGCCTTTGTCCCAGTGGAGGGATTATGACTTGCCCAGGCTTTTCTCTAATGGCTATTATGCATCAAGTCGAACTGGGCCATTCATCAAAAATGATTGGTTTCATGAATTTGTATTCCGATAAATGTGGCCAATTACAGTAGCTTGGATACATGTTGAGAAGATGAATGCTGTAATTGAGAGTTGGAGGCTGTGTGTGTGGTTGTGTGTATGGTTGTGTGTGTGTGTGTGTATGGTTGTGTGTGTGTGTGTATGGTTGTATAGTCCTACCCAGTGTTTCCCCACCGCTGCTAAATTGCTGCAACCACCCCACAAAAATGTATACAAAAATAATATATATTTCTTCCCGGGACGCACTTTTAAATGGATAGTTGTTGGCTCAATGACTGGAAGTCTATGGAAACAGCTAGCATGTCATGTCAATGCTAGTAGCAATGCACCCCCCACTACCGCTGCGACCACTGTTGCTCCCTAGGGGTACACTGGGCCCTACCTATACATTTTTGTGACAATGCCGACATGAATATGCAGATGAGCATTATCATACCCCATAGGGAGTAGAATTTACAAGTGTATTGCGTGTGCAGTGTGTTTTGTGTGAGTGCTTGAGAGTGGATATTTCTGTCACAATCAGCAGTGGGATACGATGCCTAATTTAACCTCACAGTCCCTCTCTTGCATATGTTCTAGCGTGTGTGTGTGTGCGTGTGTGTGGATATGATAACGTGTGAGGTGGATGCGTCTGGGGAGTTGCTTAATTTAACTGTAGCGTCACTAGTTCCCTGGTCTCGGTGAATGACAGGATATGCTGCTCTATTTCTAGAATGTGTTTTTAAGCCAGGGTGATGTCATCCTATGTATTTGCCATCCTCTGTAGCGTTCCCTCCACTTTTCCCTCTGTTATTATGAATGGAGGTACGAAGCAAAGACATCCGGGGCAGGGCTGCACAGGGCCATAAATCAAAACAATGTCCTAAAACCTCATAACGGATTACCATAACCATGCAGTGAGTTATAATGTGTCTTGAATGACATTACCACTAATGACATGATACCTGTCATGCCATGCCGTGTCGGGTTGTTGCAATTTACCATGATGCCAATGCCACAACCTTATTACGCAAAAAAAATGGCTCATGACAAACCACAGGATATCGACCAAACTTTCAAGCTCGCCATGATCTTATGAGCACAGTGACCTGATGAAGATCCCTGTGGCATCAAATCAAGTTGCCATTGTCTGGAGTATCTTCTGCTGTGCCGGCATCACTCCCCTCACACCGAGGACGCGAGTTTGTCCACCACAAGCAGACGGGGCGGTGCGGTGCGGCAGGAAGAGCACCTTGGTGAGGGCCTGGAATGCCGAGGCCCTTCTCCATCTCCTCCACACACACTTGGGCCGTGATAAGACGCGGTGGATGGAAAGTGGCTGCTTCAGACACGTCGTGCAGCTGTCATATGGACTGCACCACTCATCCCACCCTAGCCTCAATTTGGTCGGCTGAGCAGCTCACTTAAGACACAGCGCTTTTTTTCTCTTCTCTTTCTTCTTCCAGCTAAATGGGAATAATTTTGCTCGTAGATTCATTTTTTGATTGAGCTCAGTCCCCGTCGTTGCTACATAACCGAGTGCTAGCAAGCAGCAGTATTTGCGTTCATTTGCATTTTATGAACACTGTACTGAAGTAATGTTCCTGTCGTTCTCTTTGTGTCACCGTTACATCCACTTCCATGACATATTGCGTACGTTGAGCCGAATCGTCTACATCACATATGTCAGAGTCAAGGCCCGCGGGCCACATCCGGCCCGCAAGAAGGTTTTTTACGGCCCCTGGGATGATCTTGATTTATTATTAGAACCGGCCCGCAGCAAGCCGGCAGCCCGCAGATCTTTTACACGCACCAATACTACATTTCCCACAATGCAAAGGTGACGCACCGAGCAGTAGGCTGCTTCATTTCAATATTTATTGGCACAGCAGTCGTCAGCATCACAGTAAAATTAACTTTCAGATACCCATCAAAAATGGCAAAACGGAAGGTGGATACTGAGAACCGGGGGTTTCAAACAAGGTGGGAGTCGGAGTATATGTTCACGAAGGTAGCTGGAAAACCTGTGTGTCTTCTGTGTGGAGAAAGTGTGGCGGTACTGAAAGAGTATAATCTGAGACGACATTATGAAACGAAACACGCGGACAAAAACAAGAATATGGACATGGAACAAAGGCTACAAAAGGCAGAGGAATTAAAACGAGGCCTCAAATCTCGACAGGCTCTGTTCAAAAAAGCCAAATCACAAGGCCAGGCTGCTGTCAAGGCCAGTTTTATTTTGGCAGAAGAGATCGCTAAATCAGCCCGGCCATTTACGGAGGGGGATTTCATCAAAAACTGCATGATTAAAGTTTGTGACGAAGTTTGCCCAGAAAAAAGGCAACTCTTTTTAAATGTGAGTCTGAGCAGAAACACCATTGCCGAGAGAGTAGACCAGTTGTCCATCAATCTAAAAGAGCAGCTTGTGAAAAAGGGAAAAGATTTTATTGCATATTCCTTGGCTGTGGATGAGAGCACCGACATTTCTGACATTGCCCAGTTGTCAATTTTCATCCGCGGAGTGGACTCCAACCTAAGCGTGACAGAGGAGTTTTTGGCTTTACGTCCTATGCATGGCACAACTACGGGGCATGATTTGTATGAAGAGGTGTCAAGATGTGTAAATGAGATGGAGCTGCCTTGGGAAAAACTCGTGGGTTTGACAACCGACGGAGCACCTGCGATGTGTGGACACAGGAGCGGACTGGTGGCGAAGATACGGGAAAAGATGCAAGAGGAAAACGCGACAGGTGAGCTGACAGCTTATCATTGTATCATACACCAGGAAGCGTTGTGCGGTAAAGCCTTGAAAATGGAGCATGTAATGAGCATCATCACGCGCACAGTTAACTTTATCAGAGCCAAAGGTTTGAATCACCGCCAGTTCAAGGCATTTCTGACGGAGTTAGAAACGGAGCATGGTGATTTGCCTTATCACACAGAGGTGCGATGGCTAAGCCAGGGAAAGGTGCTTCAAAGATGTTTCGAGCTTCGTGAGGAGATTTGTCTGTTCTTGGACAGCAAAGGGAAAGACACAACACAACTCCGAGACGAAATGTTTCTGTGTGAAATGGCTTTTCTGTGTGACATTACGAGTCATCTGAATGCAATAAACTTGCAGCTGCAGGGTCGGGATCGTGTCATCTCTGATATGTACAGTACAGTGAAGGCATTTAAAACCAAACTGACTCTGTGGGAGACGCAGATGCGGAAAGAAAATTTGAGCCACTTTCCCAGCTGCCAGACCATGAAAGAGAAGCTCTCTACCAGTGCGTTCCCGAGCACACAGTTGGCTGATAAAATAGGTATGCTTGCCGCTGACTTTCGACGCCGATTTGCTGACTTTGAAGCACAAAAAAGCAGGTTGGAACTGCTCGGTAACCCATTTGCTGTTGACGTGGAAAGCTCACCACCAAACCTCCAAATGGAGTTGATTGACCTCCAATGCAATGATGCACTGAGGGCAAAATATGCGGCAGTGGGTGCTGCGGAGTTCGCCCGTTTCCTCCCCGGCACAATGCCCCAGCTGCGCATCCAGGCTGCTCAAACGTTGTCTATGTTTGGCAGCACATACCTGTGTGAACAACTGTTTTCTTTGATGAACCTGAACAAAACATCACACAGAAGTCGACTTACTGCTGAACACCTCCACTCAATTCTGAGGATTTCTTCAGCTCAGAGCCTTACCCCGAACATTGATGAACTTGTGGAAAAGATGGGACACCACCAAGTATCACCCTCAACCTCAAACAAGTGAACATTACTGTGCAATCACATATTTAGAGTTTTTACTCAGTTCAAGTTTAAAAGTTAAAATGTAATATTTGTTTTCACTGCATGTTACTTCTCCTTAAACAAAGTGTTGTTTTTGATTAATAGATTTTTGCACTTTATTTTTTTGTATTTCAATCCAATTATATTTTAAAAATATTTCAGTTGAGTGGATGATAGAAAATTGCTATTATTGTTTTTTCTTTGAAGTAAATTTAGCCCACTTTTGCTAAAATAGAAAATATAGTCTACTGATGGTGCCTTGAATACCGGTTTCTTTCATTTAATGTTCATGTTATGGGGATATTTATATAAAGGAAATTTGTCTTTTGTGTCTGTTGAAAATTAAAGATTACTGACAGAGCCATAAGAAAATATTGCTTTATTTATCTGATCATATTGTAATATATTTGTTAGGTTTTCAGTAGGTTCAATTAGGTTCACTAGACTATATGCGTCATTTAAATTTTTTTCAATGAACATTCGAACAGTCCGGCCCTCGTCTTGTAGCTGATTTTTTTATTTGGCCCTCCGTCCATTTGACTTTGACACCCCTGGTCTACATGAATACGATGCCTAGTGAAAGTCTACACACCTCTTTCACAGTTGACATATTTTACATTGAATTTTTTCTTCCCATCCAGATCGACACAACTTGCTCCACATTTTCAAAGTGAAGGAAAAAGTAACCCCCACCCCTTACCAACTCTGCACAACTCTTAGGGCAACATGTATCTATTGTTTTTGTCAAAATTGCTCAAGCTTAGTCAATTTGGTTGGGAATCATTGATGAGCAGCAATATTTAAATCTTGTCTCAGATTTGTAAGGAGATTTAAAGTCAGGACTGAGACTGGACCCCTCTGGAACACTCAGCACCTCTTGGAAAGCCATTCTGGCGTGTCTTTTGGTATTACAATTTGTGTAATTGTCTCACTGAAGAATAAAACTCTATCTCAGGGCTAGGTATCCAGAATTGATTGATACAGATGTTCCTCTAACTTTTTACCTGGGCTTTGCTCCTTTCATATTTAATTTTGATCCTGACAACCTCCCCAGTCCCTGCAGGTGACACGCATAGCCATGACGTGATACTGCCCAGTGCCACCACAGTACTTGAAAATACAGAGGGTTTCACTCCTGTAATCAACAGACTAACATTCCGGTTGGCATGCTGAAACTCGTCTCCTATGCCCATCTCGCCACCTGCCCTGGTACTGCCTTACGGAACCGGTTGCTTTCAGATCAAGTCCCTGCTTGATTGTGAATCGTTCAGATGCCAAGTATCTAAAGTACTCAGCTAAGGTAGCCCTATTCATAAGGAGGCATCTTGTCCCTGCCTGGTTTCCAACCACTCCCCTATTTCAGGTACTTTCCAGTCTCCTTGGGCGTTATGAATATGGACCACCACACATGTTTGGCAGACAATCATTTTGTGGTGTCTTGAACTTTTGGTTCTTGGTGGTCTTGCATTTCACACTGCTGGAGTGGGAGGGGGGGGGTCAGAGCATCTGGGCAAGTGGATACTTCTGCACTTGGCATGGGTGTTTGTGAAATTCAGACACTTCCTGTAAGGCTCAGTATTGTTCTATCTAGCTTTACTGACATCTCTGTTTTACAGGAAGAACAGTGTCATTATAATACTTATACTGATTTTCTCTCTTTCAGGCATGAGCTCTGACACCTGTTCGTAGGACCTTGAAACTTCATCCAAGATCTGCATCACTCCGCTGACCGCCCAGAGCCACGGTAAGGTGAACAGAGTGTAGTTCACTTCACAAACCTTATGTAGCTCCAAGTGAAAAGCTCTCTAGAGTTTTCCACCATGGAACTCTAGCACACCAGCTATTCTTGAATACTCCACAAACAATTCAGACTAGTTGGACTGTTTATTGGGGAAGGTCGCTGTGACTGCTCCAAGGCTGCCCTGTGAAGGATGTTTGACTTCAGACATTGTGGGATTTTGATTTCTTTGAATGCTCAAATTGTCAACCCTGACCCAGCTCGTGCCTGAGAGAGATGACTTTAAGCTTGCAGATCACTTGGAGAATCTGCAAATTATATCAATCTTCAAATAATGTGTGACTGTAACTGCTAGGGCTTGCTCAGTATAAGACCCGGGCTGCAGTGGCTCTTTCCGGGCCTTTGAGTGACATGGCTTGACATCGGCAACAAGAGGACCCACAATCGTCTCTCTTTCACTCTGCAACAGGACCCAGCCCCTTCAACAATTAAACCCATTAATATGTAAAAAGACAGACAATATGAATATCATATCCCTGTGTTAGGTTACACAAAGGCTTTCCTAAGGCTGCCTTAGTGAAGGGAACACTATAGCCAACACAGGGGTTGCGTTACCAATGCTTGATACTTTAATAATGAAGGGTGTCCATTAGGGCTGTCCTTGCCCCCCAAAAAATATTGGCTGAAATTTTAAAACATGTATTTTTCCATATATAGATGCATGTATGTGTTTTGAATAAAATCAGCTATATGCACTGAGCTTGTCTGATGCTTTAAGCTCACTGTTTGATAAAATAATTAAGACACACAAATTACTCAAGAGGGAGCTCGATGGCCATGCTGTGTTAAAAAAAATGACAGCGAGTGCCTGTGTGACTGGCATTGTCTCTCTCTCCTCCCTGCTGCACTGAACAGGCACCACAGCACAGCAGGTCTTTATCGCGCTGTCCGTGCTGAAGCTGCAACATAATTACAGCCATTTAGTTTCTTACTTGTATCTCTGACTGAAAAGTTATGTTAACGAAATACCTCATTTGTTTAGGAAAAACACTCCCTCAACCCTTGCTCTCTTTGTGAAACATGTATGCAAGCCTATTATAATCACACCAATAAATTGGTTATAACAAACTCCGTAACACGTGACAGCAAAACGAGGACGTGAAAAAGATACTCAAAACGGGGGTTTCTCAGGAGGGAAAGGGAAATTCTGATAAGGTGTAAGACATTTGACTATTGGAGATCAAGAACAAGGAGGGTATAGGAGCAAGCGCTGCATGAATATTTTGTGCCAAACAGACCCTGTCAGATTACTTTTTTCATTTTTATTATAACAATTTGTAACAGTATAAACAACACTAAATCAATTATAACTGTACCAGAGAGTCTGTTCTAACTCCAAAAATATATATAAAGCCTTTATTACAGCAAAGACTAACATAACAGTTGCATTCATTCGTGAATTGCAGTTTATTTATTGCACAGGCTAATTATCCAAAGCTCCCTTTGTTATTTCATTTGAAAACTAAAATGCTTGGTTGCATTTCAAAGCATGAATGACTCGTATGCTGTGTGATGACATGATTGATTGATTAGTGGCCTATATTGAAATATATATTGAAATATAGCCCCAAGTAAAGTTACGGTCTCAAGACTAAACAGGATGCGCACTATAGGCCTTCAGCTCGATGGTGGTGATACAAGGCTACAACTATAAGAAGCCATAATGACATGACTTTATTATAATGACGATCATAATAACAATTGTAATAATGACAATAAGAAGGAGATTGCATTTTTTTTCTGTAACAAACAGGTGCTGTCTTTTTAGATGACAATAAAAATGTTCTGCCCGTTTGGAACAGTGTGAACAACACTAAATAAATCACAAGTAATACCTGTTCTAACACTTTTTAACAGCCTTTATTACAGCATAGCGAAGATTAAAAACGGAATTTGTGAAATTGCTTTAGCCGACATTTTTAAGGTTGCGTGAGGCTTGGTGCTCCATGAATCAGTAGGCTATTAAACTGGCAACAGAAACAGGATCTGTTTTATTTCTGTAGATATATATATGGATGATTTATAAAGCCAGGCACATTTAACAGTTAGGCTATTGATTAAAGACCTAATTAAGTTGGGGTTTCCTCTCTCCTCACTTTTCTTAGACAATTAAGGCTGTTTCCTCGTCTCTACGCGCCGCTGCTGCCTCTGCGACCGCTGTCCATCTCGGAAAAAAGCGCATTTGTTATAAAATAATATCATATTTATTAGTGTTGCACCATTATTTTTTTTTACATAATATAACCATTTACATTTTAGTAGCACTTGTCTTAGTGCCAGTGATCCTCCGCAATGGATTATGGTGAGTCCTCCGCAATGGATTAGTCCACTGAGACGGGAGCGACTCAGACAGGTGTCTTAGTGCCAGTGATGTCCTCCGCAATGGATTAGTCCACTGAGACAGGCGCGACTCAGACAGGTGTCTTAGTGCCAGTGATGTCCTCCGCAATGGATTAGTCCACTGAGACAGGAGCGACTCAGACAGGTGTCTTGTGCCGCATAGAAAATATATATTTGCGACTGCTCGACTAAAGAAATCCCAGTCGACCAACAGCCTATTGACCAAACAATCGACCAGTCGACTAATTGGGGTCAACCCTAAATGTGGTCAGCCCTATGGTCCATATGACCGGCGCAACTATGAGCGCCGTATCATAAAACGGTGCGTTATACCGAATGATGGTAACCTGCGTCATCCAGTGCTCTCGGCTTAGACAAACAGAAGAATCTTTTTTGATATTTTCTCTCCGGTCTTAGAGGATAACAATTCCGGCTCTACCCAGTTTCTATTTTTGGAATGCTCAACTAGTAGGGGACCCAGATTTATATTTTTCTCCCCCTGGTGGAAATCCAAACCCTGTTAGGTTGATTAGGGTTGGTTGATTAGGGCTTTAAGTTGAGCTATTATCAAGATGAGAATTATTCTCTTTTCCCTCCACATTTTTTTCCATGGAGTCGGTTCTCTGCTTAGTATTTCCTTGTCTAACCTTCCAAGGCACAGATGTCTACTACAGGCCGAGGTGTTGTTGATGCCTGGTGGCATTTGGCACCCTCCTCTCTTCACTTTAGAAAATACCCTATTTTTCTCAGCATTGTGCTGCGAGGGAGGAACTGTCCAGAGAGGAGGAACTTGGGCTCTGAGATGTCTGCACTCTCTCTGAGGGAGAGCAGAGTTCTGACTGAACACCCAGTCCGTTCAGCAGCTCCCGGGGTGGTGGCTGTGGCAGCGTTAAGCTGGCAGCGTTAAGGGGCAGAGATTGTCATTCTTTTGTATTGTCCTGTGGCAAATCTCCCTCAGCCCCATCAGGAGCTCTGCTGGCTAGAAACCTGTGCGATCTCTCTCTGCCGTGGCCTCTCTCTTCCATTCTCTCTGTCCCTCACCTATCGCCACTGGAAGATATAGGCACATACATACAGACAGACGTCGGGGCCAGCACCGTTCATGCTGAATTCCACTAGTGGCGACTCGTGATTTTTAGAGAAATTGCCTGGGAGGGGTGTGTGATGGTCACACTGCTGATGTTCATTGTGGCAGGGAAAAGGCCTGTGGTGTCCTTTCTCCTTCTCTCCCCGTCGCCCCCCCCTTCACCTCCATTACAGTAATGAGTCTTTACTGCAGCATCGGCAAAACAGTTGCAACACACTGGGTTAGTCAACACAGTGAGTCAATGAGTCCCGCCACAGGCAAGCTCAGCAAACTGGGACAGTGCACAGGATGCTGGCAAATGCTGACGGAGGTACTGTAGTGGCATGTAGTCATAGTAGACAGGCGGATAGATAGGAGGACAGAGAGCGAGACAGGCGTATAAGCAGGCAGACAGACAAGCAGGCGTATAGACAGACCGAGACCGTCCTACAAGATTAAGTCACGGTCCAGCTATTTCTGTGCATACAGTTTGTATGTGTATGCCAGTGCATACTGGCCCAGTCAGTGCTCTCCCCAGGTGTGCACTGACGGATGGCGAGGAAGATGAAAAATGCGAGGCAATTCTTCATGGGACCGCTTCTCTTTATTTAAATGAGTTGTATTTTTCTCCCTCCACTGCAGAGAGAACATTTTTTGATGAATTAATCTTCACAAGATCTCTTGCAGTGCGCGGGCGGTGATATTTCATTTATGACAACGGTAAAGATTGTCGTTAATTTGTAGGCAGCCTGCTGGGGGAATCGTTAGAACCGAGACCCGTCTCACCTTGGGCTCTGTTCCCTCTGCTTAGGTTTTGAACAGAGGGAAGGTGTGTGTGTGTGTGTGTGTGTGCGTGCGTGCTTTCATATGGCGCATTCATTCATTTTCACAGCTCTCTTGCTAACTCACTCACTCACACACACCTTGCTAACTCACACTCTCTCTATATTCCAGCCAGGCATTATATCAGACCAAATGCAGCCATTTTCCGCTACATATGTTTTCAGTTTCTCTTCTTAAGTGGAGAGGAAGAGCAGGATAAGGCCTAGTGACTCAGACTTTATGTAAGAGCTTTGACTTGCAAACACTTTAGTTCTCTGCTTCGTCTTCGTATTTGGCTTGGTCAACTACAGTCGCGTGGGGAGAGTTAGAGTGTGGGAATCCATTTCAAAGGGAAAATATGATCGGATACCATCTTCTAGGTCTTTGCTTCGGAGATGTTTGCTTGAGTATTATTGCAGTGCTTGATTTACGAATCTTACAGACGTACAAATATCACACCGCCCAAACATAACCTCCCCTGATATTGTAGTGGTGCGAGGTATGATATTTTGTCTGTCTAACTTTCGCACTCATCATTATGTCACGTTTCATTCAGGACTCTCCATAAATCATGGGAGCATCCACATGAATGTAAAACAGTTTAGAAATCAATCATATTGTTCTTTACAATAAAAGGGACTCCAAAATGACAAAATAGATTATTTACCATTCATTCCTTTTGGCGATCAAAATAATCTGAAACACAAGCAAAACAAATAGCAAATGCATCCAACAAGTCTGTAGAGTCACAACCTTGATGTAGTCATTGCGTGCTGTTAATATCGGACCAAATACCAAATACTTGAATACACATATAAGTGAATTTGTCCAAATAGTTTTGGCCCCTTAAAATGGGGAGACTATGTACAAAAAGTGCTGTACTTTCTAAACGGTTCACTCGATATGGGTGGAAATACCCTCAAATCAAACCTGACAGTCTGCACTTCAACCTCATAGTCATTGTTTCATTTCAAATCCAAAGTCCTGGAGTTCAAAAAATGTGTCACTATCCCAATACTTTTGGAGCTCACTGTATATATGTGTAGTATTGTTGTTGTCTCTTTCCAGTATATAACTCTTATTTTAGAAGTCCGGGGAGCAGGTAGCTGTCTAATGGCGGCCATTCAGCAGCCTGATGGTCTAGAGGTAGAAGCTATTGGCCAGTCTGACATAAAAAAAAATGTGTGCCATGATTCTCCTATACTGCCCGCGTCTGAGTGATGGAAGCGTGGAGAACAGGCCGTGGCTCTGGTGGCTGAGGTCCTTAATGATCTTCTTGGACTTCTTGGACTTGGATCTTCTTGGACACCAGCGACATCTGGTGTTGTAGGTGTCCTGGAGGGCAGGCAGTGAGCACCCAATGGTGCAATCGGCTACGCGTACCACCCTCTGTAGCACCATGCGGTCAGCGGCGGTGGAGTTGCCGTACCAGGCTGTGATACAGCCCGACAGTATGCTCTCGATGGTACTCCTGTAGAACACTGAGAGGGCTCTCGAGGACAGGCCAAATTTCTTCAGCATCCAGAGTTTGAAAAGTTGATGTCGTGCCTTCTTCATTACGGTGTCCATGTGGATTGACAATTTTATCTCCTTGGAGATGTGTACGCCAAAAGGAACTTGAAGTTTTTCACCGTCTCCGCGGTGCCCAGCCTGGTTCATCCTGAAGTCCACAATCAGCTGCTTTGTGTTGCAGACATTGAGGGAGAGGTTGTTTACCTGCCACTACACCGTCAGAGTGCCTACCTCCTCTCTATAGGCCGTTTCGTCGTTGTTGGTAATGAGGCCTACTACTGTTGTCATCAGCGAACTTGATGATGGAGTTGGAAAACCTGTGTGTATACAGGGAGTACACGAGGGGACTGAGGACACACCCTTGTGGGGCCCCCATGTTGAGGATCAGTGTGGAGGAGGTAATGTACCTCTCAAAGCACTTTATGATGACGGAAGTGAGTGCTACGGGTCGGTAGTCATTCAGTTCACTTACTTTCCCTTTCTTGGGCACAGGGGTTGATAGTGGACATCTTGAAGCAGGTGGGGAAAGCGGCCTGAGCTAGAAAGAGATAGATCTGCACATGCTCGGAGGGCGCAGCTAGGGATGGTGTTTGGGCGGCAGCCTTGCGACGGTTAAAACACTTGAACGACTTACATACGTCCTCCGTGGAGACCGTAAGCACATAGCCCTCGTTGTCTTCTAGGGCTCTCCTAGGCAGCTCAGAGTTGTTACGCTCGAAACATGAGGAAAGGGTGTCTAGGTCGTCCAGTAAGATGGCGTTGGTGTCCGCGACGTGACTGGCTTTAATTTTGTAATCCGTGATCGTTAAAAATCCCTTGCAACATACAACATCGGTGTCCGACCTGCTGAATTGCTCCTCCATTTTGCCCCTATACTTATGGACCCCAGGAAGAGTAGCAGCTGCATGTGCAGTAACTAGCTGGGATCCTCATAAACTACACTGAACTTGAAAAGCATCGCAAGGGACAGGCTGATTAGGACACGTGCAGACGCGCACGCACACACACACATACAGAGGACAAGCGCGCACGCGAACAAGCACGCACACGAACAAGCACGCACACAGACACGCACACAACGAACAAGCACGCACACAGGCACACGCACTTTTCAAGAAGAAGCTCAGGTGGCTGTGAGTGTAGCTGGCTGCCGGGTTTAATGCTCTGTGGCTGATCACATTCCAGCTGGGACTAGCATAACACCCCATGTGTCAGTAAGGTATGTGTCTCTGTGTGATCCGGTGCGTGTTCACGTGAGGGCCTCGTGTCAGTAGGCCTACAGTATACTGTAATATTACATGTGTTTGTCATGCTGCCTGTGTCTGTGAATAGTGGCAAATGTGTAAAGTGTGTGTGTGTGTGCATGCCTGTGTGCCAGCGTGTGTAGATCGTGTGTAACCAGATCTGTGTGAGAGGGCATACCTCTTGCTAGGGCGTCCGAGCACACGGCTAGCCAGCCTGCCACTCCTGCCTCTGGCACTCACATACTGGCAGCTCCAGACCACTTTGTCACTTTGTCTTTTTCCCACCCTCTTTCATCCCTCTATCCCCTCTTCAAATCCCATACCTAGTCAGTTGTCCAATGGAATGTGTTCAAATGAAATGTGTCTTCCGCATTTAACCCAACCCCTCTGAATCCATCCCCTCAGCCCCCTCCCTCATTCTCTCCTTCTCCACCTCCTACAGTCACTTCTTCCCCCTCTCTCCACCCTGGTTGTGATTGTGGTCTAAGGCTGGCTGACTCAGACCTTCACGCACAGACAGACAGACAGACAGACAGACAGACAGACAGACAGACAGACAGACAGACAGACAGACAGACAGACAGACAGACAGACAGAGAGCAGGGGCCGAGTCACATGCAGAGCAGAACACTTAGCTCCTCCGTAGCCTGCAGTAGTTCATAGTGATTTGATCGTAGAACCTATGTTTATAAGTGTAGACACCAAGGTCATTCACATCAACCATGCAATGTTTTTTTTTATTTTTAGGTTGCTTAGGAATGTCAGAATTGCTGACCAGTTTCCTCTTTTCCTCACTCTTTCTATTCCCCCCCTCCCTTTTGTCTTTCTGCTCTCTGCTTTTTACTGTAAAACCGCACTGGAAGAAGGTGTCAATAACGTTGCTGCAAGAGTGTATTATCGGACAGCTGACGCAAATATCAATATCATGTGTTTAGCCCTTTGTGTTTGGCCCAGAGGACTGTTTGTATTTCCCTTCGCTCGTCAAATCCACTCAGCTCGTTCACTCGTTCCGCAGGTTAGCCACGGTGGCTCCAGTGAATCGGACGGGAGAATTATGTGATGCTTTGTTGTTGTTTTGTCTCGCTCATGAAATCTCCACGAAGCCGTTTTCATGAGTGGTAGATGTTGATATAGATTTTGATAGAGACCCCCTCTATATTTATCTCAGAATAGATTGAAACACAGATCTAGCTAAAACACTCTCAATCACGGTCTCTCTCTCCCTGACACACACAGGGGACCGGCTGTTTATGAAACACGCGCACACACACACACACACACAGATGAGAGGGGACAAGGAAGACGTTTTGATTCAACATGTGGAGGCCGCATTTCATCTGAGCTGAACTCATAATTCTGTCGCTTCAAATAGATTAACCACACACACACACACACACACACACACCTTCCCACGGCACCACTGCCGTGCTAAATCAAATCAGATTGCCACGCGTTTGTTTGTTTGTGTGTCTGTAATCGAAATGTGCTCCACAGAGAATGAAGACCAAATAATTTCACACCCAACCACCCCCCCCTCTCCCTTCTCCTCCCTTTCTCCCCAACCAGGGGAGTACAGCAGGATTTTTATCGTTCTTCACAATCAGATTACATGTTGGAACTGTTATAATTACAGCTTTAGCTGATTAATGGGCAATCTATAATTAGGACAGGGGGTACACACACACACACACACACACACACACACACACAGAGGGAGAGAGAGAGATAACAATCCAGAAAATAGATGTTAAATTCTACAACCACCTACAAGGAAGTGATTCCCAAACCTTCCATAACAATGCCATCACCTGCAGAGAGATTAACCCAGAGAAAAGTCCCCTAAGCAAGCTGGTCCTGGGGCTCTGTTCACAAACAGACAGAGCCCACAGAGCCCCACAACAGCAACACAATTAGACCCAATCAAATCACGAGAAAACAAAAAGATAATTACTTGACACGTTGGAAAGAATTTACCAAAACATCAGAGCAAACTGGAATGCTGTTTTGCCCTAAACAGAGAGTACACAGTGGCAGAATACCTGACCACTGTGACTGTCCCAAAATTTAGGAAAGCTTTGACTATGTACAGACTCAGTGAGCATAGCCAGACTCAGTGAGCATAGGCCACCGTAGGCAGACCTGGCTTTCAAGAGAAGACAGGCTATGTGCTCACTGCCCACAAAATGAGGTGGAAACTGAGCTGCACTTCCTAACCTCCTGCCCAATGTATGAGCATATAAGAGACACATATTTCCCTCAGATTACACAGACCAACAAAGAATTTGAAAACAAATCAAACATTGATAAACTGACATACAGTAACTTTTTCTTTATTTGGACTATTTTCTACATTGTAGAATAATAGTGAAGACATCAAAAGTGTGAAATAAAACCTATGGAATCATGTAGAAACCAAAAACGTTTTAAACAAATCAAATCAAAACATATTTTATATTTTTGATTTTTCAAAGTAGCCACCCTTTGCCTTGATGACAGCTTTGCACACTCTTGGCATTCTCTCAACCAGCTTCATGAGGAATGCTTTACCAACAGTCTTGAAGGAGGTCCCACATATGTTGAGCACTTGTTGGCTGCTTTTCCTTCTCTCTGCGGTCCAACTCATCCCAAACCATCTCAATTGGGTTGAGGTTGGGTGATTGTGGAGGCCAGGTCATCTGATGCAGCACTCCATCACTCTCCTTGGTCAAATATCTCTTACACAGCCTGGAGTTGTGTTTTGGGTCATTGTCCTGTTGAGAAACAAATGATAGTCCCACTAAGCACAAACCAGATGGGATGGCGTATCGCTGCAGAATGCTGTGGTAGCCGTGTTGGTTAAGTGTGCCTTGAATTCTAAATAAATCACTGACAGTGTCACCAGCAAAGCACCATCACACCATCACACTTGGGGTGGCAGGGTAGCCTAGTGGTTAGAGTGTTGGACTAGTAACTGGAAGGTTGCAAGTTCAAATCCCCGAGCTGACAAGGTACAAATCTGTCATTCTGCCCCTGAACAGGCAGTTAACCCACTGTTCCTAGGCCGTCATTGAAAATAAGAATTTGTTCTTAACTCACTTGCCTCACTAGTTAAGTAAAGATAAAAATTAAAAAATGAACACTTCCTCCTCCATGCTTCACAGTGGGAACCACACATGTGAATATCATCCGTTCACCTACTCTGTATCCCAGAAAGACACGGTGGTTGGAACCATAAATCTCACATTTGGACACATCAGATCAAAGGACAGATTTCCACCGGTCTAGCGTCCATTGCTTGTGTTTCTTGGCACAAGCAAGTCTCTTCTTATTATTGGTGTCCTTTAGTAGTGGTTTCTTTGCAGTAATTTGACCATGAAGGCCTGATTCACAGACTTCTCTGAACAGTTGATGTTGAGATGTGTCTGTTATTTGAACTCTGAAGCATTTATTTGGGCTGCAATCCGAGGTGCAGTTAACTCTAATTAATTTATCCTCTGCAGCAGAGGTAACTCTGGGTCATCCTTTCCTGTGGCAGTTTCATCATAGCGCTTGATGGTTTTTGCGACTGCACTTGAAGAAATGTTCTTTGGCAATATCTAGAGTCTAGAGAGACTAGAGAGAGCGAGACTGGAGAGAGAGCGAGACTGGAGAGAGAGCGAGACTGGAGAGAGAGAGAGACTGGAGAGAGAGAGAGACTGGAGAGAGAGAGACTGGAGAGAGAGAGAGACTGGAGAGAGAGAGAGAGACTGGAGAGAGAGAGAGACTGGAGAGAGAGAGAGACTGGAGAGAGAGAGACTGGAGAGAGAGAGAGAGGGAGACTGGAGAGAGAGAGAGATGGAGACTGGAGAGAGAGAGAGGGAGACTGGAGAGAGAGGGAGACTGGAGAGAGAGAGAGAGACTGGAGAGAGAGAGAGAGAGACTGGAGAGAGAGAGAGAGAAAGACTGGAGAGAGAGAGAGAGAGAGAGAGACTGGAGAGAGAGAGAGAGACTGGAGAGAGAGAGAGACTGGAGAGAGAGAGACTGGAGAGAGAGAGAGAGAGAGACTGGAGAGAATTGAGAGACCTGAGAGAATTGAGAGACCTGAGAGAATTGAGAGACCTGAGAGAATTGAGAGAGAGAGAGAGACTGGAGAGACTGAGAGAATGGAGAGACAGACAATGGAGAGAGCGACTGGAGAGACTGAGAGAAAATGGAGAGACTGAGAGAATGGCGAGCGAGTGAGAATGGAGAGACTAGAGATTGAGAGAGACTGGAGAGAGAGACTGAGAGACTGGAGAGAGAGACTGAGGGACCGGAGAGAGAGACTGAGGGACCGGAGAGAGAGACTGAGGGACCGGAGAGAGAGACTGAGGGACCGGAGAGAGAGACTGAGGGACCGGAGAGAGAGACTGAGGGACCGGAGAGAGAGACTGAGGGACCAGAGAGAGAGAGAGAGACTGGATCAAAACCTTAGTACAGGATCAGTGAGCACAGCCTTGCCATTGGGGAGGGTGGACACAGGGAAACATCCATGTCGAGGAAGGGCTGTGCAACCACTGCACCACAGCAAAACCCGAGACAGAGATGCATTTCCTGACAAAATGTCCAAAATATAAAACAATTAGAGAGTTTCATTTCCCTACATTTGGAACCCTTATTCGAGGTTTCAAAGACGTCTCCGATGAGGATAGGCTACCCTGTCAGGACACAGAGGGCTGTGGGTTGGCAGCGCACTACATTGCTGCCTGCCATAAGATAAGGTACAGTGTCTGACAGACCAACCAACTTGCATGTGTCCCTTATGCTTATTTTTATTGTTCAATGTATGGTTATTTTTACACTTGGTTATTGTTGTTAATGTTGTCCCATTGATAATTGTCATGACGTTGGCCTGGGGGGGTAGATTTATGACAGTCATAAATACCTCTTCCCCTCTTTTTCCTCTCTCTACCCTACTGATATTACATTTGCAAAACCCTTGGTTAACATAGAGATTCTGGGAACATCAGTAGGTGGGGGGAAATTAACTATATTCTGGTAATCTGAACAATTGAACATATGCGGTACTTAATGAATATGATATCATATATGAGACATTCTCATCAATGATAAGATGACATAAACTCTACAGTGGAAAGCCTACACATCAGAGTTATCGGATTCACATGGAATTGTTGTTCAATTTAAATGTTTGAATATGAAATTATTTGTGATGGGATGAAATGTGATTTTAGCTTTTAAAATGTGAGATGTGGGTTTTCATAAGATAGGGCTGCTCACTCAGTGGCCCGCCCACGTGAAGAGACTGAGGTTGTAAACTATGAAACACACCCCTTTTCTCCCTTCCTATATAAAGCCTTGACGACAACATAACTTCCTGTTCCCGGGATGTAGGACGACGGTCCTATGTCAGAATGGTTCAGATAATAACTACGGAACGAAGCCAACATCAGCGTGAGCTTTGGTTGCGAATGGTATGAACTTTGAACTCTCATTCACTACAAAAGTGATACATCCTAGCCGAGTTGAGTTAGCAACAGCCGCTGCAAACGAGGGTTAGGAAGGAACAGACAGAGTATCCCGTCTATCACACAATGACGTTACTACAACGTACCCAATTGACAGCCAGAGACATTCTTCAAAGGACTCGGTTTGGCAACACGGCCTTCCATCTACCACCAACCTACCGAAGCTCAGAGTAAATATTTGTTGCATTTTCCTTTTCCAAATGGGCGGTAATTTAGAATGCATAAGATACTGTATTTACGATAGCACAGCTTCTCCTTTGTTCCTCAG
Source organism: Oncorhynchus clarkii lewisi (assembly GCF_045791955.1). Taxonomy (NCBI): domain Eukaryota; kingdom Metazoa; phylum Chordata; class Actinopteri; order Salmoniformes; family Salmonidae; genus Oncorhynchus; species Oncorhynchus clarkii. The sequence continues at coordinate 12,296,255 of NC_092168.1, forward strand.
TCTTCCCGCTCCTTCACTCAACCCAGCCCCTTTTCTTTTGTGTAACAAGCTGTCATATCTGTTCCGCCCGCTAGGGACATTTTCCTTTATGACGTAATTTGTAATCAAGTTATGATTTAATTATGTGTATGTCTATGTGTAATTCTGTGTGATTTAGTTAGGTATTTAGTTAACCTCTTGGTGTTAGGGGACAGTATTTTCATTTTTGGAAAAAAAACGTTCCCGTTTTAAACGGGATATTTTGTCAGGAAAAGATGCTAGAATATGCATATAATGGACAGCTTTGGATAGAAAACACTCGTTTCCAAAACTGTAAGATATTGTCTGTGAGTATAACAGAACTGATGTTGCAGGCGAAAGCCTGAGAAAAATCCAATCCGGAAGTGCCCCAGGTTCCAATGACTCCCTATTCAGCTGTGAATGTACCATCAACGAGCTTACGCTTGTTGAAGAATAGCCGTAGGCAGCCACATTGCGTAAGTGGTCACATGGTGGCTCCGAGAGAGATTCTCGCGTAAAATACAGAGGTAGCCATTACTCCAATCGGTCCTAGTGAAAAACGAATTGTCCCGACGGATATATTATCGAATAAATATTAGAAAAACACCTTGAGGATGGATTCTAAACAACGTTTGCCATGTTTCTGTTGATATTATGGAGCTAATTTGGAATATTTTTCGGCGTTGTGGTGAACTTACACAAATGCTTGTCTAGCGTTGGCTGTAAAGCATATTTTGAAAATCTGAGATGACAGGGTGATTAACAAAAGGCTAAGCTGTGTTCCAATATATTTCACTTGTGATTTTCATGAATAGGAATATTTTCTAGGAAGATTTATGTCCGTTGCGTTATGCTAATTAGTGTCAGATGATGAGAACGGTCCCGTTCACGGGATGGGGTGTCACTACAGGATAATAAATAATTAAACCCAATTTTGTATTGCTGATTCAAATTGTTAGCCAGGGTTCTTGCAGATAACTAAGAATTTACAACTTTCAGATGAGACTGAATTAAGGTGACGATTAATATTGACTGCTATTGATGTAAAATATTACTAGGTCTTTAAGAGTTTAAGAGTTTATTCGGAAGATAACAGCTCTATAAATATTATTTTGTGGTGCCTGACTCTCTAGTTAATTACATTTACATGATTAGCTCAATCAGATAATAGTAATTACGGAGAATAGCATGTCATATCACTTAATCCGGCATAGCCAAAGACGCAACATAATATTGATCATTATTATTAATTATGTTAATATTGTAAAAAGTAAGCTTTGGCAATATGTACATTGTTACGTCATGCCTATAAAGCTAATTGAATTGTCTGGAGAGAGACAGACTGGAGAGAGAGACTGGAGAGAGGGAGAGCGTGAGGGAGGGAGGCCGTGAGCAGGCAAACAGGCCCAACCCCCACTCTTACACTAGCCCAAGCCAATGGCATGTATCATATGCTCCGCAGGCTCTGCTCACACTTACTGGTCTGACAACATTGGACACTTTATGGCACCCAAAGCCTTCACTATCTCATCCTGGGATATCCAAGGCCTGAGGGCATCTGTCTTTAATCTAAAGAGAAGGAACCTGGACTTCACCAAGTAAATTAGAAATACAGACCGTGTCATCCTACAAGAAACATGGTACAGAGGAGATGGACCCACTGGTTGCCCTCTACGTTACAGAGAGCTGAACATCCACCAAACTACCAGGTTTGAAACAGGAAAGGGGCTCAGGGAGTATACCTATTTGGTGTAAAGCAGACCTAACTCACAAGGTGAGACCCAAATGCAGACACAGGAGGCAAATGGTTGAGCTCTGATATTTATTATAACAAAGGGAGCAGGCAAAGGCAGGTCAGGGACAGGAGAGTTCATAAACCAGGTCAGAGTCCAAACAGTACCAGACGATATGGCAGTCTCGAGGTCAGGCCAGGCAGGGGTCAGAAACCAGATCTGAGTCCAAAACAGTACAGGGGGGATAGGCAGGCTGGTAGTCAGAACAGGCAGAGTGGTCAGGCCGGCGGGTTCGGAGTCAGGAAAGGCACGGGTCGAAACCAGGAGGACTAGAATCAAACAGAGCCTGGAAAAAATAGGAGCAAGGAAAACGCTGGTTGACTTGGCAAACGAGACGAACTGGCACAGAGAGACAGGAAACACAGGGACATAAACACCGGGGATAATAAGCGACCGCTTGAGGGGTGGAGACCATCACAAGGACAGGTGAACCAGATCAGGGTGTGACAATTCAATTATTCAAAACATTTTACATTTGGCTAGAAATTCAAATGGAAAATATCTCAACAGAGAAACATTTCCTCCTGTGTGCTACCTATATCCCCCCCCACTAGAATCCCCATACTTTAATGCAGACAGCTTCTCCATTCTAGAGGGGAGATCAATCCTTTCCAGACCTAGGGACATGTACTAATCTGTGGTGACCTAAATGCCAGAACTGGACAAGAACCTGACACCCTCAGCACACAGGGGGACAAACATCCAACTGGAGGTGACAGCATTCACTCCCCCATATACCCCCCTAGACACAACTGCGACAACATAACCAACAAAAACGTATCACAACTCCTGCAGGTCTGTCGCATGCTGGGTATGTACATAGTCAATGGTAGGTTTCGAGGGGACTCCTACTGTAGGTAACTCTATAACTTTAGTTGTGATACAAACCTTATGAAAACTTATAGGCCTACGGGCTAGGCTACATGAGGTATGCTACTATGATTATAAAAAGCCTTATTGTACACAAGCTGGGCATCATTCACAAGTGATAATATATAATTCACAAGTGATCGGCTAATATTGTCACCCAATCAGACTGTTCTTGATTGAATCTTGTCTTCACATATACTTGTAATGAACATGGTGGGAGACAGAGAGCTGGTTTCAAGTGCAGGGCACAGCAGTTGTAATTTGTAAAGGACCACAGAAGGAGGCAGGTAGCTGGGTCCAGGGGCAGGCAGAAGGTCATACACAGGAGGAGGCAGGTAGCTGGGTCCTGAGGGGCAGGCAGAAGGGCATACACAGAAGGAGCTAGGTAGCTGGATCCTGAGGGGCAGGCAGAAGGTCATACACAGAAGGAGCTAGGTAGCTGGGTCCAGGGGCAGGCAGAAGGTCATACACAGGGGGTCCAAAAAGGCAACAGTACAGGCAGAGGAAAGGCTAGTAACGTCGCCCGGGAGATCAGGCAATATTTCAATAACAGGAAATCCAGGGAAAAGGGAAAAGGCGTCGTTAGTGAGGCAGGCCAAAACGATCATACACGGGAGGATTCAATTACGGGAAAAACAGAGCTCCGACTAGACATGTGTCTCAAAACAAACAATACCTCACAGTGATGGGGTGCAAAGAACTCAACTAAATAGTGTGTGATAATGACATACAGGTGTGTGAACAAGTGATCAGAATTCAGGTGATTGGGATCTAGCGCGTGAGCTGCGTTCAGGGGATCTATGTGTTTGAAAGTGTGAGTTGTAAGCAGACGTTACAATACTAAATAAAATGTGAAAATTGTTTTGATTTAGAATGGACCATTATCATGCACCTGTCTTGAAAAAATACATGTCATTTATGCACTTAAATAGCAAATGGAGGATGCTTTTCCCGTGGTTCATTTTCATGCCAGCCAGGTAGTTTATACTCCTGTTGTAAATAAGCACTGTGCTTAATATTAAGAAAGTAGAGAAATAAATATAGTAGGCCTAGCCTATAGAAAGCTGTTGGAATCCTCCCCCTTTTAATAGAGGCCATCACTGTGTTTTCTCACGCAATTGCTTAGCCTATAGAAATGTTGCACAACATGAGCTCATGGGCACTCGTGTGTTTGATTAGATTTTTATTCACGTTTGCATTGATGTCAGACTGATTAGAGGGACAATTGAGTGCCGAGTACCAGGCAGTTAGCAAGTTTGGTAGTTAGCAAGTCTGCAGCATCAGAGCTTGGAGAAACATAATTTCCGTGACTAAACGGTCCCGTGGAATTTCACTGCTATCATGACTCGTGACCGCCGGTGTGGCGGTAATACGGTCACCGTAACAACCCTACACCCAACTAAATTTGTCACTCGTGAAACATAGTGGAAAAGTTGCAGTAAAAGGAGAACCATGCACAGTAATCATTTGGATTAACCTTCTATTACAGACTCATTTTAGACATTTTATTTGCATACCAATTTAACAAAATAGTCAACATGATTTTCAAAACCTTTTTATTGAATTTAGAGAAATATCATCACTATTGTTCTCTGTAAAATGTTCAATGTTAATTGTATGACTCTGAAACTTGTTGATTCATTTAATGACTAATCCATCTAATTAATTATGTTGGATGTTTAAATGATCACTTTACTATAATTTATTTTGGAAACAGTGTCAACCATAGAGGTACAGCACATAACGGACTTGTCTTGGTATAGACATTGCCGTTGAGAGATTCCACCTTTTTTAAACTGGGTGGGGATTCCAATGGGTTTGGCGTGACCAGCCAATAATCAGAGAGCGTTGTCTTCTTCAAATTGGGTTGCCTGTGGTTTGTAAACCAAAGACTAAGGTAATATCCAGGAGCCAAGACCAAGATGTATCCCAGGACACTGGTCCCAAGATCCAGTGTGTGTGTGTGTGTTTGTTTGTGAGGGGGGAAATAAATAAATGTGTGTTTGGGTGTTCACACTTCATTTTCCAACGAGCCCATTCACCACCGGTAGTGTAGAAATCTCCTTGGCTGTGTAACGACTCGATAGCATTAGTGCTGCATGCAGAAATAGACCCCATTCTGACATGTTGACAGCGCCTGGTGAAAAACACCTCCGTTTGCTACAGTATGGCCGTGTCTCAAATGACACTCTGTGCAGTGCTTTAGACCAGGGACCTTAGGGCTCTCATCCAAAGTAATGCACTATGTAGGGAATAGGGTGCCGTTTGGGACGTAACCTATGTACCTGAGAAACCATTGGCGTTTAAACTAATTCAATTAGTCTTGTCTAATTTAAAGTTGGATCCGCAGTCTTAAAGGCACATTCGCTGAATTTGCTAGCTGTTATAATACACCTCTCCTCCTGGTCCGTTGGATGTAGACTTCTTTGCATGCGTCCTAGTGAGGCAGTGTTATGTAGGCACTGAATGTATAATGATGTTATACAAGGCTTTCTCATCCTAACTTGCCGTGTTCTCTCTCCTCTCTCTCTCCTCTCCTCTCCTCTCTCTCTCTCTCTCTCTCTCTCTCTCTCTCTCCTCTCCTCTCCTCTCCTCTCCTCTCCTCTCTCTCCTCTCTCTCTCTCTCTCTCTCTCTCTCTCTCTCTCTCTCTCTCTCTCTCTCTCTCTCTCTCTCTCTCTCTCTCTCTCTCTCTCTCTCTCTCTCTCTCTCTCTCTCTCTCTCTCTCTCTCCTCTCTCCTCTCTCTCTCTCTCTCCTCCCCTCTCTCTCTCTCTCTCTCTCTCTCTCTCTCTCTCTCTCTCTCTCTCTCTCTCTCTCCTCCTCTCTCTCTCTCTCCTCCTCTCTCTCTCTCTCCTCCCCCCCCTCTCTCTCCTCCCCCCTCTCTCTCTCTCTCTCTCTCCTCCCCTCTCTCTCTCTCCCCTCCTCCCCTCTCTCTCTCTCCTCCCCTCCTCCCCTCTCTCTCTCTCTCTCCTCCCCCTCTCTCTCTCTCTCTCTCCTCCTCTCTCTCTCCTCCCCTCTCTCTCTCTCTCTCACTCTCTCCTCCCCTCTCTCTCTCTCCTCCCCCCTCTCTCTCTCTCACTCTCTCCTCCCCTCTCTCTCTCTCTCTCTCTCCTCCCCTCCCCTCTCTCTTTCACCCCCCCCCCTTCTCTCTTGAAGTCAACGCAGAGTGAAATCCAGAGAAGTAACTTCCAACTCTCATCCCTGTCTCACGGTAGGTCCACTTTGTTAATAGTTGTTTCCCCCACTGCTTAGGAGTTAGCTCTATTTCTTTTTTCTCAGCGTGTGTCCTGTGTCTCTACCATTTGACTTGCGCCCTGCACTCAATTGCTCCATTGCGTCCAGTGCAATCGAGCTACCAGAGCAAAGATTTCCCATGCTGTATCTGTCCATCGTGTGCCCAGTCTGTCTATTGGGAAGCTTTTAAGATGGGATGAAAAATGAAACAATGCAGGAGGGTTTTTTTTTTTGCTGTTCTTTTCATCTAAATATATAAAAGCCTTGTGTATTTTTATTGATCAGCTGGAGCTGTACAGGCAAGCATTTTGCTTGGGGAAAATGTGAGCCGTCATCATGGCAGATTGTGTCCCGCAGGAGATAAAAAACACGCACGGGCGGGCACACCTCCAACACAAACCTCCACACACATCCTCTCCTGGCTAACACACACAGTCAAGCACATCCCACCTTCTCCACAGGTCCTCACCCGGTCCAGTAAAGACAGATTTGAACTGGGAGGTTTGATTACGGCAAAGCACATTTTGTTTCCCACTCTGCTATACTGATCATGTTTAAACAGCAGCGTGTGTGTGTGTGTGTGTGTGTCTCTTTTTGTATTTTTTTCCCGGCGGCTTTTGTCTTTTTATTTTCACAGTGTGGTGTCATCGAGATAACGTCTCTTTTCTATTCATGTCACAGCTCCCAGACAATGTGCGTTGTTTTGACTGTCATGTTGTGCCTGCTGTATATTGGGACGGTTGGTAACAACCTCCCAAAACATTCCTTATCTGCCCTCCCTCCTAAATTGCCGCAGGGGGGATGTCTGGGTCAGGTTTTCCCCCTACTCTGCACTGTACGATAGTTTCCACTGCCCATGCACCACCACTCCATTCCTCTATTGATCACGGCTGACCGCGGCGGCGGTGGTGTGTGTGGTACGTCCCTGGCTCTCTACCGTTTGTGACGTGCGCCCTGCACTCAATTGCTCCATTGCGTCAAGTGCAATCGAGCTACCTCACACCCTTTGACCTTTGGATGTCATTGGTTTAAAGAAACTCGACTCTCAGAGGAAATTGACTGTGCTGGTGAGTAGACCTGGGTGGTATAACGTATACCGGGGTATTATCGAAATACCCACGGTATGATTTTCAATAACGTCCCCAAATTATAACATGACAATCCATTGTTGTGCAGCGCAAGAGAAGGGATCAAGTTACACTTAAAGTTCCCTACTAATGTTTGCCAGATAAAATATCTTATTACTATAAGAGTAACTATCTAACTATCTGTAACTATGTGCCCAATACATTTTCTCCAGCCCAGGGCTCCAGCTGTACATTTGTTTTGCTAACTTGCTAGCTAAATGTCTAGCTTGCAAGATCAAGTTTCTTGAGAGTAGGCTTAAACACTGGTATACACTGATAAGGCCATACTGGGTAAAATGCCGTTTGGTCTCTGTTCTTTTTTAATCAGTTTTTTTCATCCTCTCCTTCTAATCAGGGCCTGATTCAGATCTGGGACACCAAGTGAGTGCAATTAACAATGAGGTAGAAACAAAAAAACAGTGTTTTGGCCCTTTTGGACTGGAAGTTGCTCTGTACAGTATACACGAACAGTATGTGTCTTTGAAAGTGAAGTGTACTCTCCCACTCCAGGTATCTCTCCCCTAGAGAGCTTTTCAGCCCACTCCCAAAACCCCACCACCCCCTCTCGTCTCTATATACGGTCACCGCGTCCAGTCACCACATCAACAGTCACTGTGCATCAGGTCCCAACGGGCGCCCTAGCAGAAAGAAAGGGCAGGCAAGGACGCACTAGCCACTAGCCACTGCTAGCTAGTGCCAGGCTAGCCAGGGCAGCAGAAGGCCGAGCTCAGCAGGGACAGCCCAATGCAATCTGTCTCTGGCGGAACACATGTCAGGCCAATACACACCACAGCCAGCTCTCTTTACCCAGTGTTAAAGTCTCACACTGATCCCAAACCTGTCACTTATTGGCAGTGGCACAGCAGAGAACACATAGTGTAGTACAGGGTTTTGCCGTTTAGCTGCTAACCCTTGGTTTTGAAAAATCGTTATTATTTTATCGTTACATCCATGTGCTTTTTGTTATGAGTGAGATTTTGGTAGTGTTATTTGGAAGAGGGGAAAGTTGGAGAGCAAATGTGTGTTTGGGACAGTAAAACAGTAAGGGGGAAAGTAAAGGAGAAGACATAAAAAGAGAGACGGAGGCAATGAAAAAGAGTTCAGCCGAAAAGCCACTTCAATGGCTGATGTATGCCGTGCACTGCGAGAGAGACAGCCACAGAATGATTTGGGGCCAGACAGTGCTGTCACACACCAAGGTGTGTGTGTGTGTGTGTGTGTGTGTGTGTGTGTGTGTCAAAGTGTGCGAGAGAATTATGAATATGCCGTGCTCTGTTTATAGTACACAGTTCATACTTTTAACGGGATTGCTGTTATGAACAGGGGATTTCACTTTTAAGATGGGATCAAAATGAAACAATGCAACTTGTTGTTGCTGTTCTCGTCATCTAAATACGAAAGCATTGTGTGTTCTCTATTGTTCAGTTGGAGCTGCACATGCATCTTGCTTGGGGAAAATGTGAGCCGTCATCATGGCAGATCGTTTCCCACAGGAGATGATAAAACACGCACGTGCGGGCACACCTCCACACTCATCCTCTCCTGGCTAACACACAGAGTCAAACACATCCCGCCTTCTCCACAGGTTCTCACCCGGTCCAGTAAGGACATATATGAACTGGGAGTGTAATGATGGGGCGGTGAGTCGGAAGCAGGTGCAGGTGAAACGTTTTAATAAAACAACAACAACCAAGAACGCGATACTAACACAAGGCAGAACGCAAGAACAACGCACAGACATGAAACAGAAACAATGACGCCTGGGGAAGGAACCAAAGGGAGTGACATATATAGGGCAGGTAATCAAGGAGGTGATAGAGTCCAGGTGAGTGTCATGACGCGCTGGGGCGCGTGACGATGGTGACATGTGTATCGGGACAATGAGCAGCCTGATGACCTAGAGGCCGGAGAGGGAGCCCACGTGACAGGGAGGTTTGATTACTGCACATTTGTTTCCCACTCTGCTATACGGATCATGTTTAAACAGCGTGTGATTACTGCACATTTGTTTCCCACTCTGCTATACGGATCATGTTTAAACCGCGTGTGGTGTGTGACTGTTCATTTCTGCCCGGGGGGCTTTTGTGCACTGGGTGTTGTCTACTACTAAACTAAACTGTATAATGTCCCATTGTACAAGTACAGTTTGATACAAGTAAGGCTTGTTTGAGACAAGCTATTGGATTATGCTATTTGGTATGAAACCATCAATTATGGTCTACCTCAGTCGAGGTAAAGCCCTGTAAGCCTTGGATTGGATTCATTCGATGCTCGTGTGTGGAAGGGGGGTTATGGGGAGGATGTATAGCCAGTGGCACTGCGATGTATGGGACTGGTGGGCTCATTGTACAAAACAACAATGTGGGTTACTGTATTGTTTGAATGTTTTATTGACAGGGTAAACCCAACGGGATGCGTCCTCTTGTTATCACCGTGGTTTTGAATTAAGGTCAAAGAAAAGCAACATCAACGTTTCAACGTCAACAGTTCTAGCGATGACACGGTGCAACGGATGAAAAGAAAAGTGAGACAAATGATCTGCACCTGCTCACAAAGCAAACGTACCAAACCGTCAAAAAGACCATGTCTGCAGATGGATCGGTGGTGTTCATTTGAAAACATCAACAGTTATCAGGTGGATGAAAATAAGAAATTCCACTCTATCATGTTTGTGATTGGGACCACCTTATTCTTAGATTTTTTTGCAATGATATTTTTTTTATTCAGTTTTCATATTGGGTTGCAAAATAACATTTGGGGTCTGGGAAGCCCTCACCTCCTGGGTCTAGAAAGCCCTAACCTCCTGGGTCTAGAAAGCCCTAACCTCCTGGGTCTAGAAAGCCCTAACCTCCTGGGTCTGGAAAGCCCTAACCTCCTGGGTCTGGAAAGCCCTAACCTCCTGGAGCTAGAAAGCCCTAACCTCCTGGAGCTAGAAAGCCTTGGCTCTTCACTTGATTGTGGTACAGTCGTTCCCATTCGCACAGCGAAGAGCAGGAAGCCACTAAAGGTGTTATGGTTACAATGATCACCAAAAGGCCCCTTGTCCTTTGGGAAGACACATGTAGACCACATCTCCCACCTACAGCTCGAAAGTTAGTGCATTAGATACGTGTAAATTATCTACGTCATTTAATTCTCAGTTAAATGTAACTTTCTGGTCATTCTTGCATATACACCCAACAATACACCTGCGGAAATAAGTGATGGTGAATCTAAAGTAGTAAACTCCTTTGAGTGGTGCTGTGAAGATAACTGTGAGTTGCAGGCTGTGCCGATGTTTGTAATGACAGTACCGTAGACAAGGGTGGTTTCAGTATTGAATGGTCCTACAGCTCCTGAACCAGTCAAACTAGCAGAGAAAGGCAACCTTTGGTCTGTCTGCACTCACCCTCTCCAGCTCCTCCACCTTGTTCCTCTGGAGCTGCAGTTCAGTCTTAGTGACGCACAGCTCCTCTCGAAGAGTCGTCACCTCCCTTTTCTGCTCATCCAACTCCCTCTCACTGGCAGTCACGCTGGCCATCCATGGTGGACTGTTCAGCTGTTTGCCCCGGTTTCTTTCTCTCCTCTACCTTGTTCTTCCGGAGCTGCAGTTCAGTGTTAGTGGCGCTCAGCTCCACTCTCTCTTCTACCCGTGACAGCACCCAGGATGTTCACTTTGTCTCTCAGCACCCTCAGCTCAGTCCAGATGGCCAGTCACCTCTTTGTGGCTTGTCTCGGGTAGCGTCATAACCATGACTGTCAATCACACTCTCTCCCTGAGCCCATATCCCAAACAGACAGTACAGCAACACCAGCAGAACTACAGCACCCCTCATTCTAAAATGATTGTATACAGGCTCAGTGCCCTCCTTTACATCCACAAACCACTTGATTAGTCAATAGGGGGAATTTGACTTGTGTCTGGTGGAACTGTTTCAAAGAAAGCACAGGCTGAACAAACACAGACCGATATTACGTTCTAGATATGTCAGTCGTATCTGTTTCTTAAGACCGTGGGAGCACACGATGTATTACATTTTAAACTCAGCACTCTCGTGACAGTAGCAGTCTCCTAAAATGTATGTTTTTGTTGACTGGCTGAAGTTACCATGTGGTGTTTACATGAAAAACTCTCTGATTTGAACCACATTAGGCTATATTGTGTCGGGTAGTGTTTTGATCGGGTTTGTCGGTCGGTCCCCCGCTCGCCTTCTGTTTCTCTCAAGTACGCACCCACACCCTTATGTGGGCGCACACACACGTGCACATACACGTTTTCTCTCACTCTCCCTCAACCCCTGAAGAAAAAACTAATCAAAGCAGACAAATTATGTTATATTATGTAGTCGGCTTGAGACAAACATGGTTTGGGATAATTGGGCTGTATGCTTTACGTAACTCCCCAAAAGCGCTGACTTTAACCAAGGGATCAACTGAAGAAACAAACATGTCAAATTGTCCTCATCTAAGATTATTTACCCTCACAAAGACTTCTCACTCTCCCCTTCAAAAGAGTGTTAAGTGTCTAACGGTAGCAAATGATCCATTATTATTATTATTATTATTCCCATTGGGAATTCAGAAAGCTTTGCCGCCGGAATGCCTTTGTTTAATCTCAGCGGGTTTCCGCAGGATAAAAGGCAGACAGGCATGCAGTCAGACTCTGGGGAGAAAGCATTCAAGAACAAACTTCATCATGACACGAGCATTCAAGAGCACAAGGAATTGCAATTACCAAGCAATTTCAGACACCAGACCTTGGCAATCTTATGTCATGTGGTTTGGGAGTGTGTGTGTTCGTTACACCTTAATTACGTCTATGTTTTGCTTGGTTATTCTCTATTTGCAACCTTTGCGTTTCGTCTTTGTACTTTTGACCTAAAAGCTCTTGTCATGATGGAGCTTAATTGTATTAGTTGGCATCAATGTCCCCCTTATTGAACAGGCACTTAGGCACCAGAGTATTTAGCTTAAATGGCTAATACTTGCTGGTGGGTATATTTGGTTTACACGCACCGTCTGAACGGTCAGTTAGTTTTGAACCACCAGGTTTTTTTTTCAGTAGAACAGAGATGGACCTGATATGAATCAATTGACTAGAGATTAGTGACTGTACACTGTATACAATAAAAATGCCACCTGGAATGTGTGTGTTACGATCCTATGGGTGTGTGTCTGCCTATGTGTGTGCATACTGTGCTTGTCTGTGTGTGCGAAAGAGAAAGACCATTAGTATCTGTCCCTGGCAGACCATTAGTATCTGTCCGTGGGTACTCCCGGTCCATAATCTAGCCGCATGGTCTGGTTGCTGCCGTTATTGAAAAAGGACTGTGTCATGCGTCCATTCCCTGGAAGGATCCGTAATGTCACAGAAGCCAAATCAACAGCAGATCATCCGATCACTTTACCCAAGCACACACATTTGGAATCGTAGGTGGGGGAAAAAACGTGAAAGTCAGTTAAGAACACATTCTGATTTACAATGACGGCCTACCCCGGACAACGCTGGACCAATTGTGCACCACCCTATGGGACTCCCAATCACAGCTGGATGTGATTCAGCCTGGATTCGAACCAGGGACTTTAGTGACACCTCTTGTGCTGAGGTGCATTGCCTCAGCCACTCGGGAGCTCTGTAGTGCCCCATATTTAATCTGTGGTCTCTTTTTCCTGAAAATGAACTTCTTTATGGCAGACTATTGGTCTAAACTTGACTCTAGGAGGAGGCAGTGATAACATGGAACTCACAAAATTGATACAAGGGAGGACAATGCTTAAGTAGGTGATAGCCACGGTGAAGACACAAATCATTAAGCATTACCTTATCCCCCTCTATTTACACTATTTGCAGGAAGAACCTACTTTTCACCTTTCAAAAGGTCCAAAAAAACACAACAAACATACTTCTTTGCATGCTAGAATCTTAATTATTAAAATTAATTTCATCCCTTGTATCAATTTTATGAGTTCCATGTTACCACTGCCTCCTCCTATAGAGTCAAGTTTAGACCAATAGTCTGCCATAAAGACTATGGCAGACGGCAGATTAAATATGGAACACTACAGAGAACAAAAGCATCAGGAGGGCTTTCATCACCTATCATTCCAAACTCCAATAAGAATACAATATGCATTATTTTCTGGGCTGACTCCTAAAAAATGTGAGTTATTGTTTGGACTAATTATAGTTTCCGCAGTAAATGTGTGGAAAGCAACAGACGCATTCGAGATCTAATCTAAAATGGCATTCATACTCTCCAATAGGGCGTAAAAAGGAATTGTGTAGATCTAGGAAGGGTATTTATACTTTCAAAGATACGTGAATGGACTCTTTAGCTTCCAGGAAATCCGCCAGTGTTTTAATGTCCCGGGGGTGGTTGAATTCTGGTAGAAAGTCAACGATATAATCTCTGTACCAAATATTGCCATTAGATCCAATGGTGATGTCGATTTGTGATGAATCTGAATTGAACGCCAATGGAGAGTGCGGTTGGCAGGAACCACAGCTGCTAAGAAAATGATTGTACCAAGGTGGATACCACCTCATCAATTACCATTGCAGCCTTGGTTCTTCAAATTTAAGGAAGTTGTCTGATGGAACTGTCCACAGCCAGGATTCACAGGGCCAGGGTGTCCACTTTGGACATCTTGGGGGAAAAGCAGCAGTAGACATTTCTTAACTATTATCCAACAGATCTGTACATCTACGAATGGATCTCTATAATTTGTAAACTATTTCTGATGTTTGTACTATGCAAGGTGTATTTATTTATCTGCGTTCTTATTTCACAATAGATTTTTAGATATGCTTAGATTACCGAGTGGGTGGGGGGTGTTCAATAAATAAATATATACAGTACCAGTCAAAAGTTTGGACACCTACTCATTCAAGTGTTTTTCTTAATTTTTTTACTTTTTTCTACATGGTAGAATTTTTTAAATTTGTATTTATTTAACCTTTATTTAACCAGGTAGGCCAGTTGAGAACAAGTTCTCATTTACAACTGCGACCTGGCCAAGATAAAGCAAAGCAGTGCGACAAAAAACAACAACACAGAGTTACACATGGGATAAGCAAATGTACAGTCAATAACACAATAGAAACATCTATAGACAGTGTGTGCAAATGTAGTAAGATTAGGGAGGTAAGGCAATAAACAGGCCATAGTGGCGAAATAATTACAATTTAGCATTAACACTGGAATGATAGATGTGCAGATGATGATGTGCAAGTAGAGATACTGGGGTGCAAAAGAGCAAAAAAAAAACAATATGGGGGTTAGGTAGTTGGGTGTGCTTTTTACAGATGCTGTGCTGTGTACAGGTGCAGTGATCAGTAACCTGCTCTGACAGCTGATGCTTAAAGTTAGTGAGGGAGATATAAGTCTCCAGCTTCAGTGATTTTTGCAATTCGTTCCAGTCATTAGCAGCAGAGAACCGGAAGGAAAGGCAGCCAAAGGAAGAGTTGGCTTTGGGGATGACCAGTGAAATATACCTGCTGGAGCGCGTGCTACGGGTGGGTGTTGCTATGTTGACCTGTGAGCTGAAATAAGGTGGGGCTTTACCAAGCAAAGACTTATAGATGATCTGGAGCCAGTGGGTTTGGCGACAAATATGTAGAGCGAGCCAGCCAACGAGATCATACAGGTCACAAGTGGTGGGTAGTATATATTTCACCTTTATTTAACCAGGTAGGCCAGTTGAGAACAAGTTCTCATTTGCAACTGCAACCTGGCCAAGATAAAGCATAGCAATTCGACACATACAACAGCACAGAGTTACACATGGAATAAACAAAACATAGTAAATAATAGAGTAGAACAAAATAAAACAAAATGTCTATATGAGTGCAAATGAGGTAAGATAAGGGAGTTAAGGCAATAAATAGAACATGGTGGCGAAGTAATTACAATATAACAACCAGTGATATATGTATATATGAGATATACCTGCTAGAGCGCGTGCTACGATTGGGTGTTGCTATGGTGACCAGTGAGCTGAGATAAGGCGGCGCTTCACCTAGCAGAGACTTGTAGATAACTTGTAGCCAGTGGGTTTGGCGACGAGTATGAAGCGAGGGCCAACCAACGAGAGCATACAGGTCGCAATGGTGGGTAGTGTATGGGGCTTTGGTGACAAAACGGATGGCACTGTGATAGACTGCATCCAGTTTGGTGAGTAGAGTGTTGGAGGCTATTTTATAGATGACATCACCGAAGTCGAGGATCGGTAGGATGGTCAGTTTTAGTTAGAGTTGTATGGCATTGACGCTCGTCTGGAGGTTAGTTAACACAATGTCCAAAGAGGGTACCAGAAGTATACAGAATGGTGTCGTCTGCGTAGGTGTGTACCAGAGAATCACCAGCAGCAAGAGCAACATCATTGATGTATGCAGAGACGGCCCAAGGATTGAACCCTGTGGCACCCCCATAGAGACTGCCAGAGGTCCGGACAACAGGCCCTCCGATTTGACACGCTGAACTCTATCAGAGAAGTAGTTGATAAACCAGGCGAGGCAATCATTTGAGAAACCAAGGCTGTCGAGTCTGCCAATAAGAATGTGGTGATTGACAGAGTCGAAAGCCTTGGCCAGGTCGATGAATACGGCTGCACAGTAATATCTCTTATCGATGGCGGTTATGATGTCGTTTAGGACCTTGAGCGTGGCTGAGGTGCACCCATGACCAGCTCTGAAACCAGATTCCATAGCGGAGAAGGTACGGTGGGATTCAAAATGGTCGGTGATCTGTTTGTTAACTTGGCTTTCGAAGACCTTAGAAAGACAAGGATAGGATAGATATAGGTCTGTAGCCGTTTGGGTCTAGAGTGTCACCCCCTTGGAAGAGGGGGATGACTGCGGCAGCTTTCTAATCTTTGGGAATCTCAGACGATACAAAAGAGGTTGAACAGGCTAGTAATAGGGATTGCAACAATTTCGGCAGATAATTTTAGAAAGAGAGGGTCTCGATTGTCTAGCCCGGCTGATTTGTAGTGGTCCAGATTTTGCAGCTCTTTCAGAACATCAGCTATCTGGATTCGGGTAAAGGAGAAATGGTGGGGGCTTTGGCGGGTTGCTGTGGAGGGTGCCGGGCAGTTGACCGGGGTAGGGGTAGCCAGGTGGAAAGCAGGCCAGCCGTAGAGAAATGCTTATTGAAATTCTCAATTATAGTGGATTTATCGGTTGTGACAGTGTTTCCTAGCCTCAGAGCAGGGGGCAGCTGGGAGGAGGTGCTCTTATTCTCCATGGACTTTACAGTGTCCCAGAACTTTTTTGAGTTACTACTACAGGATGCAAATTTCTGTTTGAAAAAGCTAGCCTTAGCTTTCCTAACTGCCTGTGTGTATTTGTTCCTAACTTCCCTGAAAAGTTGCATATTACGGGGGCTATTCGATGCTAATGCAGAATGCCACAGGATGTTTTTGTGCTGGTCAAGGGCAGACAGTTCTGGAGTGAACCAAGGTCTATATCTGTTCTTACTTCTACATTTTTTGAATGGGGCATGCTTATTTTAGATTGTGAGGAAAGCACTTTTAAAGAACCACCAGGAATCCTCTACTGACGGGATGAGGTCAATATCCTTCCAGGATATCCAGGCCAAGTCGATTTGAAATGCCTGCTCGCTGAAATGTTTTAAGAGGCGTTTGACACTGATGAGGGGTGGTCGTTCAACCGCGGACCCATTACGGATTTAGGGTTGTACCTGGTAGGTTCCTTGATAATTTGTGTGAGATTGAGGACATCTATCTTAGATTGTTGGACGGCCGGGGTGTTAAGCATATCCCAGTTTATGGTCACCTAACAGTACGAACTCTGAAAATAGATGGAGGGCAATCAATTCACATATGGTGTCCAGGGCTTAGCTGAGGGCTGAGGGGGGTCTATAACAAGTGGCAACAGTGAGCGACTTATTTCTGGAAAGGTTGATTTTTAAAAGTAGAAGCTCAAACTGTTTGGGCACAGACCTGGATAGTATGACATAACTCTGCAGGCTATCTCTGCACTAGATTGCAACTCCGCCCCCTTTTGCAGTTCTATCTTGATGGAAAAAAATGTTGTAGTTTGGGATGGAAATTTCAGAATTTTTGGTGGCCTTCCTAAGCCAGGTTTCAGAAACCGTTAGGACATCAGAGTTGGCGGAGTGTGCTAAAGCAGTGAATGAAACAAACTTAGGGAGGAGGCTTCTGATGTTAACATGCATGAATTCAAGCCTTTTACGGTTACAGAAGTCAACAAATGAGAGCGCCTGGGAAATAGGTGTAGTACTGGGGCTACAGGGCCTGGGTTAACTTCTACATCACCATAGGAACAGAGGAAGAGTAGGATAAGGGTACGGCTAAAGGCTATAAGAACTGGTCTTCTAGTGTGTTGGGAACAGAAAATTAAAGGAGCAGATTTCTAGGCACGGTAGAATAGATCCAGTGCATAATGTACAGACAAGGGTATGGTAGGATGTGAGTACAGTGGAGGTAAATCTAGGCATTGAGTGACGATGAGAGAGGTTTCATCTCTAGAGGCACCAGTTAAGCCAAGTGAGGTCTGCATGCGTGTGACAAAAGAGCTATCTAAGGCATTTTGAGCGGGACTGAGGGCTCTACAGTGAAATAAAACAATAAGAACTATCTTAAACCGCGGTAGACAAGGCATATTGACATTAGAGAGAGGCATAATGCAATCACAAGTGTTGATCAGGAGAGCTAAGACAACAACGGGTAAATGGCGATGAATGGGCGGCGAGGGTCAGTTAGGTACACACAGGACCTGAGTTCGAGGCTGAGACCGACAGATAAACAAAATGATGTACTGTGTTGGTGAACAGTCCAGCAGGCATCAGCTGTGTAGCCGAGTGATCATAGGGTCCAATGAGCAGCAATAGGTGAGTCAGGGGGCCGTTCGGTAGTCCCTACTATGCTAGGTGAGCTGGAGACACAGCGTTCAGAAAGCTAGCGTGCCGTGGCTAGCAGATGGTTCTTCGGCGACATCGCAACGTTGAAACACATTAGACGAGTACGTCGGCAGACCAGTCGTGATGGATCAGCAGGGCTCCGTGTCGACAATAAAGGGTCCAGGCCAATTGGCAAAAGAGGTATTGTAGCCCAAGAATTAGCTGGTATACTTCGTCGGCTAGCCGGGAGATGGGCCTAGCTCGAGGCTAGCTCAAGGCTAACTGGTGCTTGCTTCGGAACAGAGGCGTTAGCCAACAATAGCCACTCGGTTGCAGCTAGCTTAGCTGCGATGATCCGGTGTAATGATACAGAGCTTGCGATATCAATCCGGTGATGTGTTTGAGAAAAGCTGTCCGATATGCCCTGGGTTGATATCGCGCTGAGCAGACTGGAAGGTATTGTCCGAGCTAAAGCCGCTGGTGACCGAGCTAAAGGTGAAGACCACTAGCAGTGGCTAACAATGACTAATAGCTAGTAGCTAGTTAGCTGGCTAGCTTCTGATGGAGGTTCCAGTTATAGGTAAT
Organism: Oncorhynchus clarkii lewisi; assembly: GCF_045791955.1. Taxonomy (NCBI): domain Eukaryota; kingdom Metazoa; phylum Chordata; class Actinopteri; order Salmoniformes; family Salmonidae; genus Oncorhynchus; species Oncorhynchus clarkii. Next base: position 12,314,725 of record NC_092168.1, read on the forward strand.
AAAAATAGCAGATCCGTACCACATTGGGTGAGGCGGGTTGCAGGAAAGTATATTTCGTTCGTAGATAAAAAGTGAGATTAAATTATATCCGAAAAAAAAATACGAAAAACGGAATATTTACACGGGACAAGGCAAACACACGTCCCACTGCTACGCCATCTTGGATCAGAGCCAATTATAGTTAAGACATCAAAACTATGAAATAACACGTATGGAATCATGTAGTAACCCCAAAAAATTTTAAACAAATCAAAATATATGTTATATTCTAGATTCTTCAAAGTAGCCACCTTCTGCCTTGATGACAGCTTTGCACACTCTTGGCATTCTCTCAACCAGCTTCATAATTAACACTGCTGGCAGATTCCCATTTTTACTGCGGGCCCCAAACGCATCCCAGAATAGTCTCTCTGTTGCAAAACGCCACCTACACTTTATTCCCACTCAGCGCTAATAAGAGACGCCAGGCTGTGTATGTGTGTGTTATTTGCCACTTACGTTGAGTTAGTTTTTTCCCTCCTAGTCAAACATATATTAATGTTGTCAGCACTAGAGAGTATGGAAGAGCTATAGGGAGACTGCGAAGTGGCCGCTTGAGAGAGAGCGGGAGGAAGGCTTTGAGAGAATTCAAGCAATTTAGTTTGAGTGTAGCACGTTGTAAAAGGATGGGAACACAGCTGAGACAAACTTGGCTTAGACGAACACACTCATGTGTTCATGCTCACAGTCACTCCCCTCTCTCATTTTCCTCCTCTTTATTTGTCTCCCCCCCATTTCATGTCTCCTCCTTCCATTTTTCATTTACCTCGCTCGCTCAACGTCCCTCTCTCTCTCCCTGTGCCCTACCTTCCGTATTGCTTTCTATTCATACATCCTCCTGTCTTAAGTGTACCTTCTCCCTCTCTTGCTGTTAGTGTTTTTGCCCCTCTTGCCCTCTAAATTTCTCCCTCTCGCTGTCAGTCTTCCTCTCCTCTGCACCAGTCCTCCTCTATTTGTGTATGCACCCCCCCCCCCCCACTCCCTCCATCCTCAACACTGTTGCTGTAGAGTCTCAAGGGGCAATACATAGAGAGAAAGAGAGAGAGGTTGAAAGCGAGAGAGCGGGCGCCAGGTGAGGCACCACATGGCCCGGAGCTCCCGCTAAGCACATTAGCCGCTGACGCTAACCCAAGCTCTGTTCCCAGCGAATGGGCCATACTGTAGCAGCTAGGATAAAAAAACGAGCCCCGGCACCATGACCTCATTCTCTGTTCACGTCAAATCAAAGCCTCCTGTTTACAAGCTACCGCTGCTTCCGTCGCCACCGCCTAGTCAGCTATTAGTTTGTCTAATTTTCTCCGTATCTCTTTCTCTCTCGTGGTCTCCCGCATCCTCCCTCACTCTGTTGCGGTACGAGGAAGATTGTGGAATTGTTAACTGCGGTGGGTGAAGTCAATGATTATCACCACACAGGGAAGCTAACAGTGCCCTGTAGCATTTGCTAGCCTACCTCTGCTCTACTAGGCAGTAGGGTTGGAGAGTATCCAGATGTTCATATCATCATACCACCCTTCTCTCTCACATTTACAGTATTACCGGCTTGGTACACAAGGGGGTGCCAAAAATACAAAAAAAAGCACATTGGATGTCTATTACCAGAATGCTAACAAAATTTGCACAAGTAATAGCACATTTCCATGGAGGCTGCTAGCTAAATTAGCTACATTTGCACAAACAAAAATAAACGCATTGTATAGACAGGCAATCCAGCTCATAAAGTTATACATGTATAGGTTGGAGCTACCAATGTCATTTTTGAGTTTGGACATTTACAAGCGAATGTAAACGAGAGACATTGTGCAAATTAACAAAGGTTTGACGCATGCTTGTCTGGAGGAAGAATGGTACTGTGTACACACTGTGCCTGTGTGGAGTCTGGGAGTAGCTAGGGCAACTGGCCTGCCTGCTCTGCTAGGAGAAGAGGGGGGAGGAGAAGACAGGCCCAGAACGAGAGGAGAAAAAAATGCAAGGAATCAGCTACAGTGGCGGCTGTACAGATAATTGTTAAGAAGCAGTGCGGCTTGGTTGGATTGTGTTTTGGAGGACGCATGGCTTTCGACCTTCGTCTCTCCTGAGCCCGTACGGGAGTTGTAGCGATGAGACAAGATAGTAACTACTAACAATCGGATACCACAAAATTGGGGAGAAACGAGGGTAAGAAAAAATAAAGCTTAACAATATGATGCCCCGTGATCTTATTAATTCAGCCACTTACTTAGATAACTAGCAAGTTAAAATTAGGAGTTGCCCTAATGCAGAATTCTTTGTTCATCACACCGGGGGGAAAAAAACGAAATACTGTACTGTTTTGTAAACGCAGATCTAAAATGCTTCTTATTGTAATTTCTGCTCAGCATCAAACTAATGTTGTGTTTCAGATGCACTTCTCCACTCGGATGAGAAGTCACAAACGGGCATTCTATTAAAAGACAGCGCTTTGACTGATGTGTTGCTACTCTTCTCCAGTATTCTTCTCTGCGTAGCTCGGCAAAATGCAAGAGGTCTTTAAGCAAAACATTTAGGAAATGTAGCTGGTTATGTTTTTTTCTATGATACCCATTAGAAATATGATGGCCTCGCATCGTTTTTTTTTGCAACAAAAAACAACCTTTCTTTGTCATTGTAAGCTCATTTACTCATGTGGTTGTCTGCCAAATAGCATTGCGCTTCTGTCGTCACCTGATGGAAAATGAAGCTATTTTCTGCCGAATGTGTTGCGCTAATGTATTTTCTGTGAAAACCATAGTTGCACGTCTCTGATCATTCTATTGAAGAAGAAAAAAACGGTTGCCTTTCAATATAAAACGCAATCTCTGTCAGTACACAGATGGACTCAACTGCTCCCACTTTCTCCCATTGTGCTATTTACGAACAAACGTGTGACTGGGTCAACTGTTTCTGGGGAACTACGGGAAGCTTCTTCATGTAAAATAATGTGACAGGTGAAATGAAGAAGGCGATCAGCTTTAACTTTTAACATATTGCACAAGTTGACACAGGTATTTACATAAAAAAATTGCTACAAATATGAAAATGTATTGAAAAACAAAACAAAAAACTGTTTCAATGGTATTGGCGGTATTAAAAAAACCATCCCGTGGCTATTTCCAAATACCCCGGTATACGGTATACACAGTAATACCGCCCAAGCCTACTAGGCCGTACATTGGAATCTGCAGACTTGTATGAGAGGAGTGCACTGTATTGGATAAAGCACTCTGTTTATTGTCAATACAATGTGGTTATGTATAAGACTGTATTGATAATGAGCTGGGAGTGTATAGGCTCTTGTTGAAATGAGCCGGGATGATGTAATCCACCTGTCAGGGCCACTCATGTTGATTTATCTGGTCAGTCAGAAAGACTGGATCGATCCCCACAGGGATAATGTGATGGGACCTTTGTGCCACTACACACGCCCACACTCTGAGTGACACCTGCCAAGGGTTCACACTCCAGCGCAAAGCTCCTCTACGTAGGTTCACGCTCTTTAGGTCAGCTGTCTCTGTGTGTGTGTGCGTGAGCTAGTTCCCCCTCTTCCCCTAAGCGGGCCTTCCTCTCCCTAAATTCGAATTAGCTTTTTATGCGGGCCAATTGGAAACAACAACAGTGGCTGTTTTTATTTTTTTAATCCCAGCATTTCAGAGTAGGACGAAGTTTCCATGTTTCACTGATGTAAGGTCAGTATTGCATGTTCCAAGCAATTGCTTAAGGTAAACTGATCTTAGATCAGATCTGTGTCGTCGTGGTAACTTCTACCAGGAGCACTAGGGATTTCAAGGCATGAAAGCGCTAAAGCAGTGTAGATATAGGGTCAAACGAGCGCTTTAAGTGCATACAGTATGTTTGTTATCCCTGGTGTGTGTCTGCTGTTTTCCAAAGGATCACGCAAACGGTGTCAGACGTGAATCTTTTGGAAGTGAGTGGGTGTGTTTATCTGTTTTTGTTGTGTGTGTCTGTGTGCCCAACGCCGTGCGTCCATGTGAGTTATGTGTGTGAATAAATGAGTGTGTGTGTGTGGGAGTAAGCTTCAAAAGCCACTGTGGGGTGACTGCAAATCCCGCTTGACTATGAATGGAACTGAAAGGTGGGGTAGCGAGGGCTGTGGATTTTTTAGCAGTTCAGTGATGTGGCGACGCGTGGTTCTCTATCGCCGTGACCCTCTTGTCTGTTTTCCGACAGAACGACAAGCACTTGGTGTTATGAAGAATGACCTGAACGTAACACAATGCTTTGTGACTCATTGAGTGATTTGTAGCCTTTCTCATGCGAGTCGTCAGAGAGATGTCCTTCGTTCTCTCAAGTGTGAGTGGAAACGGTTTCGACTTTGTATGTGTGTGTGGCTGAGAGAGAGAGATGGCAAGACTTGCTGCCATTGAAGGCCACTCAGTCCGACAGAGGCAAATAATCTACTCACAATGCCTTGTGCCACATCAGAGTCTCCAAGGGTTCCAAATGACCTCTTTACATCAAATAAAATGTTATTGGTCACGTACACATATTTAGCAGATGTTATTGCGGGTGAAATGCTTGTGTTCCTAGCTCCAACAGTGCAGTAGTATCTAACATTTCACAAGAATACACACAATCTAAAAGTAAAAGAATGGAATTAAGAAATATATAAATATTAGATCAAGCGATGTCGGAGTGGCATTGACTAAAATACAGTAGAATAGAATACAGTATATACAGTACATTTGGAAAGTTTTCCCACATTGTATTCTAAAATTGATTAAATTGTTTTTTTCCCTCATCATCAATTAATCCTCAAGAATAAGTCCGTAACGTAACAAAATGTGGGAAAAGTCAAGTGGTCAGAATACTTTCCGAAGGCTCTGTACATATAAGATGAGTAAAGCATTATGTAAACATTATTAAAGTGACTATTGTTCCATTATTAAAGTGGCCAGGGATTCCAAGTCTATGTGTATAGGGCAGCAGCCTCTAAGGTGCAGGGTTGCGTAACCGGGTGGTAGCCGGCTAGTGATGGCTATTTAACAGTCTGATGGCCTTGAGATAGAAGCTGTTTTCAGTGTCTCGATTCCAGCTTTGATGCACCTGTACTGACTTCACCTTCTGGATGATAGCGGGGTGAACAGGCAGTGGCTTGGGTGGTTGATGTCCTTGATTATCTTTTTGGCCTTCTTGTGACATTGGGTGCTGTAGGTGTCCTGGAGGGCAGGTAGTTTTCCCCCGGTGATGCGTTGGGCAGATCTCGCCACCCTCTGGAGAGCCTTGTGGTTGTGGGCGGTGCAGTTGCCATACCAGGCGGTGATACAGCCCGACAGGATGCTCTCAATTGTGCATCTGTAAAAGTTTGTGAGGGTTTTAGGGGCCAAGCCAAATTTCCTCAGCCTCCTGAGGTTGACGAGGCGTAATTGCACCTTCTTCACCACACTATCTGTGTGGGTGATGTGTACTCTGAGGAACTTTCTACCTTCTCCACTTCAATGTGGGTGGGGCGTGCTCCCTCTGCTGTTTCCTGAAATCCACGATCAGCTCGTTTTGTTGATGTTGAGTGAGAGGTTATTTTCCCAGGGCCCCAACCTCCTCCCTGTTGTCTCGTTATTGATGGTAATCAGGCCTACCACTGTTGTGTCGTCTGCCAACTGGGACTCCTGCCCCCCCCCCCCCCCCCATTAGTGGGGAGAATGTAAAACTGACCTTAGAGCAGTCCCTACTTGGTGATTTGAGTAAGATTTTCTTTTTTCCTATAATTTGTTTCTCTCGTTTTTCTCCTTTTCTTTCCTTTTATCTCTCTCTCTCTCTCTTTCGGTCTTCCACTGGTCACCTTGAACGAGACATTCGTGGAGATACAATGGCTTTTTAAACATTCAGTGTCAGTGTGTCCATGCTACTGTGAATTAGTGGCCCCTGCTCTTGTCTGGGCTCTCTATCAAAACACAGTGAGTCATTTCTCCATTATATCCTCGAGCGCTGGCCAATGCTAAAACGGTACTGTTGCAAAACCTATTTTCCTTAGCAGAGGCACGTTGGTAATCATATTGTTGTTATATAAGTGTTTATTTTTGGGGGGAGAGGAATGAGATGACAGAATAGGATTGCACCCGGCTTCGCAGAACAGATCCAAGCCATTTGATTGGCTTAGCACCAAAAAAATATTACAAAAGAAAAGCCTTTTCTTGCCTGTGCAGCACAACAGTTATAAATATTTTAGAAGGAGAGAGGGAGAAAGAGAGAGAGAGATTAAAAAAGTAAAAACTAACAGGATGAGTGCAGGGAGTTATGTATTCACTCAGGGCTGGGGGTGAGTGGGAGCTTACAGTGAGAGGTGGTGTTTGTACACACACACACACACACACACATACAGACGCTAAAAGACACACAGAGACAGAAGGAAAGCAGGGAGGCCTAAAGACAGCCATCCAGAAAGAGAGACAAGCGTACAGGCAGGTCAACCCAACATAATGCATACAAAGACACGTGCAGATAGACAGATGGCTTTGCTCACTGGCCCATAGCAGCCCAGCCCCTAGGCCAGGTGAGCCAGATGATGGACCCAACGCAACGGCCAAGCATCCACGTGTGTGTGCGTGCGTGCGTGCGTGCGAACAGCAGAGCGATCCTTAGAAGTGAACTATGGAGAGAGGAAGAAAGGCAGACGGAGATTCACAACCTCTCCTTCATTTCACCGCGAGACCCTTTTTTACTCCAGCGCCCATCACTCAAAGAATCACACACCTGCCAAACGGAAACGCCGTGTTTGGGTTGGCACTGTGTGTGCGGGTGGAGAGAGAAAAAGAAAGAGAGAGAGAGAGATTGGAGACATGGCAGAATGGAAAGCTTTAAGCCTTGACCCGCATTGCTACGGTTTATGGACTTACGATCTGGTACTTCAGAAGCTGCTCAGACTGAAACCTACTGTATGTCCTGTGAATGAGACAGTGTTATAGCTTGCCATTACCTTAATCACTGATGCTGGATGGCCTTTTCAAAGCCTCTGATCGCTGCTCTGGATGGCTCTTGTTGGAGGTTTTTGCTGGCTGAATAGTCACATCACTGTGTGTGTTTGCGTGTGCGTGTGTGCGTGCGTGCGTGTTTGTCTGCGCATTTGTGTATTTGAAAGGATTTGACAGTGCTCAAACGTCAAGCTTGACTGAGTCAGGCTTCAGTCACAGATTACTTTCACCTGCCTTGTAAACCAATTCTATGCCCTCATTTTAGTCTTTCTACTCTTCTTTTTCTGACACACACACAAACACACACACACACGCACAAACACGCAGCGGTGGCCTACTTTCAAAACACAGTTGATGTAACGTAACACAAGCTCCTGCAAGAACTAGGATTTGTATTGTTACCCTGGGTATATATGGGAGGTTTGAAGGGGCTGGGCTCCAGGGTGAAGTTTCCTCTAAGTACAGATCTAGGCTCAATCCTAACTTTAACCATTAGTGGAGAAAATGTCAAACTGATCCAGGATCGGCTTCTAGGAGCAACTTCACCCTGCACCGACGGTCTGGGATTGAAAAGGCCAGATGAATCAATAGGCATGATTTTGTAACCACTACTGTCTGTCTCTGTGGAAGTTCAGTTGCTCTTCTCTCGTACTGTATGACAGTTGATGCTGAGTAGTATTGCTATGTATTTCTATTGGTTGATGTTTGGGACAGGGATCATAGAACAGTCGTTTTGACAAAGTTGAGGTGAAATGGTTTCATGCGTTTTCAAATTCACAACCGCCACGCACACACACACGCACGCACGTTACGCACACGACCCTCATAACCATCCTGTTCGGAACAGGTTGCACTGCCGGTGTGCCTGCTCCGGGTGCTGGCACCTGGTGGCTCCAGGGGTTTGTTTGTGTTGGGGCATGGTGGGCATTCCAGCTGTGATGCACAACTTCCCACCACAGTGCCTTGCCCTGGCATCTCGCCAGATGCCTGACCCAGGTAGATCCAGCAGTGCCAGGGGAGAGGATAGGGGGCGCCACCCAAAACACACAACACACACATCTGCCACCCCAGCAGGTGAGCTTAAGCAAATAATATGGATATTTTGGGGGGAAATACAAAATTGTCTCCCCTGTGCAGCTTTCCAGCTGGGTGCTAATCATAGTTGGTGGGGGTCAATTCCAATTCTAATTGCAATTTTCCTCCAAACAACTGAATTGAAATGGCATTGACCCCAACCCAGGTGCTAACACTAGGCCGGGGTCAGAGGTGCACATCTCCAATCCTCAGTCAGCGGCTCCCATTTTTTCCCCCCTCCCCTTGACTTTCAATCAGACACTCCAGAAGTGGTTACCGCCTGGGTAACCAGGGGTGCGTTCAGCCATGTGAAACATTCAGCTGATAGAAATGTGGCCAGTGTACTGCTCTTTGTGTCTCACTTCATCCCAGTATCATATCTCTTTCTGTGCTCCCCATTCATTAAGGCAGGACAAGGAGAGCTCCTAACGACGACACAGGTGGAAGGGACTATTCCAAAGCTGGTGGGAATATTGTTAAAGAGAAGAAGTGCTGACTTAGTTCTACTGTGGGCTACTTTCATTCTCCTACTCTGCACTGGTCTCCCCTGTGCCGAACAGGTTTAGCTAAATCTAACTGTGCTATATCAAAGCTTGGCTAGTGTTGTTCTCACTGATTTATTGTAAAAGCCACGTCTTTGCTAGTCCAGATTCGACCTTCTGACACCCCTCTTCCCCAGTGGAGGCAGTCCCAGTGGCTCCTGATGTTGGCACTGGGAGGAGTCCCCTTCCCTTCTCTCCTTATTGGTGTGTCTGCCAGAGCCGTCTGGGCCCTGTGTGTTGTGGTGTGTGTGTGTCACCAGAGGGTAGACAGATGGAGGCGGCTATTGTTCTATTGTGTTGCCCTGGAGCAGCGGGCACAGCCTCAAAGGCCGTGGCAGCAGAGCAGAGCAGAAGGACGAGGACTCCTCCCAGTGCCACCCCACCTCACACCGGGCTGCTGGCTCCCGTATGGGCCTGCTAGGAGGGTGGGCTGAGCGCAAGGACAGACCAAGAAGTGAAATCTATTGTTATTGGTCACGTACACATATTTTGCAGA